>NW_024067724.1:0-600000 GCF_009389715.1 Phoenix dactylifera | reverse complement strand
GAGGGGGCCTACCAAAGTACCACATTTCTTAGCCTGTGACAGGGCCTGCCATAATAACAAGACAAACCCAAAGTCCCTTTTTATACAATCCAGTTACATCGACACATCAATCCTTTTCATTTATTTATTTATTTATTCATTTCCGGCTTTAGACTAACCACGATCACGTTTTCAGCCCGTGACGGGGCAACAAATATCACGTGGTTAGTTTAGAGCACCATATCCATCAGTCCAATCATGTAGGTGTAGGTTATGCGTATACATACATCCATCATAGTACTAATCATAGGCCGACACAATCAAAACATAATTTAATATAAAATTATTTTTGCTATCTGGATCATAGCATATCAAACATTTATAGTGTAAAAATATTTATAACATGCAAGATTGGCGTACAAGGATTCTTACCTTTGTTGAAAGTTTAGACAACCAATCATCCGCCCTCACGGTGATAAAGAACCAGAATGCACAGAATCCTGCTCAACGTCCTCTCGTCCAACAGATTGTTCCCCTACAGAACCAAGTAAGTATTAAAATTTACTCAAGATGAATGACAACCCAGAATCCTCAAAATAATGATCTCCCCATATCTAAGTTGAGAGAGAGAAAATCCCCAACTAGAGATAATCTAGAGAGAGAGAAGAGAAGGTTAAAGACAAGTGGTTCTCCCTCCCTCTCTCTCTCCCTCTCCTTCTTCCTATTCTCCTCGTGGGCATGTTCGGTGGCAGTGGCCACCTGTGGCCGGTGACCCCAGCGGTCGACAGTCCCCAACGTGGTCCCTCCCCCCTTTCTTGTGCGTTGGGCCGCCTTGCTTAGAGGCCGGCCCAACCACATGCGGGCCTTTATATTCTCCCTCCCTAAAAAAAAATTTCGTCCTCGAAATTGACATAGCTGAGGTTTCAAATAGCTGTGGATACTTGACTATCATCTCTTCTTCGAGCTCCCAGTAGCCTCTCTTTTCGTATGATTATTCCATTGTACCTTCATAAAAGGAATGGTTCGATGTCGTAGTACCTGATCTTTTCTGTCCACAATTCGTACCGGGAACTCCTCATAGGTCAAATCCTCCTGAAGATGTGATAGCTCATATGCTACCACATGACTCGGATCTGGGACATATTTCTTCAACATTGACACATGAAAAACATTGTGCACACTGGATAAAGCTGGTGGTAAAGCCAGTCGATACGCCACCTCCCCAACCTTGTCCAAAATCTCAAACGGACCAACATACCTAGGGCTCAATTTGCCACGAACCCCAAATCTCATCACACCTTTTGTAGGTGACACTCTCAAGAAAACATGATCTCCAATTTGAAATTTCAGTTCTCTCCTTCTATTATCAGCATAACTCTTTTGGCAACTTTGAGCTGTATAGAGTCGTTCTCTGATCACTTGCACCTTATCAACAGTCTATTGTACTATCTCTGGGCCTAACAATTTCCTCTCGACCATGTCATCCCAACAAATAGGAGATCGGCACTTTCGGCCATACAATGCCTCAAAAGGAGCCATTTGTATACTTGCTTGATAGCTATTATTGTAAGAAAACTCTATTAGTGATAAGTGGTCATCCCACGCTCCTCCTAGATTCATGACACAGGCTCTCAACATGTCTTCCAAAATCTGGATAGTTCTCTCTGACTGTCCATCAGTTTGGGGGTGAAAAGCTGTGCTGAAACTCAATTTGGTTCCAAGAGCCTTATGAAGACTCTTCCAAAACTGTGATACGAATCTACTATCTCTATCTGACACAATGGTAACAGGGACCCCATGTAACTTCACAATATGCTCTATATATAAACCTGCCAATCTCTCTAAGGAGAAACCAACTTTAAAAGGTAAAAAGTGTGCTGATTTGGTTAGCCGGTCAACAATTACCCACACGGCATCATTACCTCGTAGGGTTTTTGGCAAGCTAGTCACAAAGTCCATGGTGATATGCTCCCACTTCCATTGAGAAATAAGTAGAGACTGTAATGGTCCCGCGGGTCTTTGATGTTCTGCTTTTACCTGCTGATATACTAGACACTGGGCTACAAATTGAGCAATATCCTTTTTCATACCACTCCACCAAAAACGTTTCTTTAAATTCTGATACATCTTTGTGCCTCCTGGATGCATTGTATAAGCCGAGCTATGAGCCTCCTCTAAAATTTCATTTCTTAATTCTAGAACTTTAGGGACGCACAATCTGCTACCGAATCTTAAGGAACCATCTTCATGCACATGAAATTCGCTTTGGACACCAGATTCTACTGTTCCCCTTACCCTCTATAATTCTGAATCCTCTTTTTGAGATGACTTAATCCTCTCGATCAGAGTAGGCTGCACCATAAGATTAGCAAGTCGTACTCGAGGATCATGCAGTCGTACTTCAATTTCATATCTATTCGAATCCAATAAAATGTTTCTTTGTGTAGTGATCAGAGCCGCTAATTTACTTGAAGATTTTCGGCTTAGAGCATCGGCCACAATATTTGCTTTCCCCGGATGGTAATTAATAGTTAGGTCATAATCCTTTAATAGCTCTAACCATCTCCTTTGCCTCAAATTCAGCTCCTTTTGAGTATAGATATACTTCAAACTTTTGTGGTCCGTAAAAATTTCACAATGTTCACCATATAAATAGTGCCTCCATATTTTTAAAGCAAAGATCACAGCTGCTAACTCCAAATCATGAGTAGGATAATTCAGCTCATATGGTTTCAGTTGTCTTGAAGCATAGGCTATCACTTTTTCATTCTGCATAAGAACACAACCAAGGCCCCTGCATGATGCATCACTATAGATGCTGAAGCCTCCTATTCCAGATGGAAGGGCCAATATCGAAGTTGTCACCAATCGTCTTTTCAACTCCTGAAAATTCTGCTCACAATCCTCCTTCCATTTAAATTTTACTTGCTTTTGGGTTAGGCGAGATAGAGGCATGGCAATACGAGAGAATCCTTCAACGAATCTCCGATAGTATCCCGCCATTTCTAAAAAGCTGCGCACCTCGGACACATTAGTAGGTCTACTCCAATCAACTATTGCCTCTACTTTCTTTGGGTCAACAGAGATGCCATCCTTGGAGATCACGTGCCCGAGAAAGGTGATATTGTTTAACCAGAACTCACATTTCTACAACTTGCCATAAAGCTCGTTTTCTCTAAGAGTTTGCAGTATTGTCCTCAAATGTTTCTCATGCTCTTGTGGGCTTTTTGAATAGACTAGAATGTCATCAATAAACACTACCACAAATTGATCCAGATAGGGTTTAAACACCCGATTCATAAGATCCATAAAGGCTGCCGGTGCATTTGTTAACCCGAAAGGCATAACCAAAAACTTATAGTGTCCGTATCTAGTTCTGAATGCTGTCTTCGGTATGTCTTCAGCCTGTATTTTCAACTGATGATATCCGGAGCGTAGATCAAGTTTTGAGAAGATTTGTGCCCCTTGCAACTGATCGAACAAATCATTAATTCTCGGTAAAGGATATTTGTTCCGCACTGTTACTCCATTTATCTCTCGATAATCTATGCAAAGCCGGAAACTGCCATCTTTCTTTTTCACAAATAGTACAGGAGCACCCCAAGGAGAAACACTAGGCCTGATGAAACCCTTGTCCAACAGCTCCTGTAGTTGTTCCTTTAGCATTTTTAATTCAGCTGGAGCCATCCTGTATGGGGCCTTAGAAATCGGTCCAGTGCCGAGAATCAAATCAATGGAGAATTCAACCTCTCTATCAGGGGGTAATCCTGGCAAATCCTCTGGGAAGACATCAGGGAATTCCCTCACAATAGGAATGTCTTCTAGTTTGAGTTCTTCCAACTGAGGGCCCATTACCATGGCTAAAAATCCTTCATCACCCTTCCGAAGGAGTCGCTTAGCCTGTATGGCTGAGATTACTTTTGGCGGAGGTAACATTCTGTTGCCACTAAAAGTAAACTCTGGCTGACCAGAGATTTGAAATTTAACTGTTTTCTCGAAGCAGTCAACAGTAGCATGATACGCTGCCAACCAGTCCATCCCAAGGATCATGTTGAAGTCCTTCATCTCTAGAACTAGTAAATCTACTTTCATTTTCCTGCCTTCAATATTCAAGATACAATCTTTGCAGACAGAGTTAACTAAGATTACATCTCCACTAGGGGTGGAAACACAAAGTTCAGTCTCTAATGGCATAGAAATCATTGTATTATTTCTTCTAACAAAATCGACAGATATGAAAGAATGAGTAGCTCCAGGATCAATCAAAATATAGGCATTGGTGGATGAGACTTTAATCATACCTGTCACTACAGTGTTAGAGGCATTGGCATCCTATTGTGTAAGAGCATAGACTCGCCCCTGAGTTCTAGGCTTCTGTTGTCCTCCTCGTTGTTGTTCATTCTGAGATACTTGATTTGCTGGAGCTCCTGAAATAGGCTGAGACGTCTGTCGAGCCTGTTGCTCACTGCGATTAGGACAGGTATTTGCCTTGTGGCCCTGCTGGCCACATGAAAAGCAATTCTCATTGAACCAGTTGCACTCGCTCTGATAGTGGGGTCCGCCACATCTATAGCATTTCACAGTATCCTTGCGCTGAGTCTTATCATTCACAGTAGTTTGTTTCTTGGACCTGAATTCAGTATTTTTGCCATGCTTATTTTGTAACTCAGCTTGTTTGTTTCTCTTTTTCAAAATTCTTTCCATCTCTTCTTGAGTGTCATTCAAACCCCTTTCAACTACCAAAGCCTTGTTAACCACATCCTTGTAGGAAGAAAGCTCGAAGGTAGACACATGTTGTCTGATTCGGGCTCTAAGTCCACTTTCAAACTTTTCAGCTCGTTCTCTTTCATTCTCTACCTGTCCTGAGGCACCTGGCCAGTTCCTCAAACTTTGCAGCATACTCTGCGACCGTCATATTCCCCTGCTCTAACCGGGTAAACTCTCGAAATTTCTGCCGTCTCACGCTTTGGGGAATATATTTATCATGGAAAAGCTCCTTAAATCCTTCCCAAGTCAAAGATGTAGCATTCTGTCCCATCTTTCCTCTTTCCACATTCCACCAAATATCCGCTTTTCCCAGCAGCATAAATGTAGCAAAAGTGACCCTATCCTCATCAGGGCATCTCAGGGCATTGAAAACTTTTTCCATTTCATTCAGCCAAGTCTCGGCCTCTAAAAGGTCAGAAGTGCCTTTAAAAGCTGAAGGTGCAAACTTTTTGAATTCTGCCAAACTGACATGATGCTCTTGCCGACTTGTAGCCCCCTGTAGATACTGAGGAGACACCTACTGCTGGTGATGTTGTAACTGTTGTTGCATAAATTGTTGCTGCTGTTCCATAAAGCGTTGTTGCATCTCCATCATTCTCATCATGTCTGAACGGGAAGTAGCTTGTTGTTGCATCATTGTTTGCATCATCTGAGAAGCACTCAGTGGTTCATTAGGCTGAATTCCAGGCTCACCCGAGGTTCCTGTCCTTGGAGTTTCCGGGGTTCCCATTTTCAGAGCACTACCAACAGGGTTGACGTGGTGTTCCTGCGGGTGCATACTCCTGGCCGGCGAGGGTGGAGCACCTTCTTGTTGTTCGGAGGGCGTCCAAGTAGCGGAGCCATCGACAAAGTGAGTCGGCCTCCTATTACGCCCACGTCCACTCCCTCGTGCCATATCAACCTACACAAGTTACTTTTAACATTTTAAGATTGCAAAAAATGTATCTATGGGGTACTTTAGTAAGTCATTTAATATTCTTCCCCCACTCACTCTCACCTGAACCTAAACCCTAGGATACCTTAACCTTAAGCTCTGATACCACTCTGTCACGCCCTGAACCCGCGCCCGAGTCCGGTACGCGACCGGCCGCATGAGCCCTAGAGCAGTGCCCTAAAAATCATGCAAGGCCTATGATTAACAAAAATTCTAATAAATCCATAATTAACTTAGTAATTCAAATAGGCAAGTCCGACATGTCCAAATAAACAAATTAGTTCAATTACAAGATCTTCAAATGTCATCGTCATCAAGGAAGCATAAACAAACTAACTAGCTAATGACTTTGATACTTGCACTCTGCGCCCATCCCATCCAAATCTAAGCATCCTGCAACTCTGATAAAAAGAAAAAAGACAAGGGAATGAGCTTTACAGCCCAGTAAGAATCCCTACACATCCACACCAACACAATAATAATATAAATCAGAAAACTACGACAAGTCGATGCACATATCATGAAGTCATAAACTGGCTATCAAAGCTCAAATAATCAATATAAGTATGTACATCAAACATCAATAAAAGTCCAGCCACACAAGAATGATATAGCATATGATAGCTCATAAACTTGTATTATAGTTTCAATGCCTTTTCTTCAACTTGATCCGGATCAATTATCTCTCCGACTTTGGGTCAAATCTCGGTCACATTTCTCAGCCTGTAGTGGGGCTACCAAATTATCACATTTTCAGCCTGTGGCAGGGCCTGCACATTATAGTTCCACATTTCTAGCCTGTGATGGGGCCTGCCAAAGTACCACATTTCTTAGCCTGTGACAGGGCCTGTCATAATAACAAGATAAATCCAAAGTCCCTTTTCATACAATCCAGTTACATCCACACATCAATCCTTTTCATTTATTTATTTATTTATTCATTTCCGGCTTTAGACTAACCACGATCATGTTTCCAGCCCGTGATGGGGCAACAAATATCACGTGGTTAGTTTAGAGCACCACATCCATCAGTCCAATCATGTAGGTGTAGGTTATGCACATATATACATCCATCATAGTACTAACCATAGGCCGACACAATCAAAACATAATTTAATATAAAATTATTTTTGCTGTCTGGATCATAGCATATATCAAACATTTATAGTGTAAAAATATTTATAACATGCAAGATTGGCGTACAAGGATTCTTATCTTTGTTGAAAGTTTAGACAACCAATCACCCGCCCTCACGGCGATAAAGAAACGAAATGCATAGAATCCTGCTCAACGTCCTCTCGTCCAACAGATTGTTCCCCTACAGAACCAAGTAAGTATTAAAATTTACTCAAGATGAATAACAACCCAGAACCCTCAAAATAATGATCTCCCCAGATCTAAGTTGAGAGAGAGAGAACCCCCAACTAGAGATAATCTAGAGAGAGAGAAGAGAAGGTTAAAGACAAGTGGCTCTCCCTCCCTCTCTCTCTCTCCCTCTCCTTCTTCCTATTCTCCTCGTGGGCATGTTCGGTGGCAGTGGCCACCTGTGGCCGGCGACCCCAGCGGTCAACAGTCCCCAACGTGGTGCCGGCCATGCACCACGCCCGGTGACGGCCGGCCACACTCCACCCCCGACGACGGCGGTCGAACGGGAGGAGAAGCATGGCGACCGAGCTTCTTGTCTCCAAATCCCACGGCTCGCCGGCCGAATTCAAGAGGAATAAAGATCCAGAGATCGAGAAAAGAGGAGGGACGACTCACCTTGCCTCCGGCGAGATCCTCCCGGCTGGATCGACGGCGACCGCTCCGATTCCTCCCGCGGCAAGGTAAAACCCAATCTCTCTTCTCTTTTTTGTGTGTGTGTGTGTGGAAGCCTCTCGGCTAATGCCCTAGGTAGAGAAAGGAGGAGATCCTCACCTGATATGGTAGGGTTTTATCACCCTATAGCCTCCCTTCCGATGGATTCGGGGGGAGGGGAGAAGAATTTGGAAACAGGGGAGGGAGACTCCCGAACAGGGGAGGGAGCCAATCAGGAGTCTCCCTCCCCCCTTTCTCGTGCGTTGGGCCGCCTTGCTTAGAGGCCGGCCCAACCACATGCGGGCCTTTACACATAGGATGCAGCAGACGGTGCAGACAGCCCAAACCATCACCAGATATATTGATAATTATATATGGATCCTTTCACTAATGAGGCATGCAGGGGAAGATCTTGAGATCATGAATCACATAGTATGCTACCAATTACGTTGCACTTGATAATATTCTTGATAAGAAAGCCGCTATATATCAGATGTTTGTCAGTCCCATGTAACAAAAAAGTAGATATGTGATGGCCATCACTGAAGGAAGCATTGTCGAGGACTTGGTGATAAGCAAACATTCTGGCAGTGGGCCACTATGATAGTGAATGCTATCATACCATTGTATGAAGTGCTTCAGACCGTGGACAACAAGAGGTACCCCCAGATGGGCTTCTTGTATGACATGATGGAGAGAGCAAAGATTCCAATCCAAGAGGCAAATCTGACGTATGCCCGAAAGTACATCGACATCATTGAGCGGCGGTGGGACTACCAAATTGATAGGAACTTGCATCTAGCATGTAAGTAAGAACATTAAAAATTAGATTGCTCCTGTACTTGTACAATTTTACTAAGACAATAACGAATTCTATCAACATCATACTATCTGAACCCTCGATTTCAGTACACCATAGCTGGAATCGATATAGATGATGAATTTTTTGTCGCTCTACGTAAGTTAATTTAAGTGATATATGTAAGTTAACTTGTATCTTCAATTATGAACATATTACAACGCGGTTCTTTTTTACAGACCAAAATATTTAAATAGGGCACTAGCAGCTTTGGAGTCTCGGCAGCTGTCGTAAGTAAGAAAAGTATAAAACCAAATATATTACACATTAGGAGGACATTTACCTGGCGTTAGATAGTTACTAATATGATACGATTTTACCCGGGGCACGATAGACACCGCATGCATGTATGGCAGACCATACAGACATGCAAGACTGCGAATCATATAAAAGCAATGACAAATCTTTAAAATATATTTAAGCATTAATTTTTCAAATAGTTCTTAAAAGAGTTTCAAAGTAACATGTGCTAAAATAAATCAAATAACCTAACTAGTCTAACTAATCTAACTAAAATACCAATAACGAAAAGAAACTTCAGAAATCTAGCGCACTCCCGAGTCCGTACGACCATGCTTCTGGATCTAAAAAACAGAGAATATGATAATGAGCTACACTAGCCTAGTAAGCAACATAATACCCCAAAGTAGGGTCAAATCCTGCCAAATATCTTATTAAAGCACAAAATAATGACTGAAAAATAAAATATCAGTAGAACTTAATTTGCTTTTGAAATTTATTATCATTTTCATAAATTAAATTTTGATACCAGAATTCCGACATCAATAGGCTATGACCATGTAATCTAGTAGTATGGGTTGTACAAAGTACCAAAAACCACTCTTATTAACCACCGGTAGCAATAGTGCCCAAATACTACTATTCTAATCACCAGTGATGCAGTATCGAAATCAGTTCTTTACCGATTATAAGTCGACATGGCTAACGAATAATCCCCATGGTCGTGGCGAGATCATAACCATGCTGAGAATACATACATACAAAATAGATAACTTGCCCAGTCCAATTTTTCAAATTTTATAACATATAACATAATTTTAAAATAATTTTTAACATGCCTGACCTAGACTCTTTTAAATTAAATCAAATAATTGACTAAATCAAATAACTAACTTGGACTCCCTCTTGACTTTGGACTCTTCATGACATTCATCTTTGAAGGAGTCAACAATTAATAGAAAGAAGGAAAACATGTGACTTGAAGAGGCTTGTGCACGACCAAAGAAAGGCTTCGCACACGCCCAAAGGAGGTCTTCGCGTTCCCCTAAATTCCATCCTAATTTTAGACATTGAATGGGTCAATAACTAAGTAACTAAGACTTCAAAATAGCTAGGACTCTTTCTAACTTTAGACTAAAAATTCAGAACTCAATCATTGGACACGCCCAATGTTGGACCCAACTCTTTAATTTAAGACTCCTAATTATTTAGACTTTTTAATTGACACATGACTAAGAGTCCAAATCAGCAAGGACTCTCTCACATGACACATGGACCTATTACAACGACTTCAAATAAATTAGGACTCTTCAATGCCACTAGGACTTAATGTAATTGGGTGTTGAAATACTAGGACCCAATGTGACTAGACATGACCCAAATAAAAGGACTCAATCCTTGCATGCCCAAGGTGATTTGAGCTCAGCGCTCCTACATCACCCCTGCTCTTTAAGGGCTGTTACCCCTGGTGATTATGCTCAAATTTCATCTTTTGGGCCTTGAAACGAGCTACTGAAACAAAAAGTTTTCTTTTTAGGGAAGATTTTGACTATGCATATCTTCCGATCCAAGAAGAATGTAGTAGAGCGACAAAAAGCAAAGTTGATGCAAAAATCAAAATTTATGTTTTATTTTTTTTTTTACTTTTTTTGAGTTTATTTCTACTAGTTATGTTTATTTTATGAAAGAGTCATATTAGAACTAAGAAGAGGAATCTAATTCAAATTATATAAGGGCGAACCTCATTATTATAAATAGAGGCTATGTACCATGGTTTTAGATTATTAATGAAAAAAGAAAAACTTAAGCCCTACTTTTGTAATTTTTCCATCTTCTTTTAAATTTCTTTTGAGAGATTCGAGTTGAACGACTTGAAGAAATTTTTCCTTCTTTTCGATCAGATCATAGGAAGGATATAGAAGCTAAATTCGGCTCTGAGCCTCTATAAATTATTGTATTTGCTATGTTTGTGATTGTTTTTTTTTTTTTTTTGCTTAGGCACGTGTGAGTACGTCACACCTGGCACCACCCCGACTCCTAGAGGTCCAAGAAGCGTTCCTATGCCTCATGTCCAAGCAGTGGCCGAGCCACATTTTAATCAATGCCACATCGACTCGAATTTGAGACCATGAAGATAGAAATTTCGCCCAGTACCACTGGACACCTTGAGATTGTTTTGATCTTGTGCTTCTTGTTATTGATATTTTTGCTGCACATAATAACTTATACACCTCTTCACACCACCCATTGTATCTTGTCATATATACAATGTTATGAAGGTGATCAAGAAACAGGTGTCTACAAAAAATTTAGGGTGTAAAATGTAAATTGATTCATCTAGACTCGCTGGATTTGGACATATTTAGCCAAACTTCACCCAAACCGAGATCCACCCCCGGACCCCCCTGCTCGAAGCAGCAGCAGACCAAGTTATCTGCGAAGTCCCCCAAAACGAAGAGAAGACGAACGAAGCCAGAGAGTGCAGCGATCGTAGTTGGAAAGGGAAGACACTAGGATAGAGGGAGGCCTTTGGGATGGCTCGCAAGAAGGGAGGAGACGAGCCCGCGAGAGAGAGCTCGATGCCTGCTCCCTCTCTAAGCGATGCGTTGCTCTTCACCACCTTATGCATTGTTGGCCTCCCCGTCGACGTCCTCGTAAAGGACGGCTCCGTCTATTCCGGCGTCTTCCACACCGCCTGCCTCCAGGACGGCTACGGTGAGAACCCCCCGCCTCTCGACCAAGCTCCAATTTTTCCCATCCCATTTCTTCTTAAAATCCAGAAGTCTTTGTGATCTAACGACCGAACTCTTTCTTGTTTTTATTGGATTGATTACATTATTTTGTGCTAAGGTTGTCATCACTCTTGATCTGTATCTACAAATTGATGAACAAATCAGATTTGAGGTTATTTTTTGGATTTCTGAGATAATTTTGATTGGATTGATCGAATTTGGTGGAATTTGGCATTGTTTAGGTGTTGTATTGAAGAAAGCAAGGAGGATAGGAAAAGGGAAGTGCGATGCGAGTTTACCAACAGGAGCTGTTATAGATACTCTTATTCTGCTGTCTGCTGACCTTGCTGAAATTGTTGTCAAGGTAGATCACATGCTTTTTATGCCATAAAAGAACTTCCTTTTGATGATTACCTTACGTGCTATAATTGACATTGACTGCACTCTCTCTGCAGGATTTTCTACTGCCCGCAGAAGGAATTGTTGGTAGTGCTATTGATGATGGTGTGGAGGTGGCTGCTAGGGACATCGTGTCCCAAGCTTGTGCTGGGGAGCTGGAAGGGGGCGCAGACATAATCAGATCTGACAGTGTTACTTCCATTGGGTATGTAGTGGAGGGGATCTTTTCATATGTTGTTGGGTTTTTGCATACATGCACATCACTGCCTACGTATTCTTGTGCTGATTATTATTCATTAATTTACAACTGTTTTGGAGTCATGGATCATGCATTGAATACTTCGATTTTCCAATAAATTTTGCAATAACTAGAAGGGCTACAATTTTTAATGAATTGTTTGGTTAATGCCATAGAAGAATAGGGTCATTGACATCTTGAAGTACTTCGTGAACAAAGATATGTGCATAGCAAAGTGCAGAATCTTAGGTCAGGAACATGAGTAGGAAGGCAACACTTCTAAACATTTAGAATGTAGGTAAGCTGATGCAGCCTGATTTAGGGTTGCAGGCTTTTAAATCAAAAGGCAGTGCATATTTGGTCCAATAATAGTCAATATTTTTTTGCCTTTTGAGTTGCAGGGAGTTAATTCAAAGAGAATTAGGGGCCTTTCGCAATTAATTTGATATTTAAGGATTAATTTAATGTTTAATATGTCTGTTAGATCAGAAATTAAGATTAGATTTTACCATGACCATCATCGGTAAATTTTGGTCTGGATTTTTTATTATCTTGTTTGGAGTTTATCAGTCATTTTTGGGAAGCCCAGCCACTGTCAACGATTATTACCTTAAGAAATAATTAAAGAGGGGGTTTTTTTTGGGGGGGGGGGGGGGGGGGAGCATGACCTCCATGTCTCACCTGTGCCTAAGAAGGGCATTCAATTTCTCTGTGGCACTGAAAAGGAAGGAAAAGGGGCACAAATGCAGAACAAAGTAGGAAAAAAGGGAGAAATAGGAAGATGGGAAGAGAAAACTAAAGAAATCAACTAAAAGAAAAGAAAGAAAAGAAAATGTGGCTGGCATTTTGTTGCTGACTGTCCCACTCCTTTCTCCCCTGCCTCTCTCTCCCTCGATCTATCCTCACTTCTCACCTTAGTCATCGAATGAAGTCCAACTCCAGTTTTTGTAGGACAAGTACCAGGTCAATTTTGTGATATAAAAGGAGGAAAAGGACAGGTGCAAGGAAGTTTTTACTAGTGCTGATAGACATTCAATGGAATCATATGTCATCACGTTTCCTACATAGGTTAGGACTTAGGATAGCTTGTATATATGGTAACCATTGTAGAGTGATATTCCTCTTCTCTAACATACTTCTCCCTCCTCTAAATTTATGCTGGTTCTTTTATCCCTTTTATCGTGGTATTGATCTCTTAAATTATGCATATTTTGTAATCTTGTCATAATTAATTGTGTGATCTGTACATGATCAATGTAGCCCATACTCTAAACCTACCTTGCCCTCCCCAGAGCAAGTTGACATAGCCTATCCTAACTTGACCCAATCCAATCCAGCCAACGTAACCTTACTTTCGTCATTCTAGCTAGCTCAACTGAAGTTGTGTTTGACCAGAAATCATGGACTTGGTTTTGGTTAGGTTGTCTGTCTGGGTTGGGTTATGTTTGGATAGGCTAGTTCAGAGGGTATGTGTCAGTCCTTAAGGAGACCTGACCCAGCTCCAAGCTGTAGCCCTAATTATGGACATTCATACAGTAGTAGTATCTGGGATTCTTTTGTAGTGGATGCGATGTTTTTATATGTTGTTGGGTCTTTGCATACATGCACATCATCGCCTACATATTCTTGTGCTGATTATAATGCATTAATTTACAACTGTTTTGGAGTCATGGTTCACGCATCGAACTTCTTGATTTTCAAATAGATTTTGCAATAACTAGAAGGGCTATATTTTTAAATGAATTGTTTGGTTAATGCCATAGAAGAGCAGGGTCATTGACATCTTGGAGTACTTCATGAGCAAAGATATGTGCATAGCAAAGTGCAGAATCTTGGGTCGGGAACATGAATAGGAAGACAACACTTTTAAACAATGCTCAGTACTGATGTGGTATACTTTATGGGTATTGTACATCTTGACATTCTAACCCTTGTTTGAGAATAAATTTAGAATTATTAAGGTAATAAATCTGTAGGGCGAACTTCATGTGGAGTTAACAGCTCTTTTACTTGTAAATAGGGTCTTGAAGGACATAGGAAGGTCTTGGCATCAGATCTCTCAAATGTATGAATTATTATCATTTTGAAAAGTGGCTCAAGAAGTTTCTGAAATATTTATTGATATCCCATGACAAATACTGGAAACCATTGCCTTTAATAAAGGACTTTTCAATCATTTTGAAAGCCATTCTAAAATGCATAAAATTGCTTAGACTAGTTGACTTCCTGGTGAGAAAACAAGATAATGATATTACATCTTTTTAGAAAACATTTGGTGCCAATAGACATCTTGAACCTTTTCCATTGGCTTAGAGACATAAAAATTAGCATCCTTTCATGGCTACTTATGTACTCAATATAAGTTACAATAAAGTTGGCTACAGAGATTGTCAAGAAATCTAAAAAGAATATGTAGGAGCTGTAGATAGCTCATAACATATCGCAGGGTGAAAAAAATTTCTTAAAAAAGAAGATGATAAAAGTTGATGGAATAAAAGACTATTTTGTTTCTTAGTTTTTAACATATTACACTACAGGAATATCTGGCATTGCCAACGTTTTTTAATAAATTTTCCAACACGAAAAAGCACAGCGGGTCAGATTTTCAAATTGCAAAAGCAACGTAACAATGTCGACAATGCTACCGTGGAAAAACAATTTTACGACGCTTTTGGTTCGCTTCGTGAGTTATAACAAACGTCGCTTATAAGCATCGCTAATCACCGACGCTTTTAAATAGCGTCTCGCTAAAGCGTCTTATATTAGCGAAGCTTATTTACGTCGCTAATTAACGATGCAAATAAGAATCGCTAATGTATATTTCAATGACACTTTAAAGTATCGTAAGCATGGTCTGGCGTACCGGTCCGTACCGACCGGTACCGGATCAGCGTGGAATCCGGTACCGGTAGTTTATTGTTGAAGAACCGGTACAGGACCGGTACGGGACCGGTTCGGACCGGTCTGGGCCACCACCAGTACGTCGACCGATACCGGTACGGCGGACCTTGATCGTAAGTGTAAATTATGTTTTAATTTACTTCATGCTGTTTCTTAATTTCAAATGTGACAATTTAACTTTTATGTTGTTTTTTCAGAATTCAGATTTTTATATCGTGCATTTGTTCTGTTAGTTTAACATGAACTGCATGCACATGCTTGCTTTTTACATGCGGTATTATCCTACCTTTCCAAAGAGCACACTTGTACATAAACAAACTTAATCAATGGAAAAAAGCCAACCTCTTAAGCCATTTATGTTAAATAAATGACCATGAGATTGGGAGTTATGGCCATTATAGTAAGTCGAAACTGTCGTAGATATTTTATGATTGGTATCACACTAACCAATTCTCAAGGGTGAAAAAGATGGTTATGAACAAAGGAATACCTTTCATTTTGTGTTTATTGCGATTTATTCCACTGGTCAACAATTCCTGTATATCTGGTTTCTCTTTCTTGTTATAAAACTCTGATTGGATATGGAAACATAATAGTTTTAAATTTCTGACAATGCTGGATCAAAATCACACGCAATCTTTTCATGCATATATCTAATAAAAATATCCTAGATATGTCTTGCACAAAATTCTTTCTATCCTTCATCATGATCAAACTCACCTTGGAAAAGGATGTAGTTGTTTGTTGATAATTGCTGAGCATTCTATTCCTTTGCATTGTCTGAAGAGTATTTATGCATTTTATTCATCGATTCAGGAAGATGGACCAGATTGAAGGAAAGGAATTTCTTTCTAGTTCAAAAACTGAGGATGCAAAAGAAGTCACAGAAGTTCTAGCGAAGCCTTTGGAAAGAGATGGAAGTCAAGAAAATATATGCCTGGTGAAGGTAAGTTTTTTCAGTTCCTTGCTTATCCAATAAATGCAACTTTCACTGCTAGGTTTTGACTTTGATTGCTTCACGTTATGGTTCTGCTTAGATTATTCTGAAAATACTTATGTTAAGCTGCATTGTGGTTAAACTATTTGACGAAAGTTGGAAATGACTAATGGAACTTGTTATAATTTGGCAGATATGGATCTTTCTTTGGATAATTACTCTAAAATGTACAAGGAAGAGAGGGACATGTAATACTTTGTTAAAAAGTATTTAGATAATTAAGCCCATATTGTATTCTTGTGTCCCAACTTTTCTGCATCATTGATGCATTTTTAAATATGTTTCCACCAGCATTTGCAGTTTGAGAATATTTCATGTTTTGTCTTCTTAAAATGGTTTCCTGTTGACTATAAACCAATCTACTTATATTGGGTCTTTAATAGCCTATTCATGTTTCATTTGCTCCTTTATGTACTTAGCAGATGATAATGAAGAGGTAGGGATAAGTAGTTTATATCAACTGAAATTGTTGGTGCACATCTAGTATATTGACAGCATTTTCCTTTATTTCTACAAAAGGGTTCTTGGGTTTCTCCATAAGTGTATGTTCTGGTAGTGTCTTAATTGGATTTTCTGAAGCTCAGACTGGTGTGGTTTGCATTGACTTGATATTTGTGTACTTTCAAACAAATCACTTATATGTGCCCATTTCCAAGTATGACAAAAAAGAATAGAGCTTATGGTGGAGAATGGAATGATGAAGAAAGTACTCTAGAAAATGGATTGAATGCAGATTGGATATTAGAATATGGATAACCATGGCTGTTTTTATTTGATGAATACAAAAACGAATATGGATGTTGACCATATGGTAAAGTTTGTACATATTTATTGTAATTCGATATAGATAGGATTGTACAATATTAATATAAATTCGAGAGCTAAGCTTTGTGTATAGTATATGATTTCCACTTAATGTTTTGTTAGCTCAAAATTTTCAATCCTCCTAACTTTCTTTTGTAATTTTTCTTAAGGAAACAAATAATTACACAAGAAAACCAAGCAATAATCCCATCCACTTAATCATAAAGACTCTTTTAGTGAATCCTAATAGGTTGCTAAGCTTTTGGGTTGAAGAACTAATTGTTAACGATTCAATCTACCAAATTAAAAATGTTATTATATGAAAGAAAATTGAATTGAAAACATATTGATGCAATGGGGGTGGAAATGGATCAGATATTATCAATCTGGTTCTGTTTCCTTCTCTAAATCTAATTGGATACAGATACAAATTATGGTATCTGACAAGTTTTCATATCAATTTTTGTATCCTATAGCTCACCAATATCCAATTTGTATTTGATTATCCAGTTTCATTTGTAATTCTATCCAACGATCCAGGAGGATTACCAGACTCGATGTGGACTACTTTAGCCACTATAGAAAAGATTGGACAAGGTTTGGGAGCAAGGTTCGCAATATTCAAAAGCTGAATCAGCTGCTAAACTTCTATAGTCCATAACTTGCTTATATGATGCCCGATTTATTTATTCTTTTTTTTTGAAATCGGATAACTTTTCGAGATCTACAATGTAGTGCACCTCTTAAAGGGTGTGATGCACTTAGTGATCAGTGCCAAAGTCTATTATTTAAGCCCAGAAACAAACTAGTCAAAGCAAAATTTTCTTTCTTATGAAAGATTTTGATCAGGCTATCTCCTAATTCGGAAAGAACTAGGTAGAGCAGCTAAAGGTGAAGTCAATGTAGAAGTTGAGATCTACCTCCTATAAGATTTTCGCTTTTCATGATTATTTTCACTGGTCGTGTCTATTTTGGGAAAGCTAACTTTTTTTAACCAGAAGAGAAATCTCATCTAAATTGTATAAGGGATCTCACTAGTATAAATAGAGGTTATGTATCTCAGTGTAGGATAGATTAAATGAAAGAAAAGCAGACCTAGACCCTATTGTTGCTAATCTTTCTACTTTACTTAAATTTTCTTAGAAGATTCAAGTTGAGTGGGTTGAAGAAATTACTTTCTTCTCCCTGATCGGATCATCTAGTTTCATATAGCTATCATAAACTCCAAAAGAAAGCAAGTGATACTATCAATTTATCTTTTGTCTAATTTTCTTTCCATACAATAACATTTTTGATATGTAGATTGGATTTTTTATAATATATTTTTTAATCCAAACTTATGTAACTTAGAAAAATTACTTGGATTTATTAAAAAATTCAGATGTTTAAATGGATGTGATTTCTTGTATTGCTTCTTGTATGATAAAATAAAAAATTTGGGAGGCTTAAACACTTAGAATGAGTTAAGAAATAAAGTGAAATAATATCTTATCCATAAAGTTTAACTATTGATGTATATCCTTAATAACATCCGTATTTGTTAAGATCTATTTTGTATTTGAATCTGGTTAAGACACATACGAATACAAACATGAGCATCCGATTGATATTCATATTCCTACCATATAAAATAAATCCAGATATGGGTACACTGATTACCAAACCATATTTAGCCCTATGATGAGGGTTCTACAAGACTAAATAGGATTTTCAGAAATTTGGCTATGAATCAGATTGAGGTTTTAAATACTAATGGAATGACACAATGTCCCACTGTCCCAAGTATCGGGTCTGGACAAGTCGAGAAATGGTTTGGGACGGGACAGGACATCCACCGTTCTGAGCATCAGTATGCAGGGTGCTTCTTTCTATGGAAAAACTAGGACCGTCCTTATCCTACGGTATTTAAAATGTTAGATCAGATTATTATGGATCCGTATCTGTATTTGTTGTTCTTTGATGGATACAGATATGGATATGAATATTATTAAGATCGTAAAATTTGGCCATTGGATAAAAAGATAGATCTGGATGGATATTACTCGCTAAGTTTTTACCCTTGCTAAAAAGATCCTTATGCCAACCCATGTTAACTATCCCTTTACTTTTAGGTATTTCCCAAGTTGGGGATATCTTGCCATACACCCAAAAAAGTGAGCGAGATAGATTTATACCATATTGGGGTATAGGTCGGTGTCGGACAATATAATTCTATTTTGCCATTTTGGTGGAATAGTCTTATTCCATAGAGGGGGATTCTTTCCCTCCCAATTACTTTTGGCCTCATTCCCTTTCAAAACACACAAAAGAGTGGGAGGACAATTTCATCACGGTGAATCCCATCCAAAAAGTTATCTCATGCACTTATCCCTTTAACCAAACACAAAATATGCCTATCCCACCGAGTAAGTCATATACCTGCAATAGTATCCTAGTAATTTCTGCATATTCCTTCAAAATTTATTCCACAACCAGACACACACTTAGGTACATGAGCTATCTTGAGATAAAATTGAGGCCCAAAAGTTACCCGCCATATTATTTTCATTTTGTGCCTGCTGCATATTCTTTTGGGTTCACTTTTTAGTCCAACCTTTGTGTTCGCCACATTACCACATTTTATGAACAAAATCATCAAGTGGTAATCTACGTGTCTTGAGTGTAAACATAAAGGTAGATTCAGAACTTCCTTACATGCGCAGAGCCATCTAGTGTATGTTGAAGAATTATCATAAGTAACAGAATCTTGCTTAAGTGATTTGATCCTGTGCAATGAAGTCTATAAACAACTTTTAACTACAAAAAGGTGCTTAAACTTGCATAGAGGTGTTTCGAAAATTTTTATTGAGACTTAGCAACCAGTCAGCTGTGTTTTCCACTAAAACAAATAAGCATAAACTGATTATGTCTAGAATAGCTATGTGAAAAACAAGGAGCAACTTGTTCTTCATATAACTCATTTTCAGGCATCAAGAGCTGTCATTTTTTCCAAAACAAGTTCTATGAAGAGTAACCAACTGACCGAAGTTGGTAGAACGCATTTATTCTAGATTTTGCATAAATAAGATAATGAGAAAGCCTTTCAAGTAACTTAGGAGTTCAAGCTATAGTATATATGGTCTGCCTGGTGAAATTGCTCTTAAAGTATAATTAATCATATGTGGCCCATGGAGATGAGACAAAGCTCATTGCTCATTAATAGGTAGTAATAATGCAATAATAAGCAGGGCAACAATAAAGTTTTTAATTTTTTTCAACTACATCATTATACTTCAAATTATATATTATTTTCAATGAAATAACACCCTAACAAGCCTCAAAGCTTAGATAGTGTGGGTATTATATGAGTTTGGGAAAAAAAATTATTGTTATTTGCAAGGTACACCATCTCGGTATTGGGCCTCATACTGGTGCCACCTTGTCACTATGTTAGTATGCCCAATACGAGGGCCAGTTCAGCGTACCGAGGTTGGCTTGCCCCCTATACGGTGTATCGGTACTAATCTAGTATGGTATGGTAACCTCTCATACCGTCCGGTTCGGTACGATATGGCATAGCATGACTTGAATCATAAATAAATCCTCATAGAGGTATTGATATAAATTAATGTTTTCATAGCTTAAAAAATAGAGATGGCTAAACTTTCGTGGCTGTCCAACTTGATGGATGCTGGAGTGTGCAAGGGCTTTGAATGAAAATACTTTTACGGACTTGTTTGACAACTTAATTCATTATGTTCTTGCTTAATATAATTTTTGTTTGTCTAGGGTGTCCATGTTTATATGTCTCACTTCCTCATTATTGTCCTTGGCATGTAAAATGCATCAAGAAGATATGCTATATGTACACATCTATTCATAACTTAGACGTACTCATGTCTATGTGTATAAATAATGTTTCTAAGTGCTGCATGTATCATTACATTGCTATTTTATGTGTCATGCCACCAAGTCATTGGCACAGTGTTACATGACTTTTTTTTTACTTTTTGGTGAAACCGTGTTGCATGACTTAAACCTTGTTTACTGGCCCTGATTGATACATAATGTCTTCTGTCAATGCCAGCAAGTGGCAAGATGGGCATATGTGCTACTTTCTCACTTTAAACATATAACCCTGATTGATCCATAAGCCATTGCTTCTTCTCTATATGGTCTGCAACTCCTGGATTATTTGTTCTCTTATGGATTGATTATGATAACGAGAAAGAATTACAGATTCATCATGTGCATTAGATGGAAGGTGAAAATCTATTGTATCTGATAGCAGAAACTTCCTACAGTACTTCCAGTAAAATAATATCCTATAGTACCAGATATATTTTACAACACTTAGGGCATGTTTGGAATCTTCCTGCCAGATCTGATAGGATTGGCTAGAGAGAGATAAGGTGGAAGAAGGGAGCTAGTGAGAGAAAGGGAAGGAGAGCATGGGTGCCATGGGGCCTAATCTCCTCTGGATGAAGAGAAAGGACCTCTCGAGGTCTTTCTTTAATCCTCTGGGATCGAACCATGACCTTCTCTATGCTCTCTCTCTCTCTCTCTCTCTCTCTCTCTCTCTCTCTCTGTGTGTGTGTGTGTGTGTGTGTGTGTGTGTGTGTGTGTGTGTGTGTCTCCCCCCTTCTCCCGCTCCCTGACTTCCTCCCTCGTTGCACTATCCCTCTGCCTATCCCACCAGATCCGGCAGAATTTTGCCACATACGCCCTTAGAATATGTTGTTAAAGTGGCAGAATTTGTATCAGAATGAATAGAACACTTTAGCTTTTCGGTTTCTAATCTTTACAAACTGCTGTATCTTTGCATGACAAGTATTGACAGAATATGACACAATACGCATGGCATGCTGACCCCTGAATGACATGTGCATGATATACGACTCTTTAATAATATTTGGTATAGGTAATATGTATTTATATATGGATGTGTAATCATAGAATGTATTCTGTATACATTGTTTAAGAATATACATATGTAAATATTAAATATATGAATGCATATGTTCATATAATCGTATGTATGTGTGCATGCATGTGTATCTATAGATGTGTATATATATTTGCATTTCTCTGGGTAACATTTTGGTATATATGTATATATGTTCTTGTGTGCACACATATATTTTTGTAGACTTGTAGTTACATGAATACTGTAATGTGGCATGTCTACATGTTATTTTATATAAAATAAAGAATAAATGTTAGAAGAAGGACTTGAACCTTTGACCTTGTGGTTGACGGTCAACGAAGAAAGAGGAAATACTTGGGATCGGGAGAGGCAGGGTAAGGAAATGAATGAGATGTTAAAAGCAGGTGGAGAAACAGGAATGGTGAGGCATGCCTCATGCACGAGCACAGTAGGGACTTTGCATTTTCTAGTAGAATAGGTGTGCACACATCTATGGTCTATAGTTTGTTTGTAAATATGTATGCATGTGTATTTATAAAATTGGCGGTTTAGGGGAGAGCTGCCTAGTTGATATAGGTCCATTTGATGTGTGGAAATGTAGAACACTGCAAGTACAACAATTTAGTTGAACCTGACACAAAATTATGGAATGCCTTGTTAGAGGAACCAAAAGTGCTAGCATTGACTCTGCAACTCTCAATCATTTTAGCTACCAAGTAAGATTGATTATTAGTGCCTGTACTCTTCTTCTGAAGTGTCCCAGCTTTTTTTTTTTTTTGGCATTTTATAATATAGTATAACAATGAATCATTCTTTTAAGGTATAAATCCCCACTTTCTCATGAATAACATATTTCTTAATATATACTTCTGCATATGTGTTTGTATATGTAGGCAATATGTTATATTGCATATTTTATAGAAGTGGCCATGAGTTGGGTTTTTAGGAGATATGCCCAAAATACTCTAGAATCTAGAGCCTCTTGGCACCTTAGCATGGGTGACATTGATATAAGGTTCTGTAATTATTACCTGGGTAGGTAGATTTTTTCAGAAAGTACATCAGAGGACCTATGGCCTTTTGCATTGTACATATTGGGATTTTCACCTTTTCAATAGTTGCACATTTTGAACCTTTCCAACTTGCTTATGAAGTTCCATTTTCCTGCGCAAGTTTGCTTTTTATGTATGTAACGGTACCTTGTCCACAAATGTTGACCTTCTTGTTTGGGAGGACTAGAGATGCTGGAGGTGGAAGTATGATAGAGGTGTCTTGAAGTTCTGTGCCTTTGTGATTAATATTGGCCTTTGCTCCCCCCCCCCCCCCCCCCCCCGCCCCCTCTCTGCAAATTCAGTTTTTTAATGGATAATTCTTATCTATGGGATCACTTTGAAACAGGATTGGCTTCTTCTCCACCACAAATTCATGCCGTGATGCAGTAGGGAGTTAGGATCAAGTATTTCATCTCTTGATAGAGGCTTCTGCATCTGTTTCCTCTTCTTGCTTAAAGCATGCCTTGATAATAATAAAAGGATTAAGAATCGAACCTATTACCATTTTCTTGTCGTGGCCTGATTGGGTGAAAGAGACCTGCAGGATTTGAGAAAATAATAAAGGATAAATGTCATGAATGTCTTAGGGAGTCTCAGAGGGTTGGTGTGCTACTGGGTTTCATTTAGTGCCAAAGGCTGTGTGGGATACTGGGTTTCTTCTTCCTGGTTTCAGACACTTGGGGTTGTTTTGTTTCCTTTTTGGAGATCCAATGTTATGTATATGTTCTTCCATCTATGACCTTGTAGAGCCTAACATCGCAAACAGTTTTTTTCATCTTTCATCCTGCTTCTTAGCAAAATTCGGTTTTGCAATCAAGTAAAGTGGATTATTTGCATCATTAAAGGGCAGCCCAGTGCATGAGAGTGATGCCATTATAGGGTCTGGGGAGGGTCAGATGTACTTAGCCTTACCCCTGCAGAGGGTTTTTCTGTCTTGAACCCATGACCTTCAGATTACAATGGAGATGACTTACTGTTGGCTCATATTAAGAGTTTAAATTGTTTATCTTATTATTTTTGCTCTAGCATTCACTACTATGTATATTCTGCTCCACATATTATCATTTCCTTTTATATGGATATGTGATCATCTGTTATTTGGATATTTTTAAAGTCACAGGTTGAAGAACCATATCTTATGCCGATTGTTTCCATCCATGACAGGTGAGATTTGTCAGTATGTCAAATATGTCACTCAATTTGTATATCCCTAATCATATAAGGTCCAATAAACTGCAATTGCATTTGTGCTTCTCAATCATGCGACATTATCTTTTCACTTTTAACACCTCACCTCTGGTTTTTAAACTATTTTCTCTGCTGCAGACAGGTCATGGCATGCAGAGGACAAGGGAAAGGGGATTGTAATCATATTGATGAGGTTCTTGTTGCATTCATGTTATCTTGAAGCAGATATAATTTGACATCATCTTCTCTTTAATCACTAATATTCATATTCCTTATGTTGATTATGTATTTATATCCTTCTTTGTTTTGTTCAGATGGTGCATGAAGGGCATTGTCTGAGTCCTAGTTGTAAGTCACTATAGTTCCCTTCTTCTTGAATCATTTAATGGTTTATCCATCCACAATTACAAGAATAATTTTTCTTTGTATATTTTTGGTCATATTTTGCATATGGGTATTTGATCAGCTTGGGAGCTTTTCAGCTTAATACTTGTTCCGTGCATGCAGATGGAGTGGGATGTGATAGTCTTGCTACCGTGCCTGCCTGGAAGGGAGTCATTGAGAGTGAAAGTCCTGCTCGTACAATTTCTCCATCATCATATGCTAACTCTTCGGCTATTTCCACCTCCTCCACTTCAGTTTTATATAATAAAGCCTCTTCATACCTCAGTCAATCAGAGTCTACCATTTTGTCGGCACCTAAAAAGAGTACACTAGGCACTATTAGTGCTAAGGTGAGGCTATTTGTCATACTTCGGCTGAAAATCCTTAAGATGCAAGCCATATTTGAACAGAAGTTTATAAGATCATTCTCCAAAATCTTTTTAATTTAAAATTGATAGTTGGAAAAGCTATTTATGGAATGAGTCATGTCCTAGAATCACACCAATCAGATAATAATGTCTATTCAAACACAATGATCATGTCTATTTGAATGCACTATTTGCTGTATTTTCAGAAAAAAGAAAAAGAAAAAGCAGCAGTTCATGAAATGTCCTATATTTGTTCATGGTTACTGGTTATGTGTCATGTTGTGTCCTACCTAATAGGCAGTCACATGTGAAAAACATGGACAAATGGTGAGGGTAAGGTGATGAATAACTAAAATTGTTTCTGAAAGTAATGATTTTGGGATCCATCTATTAGATTGATCTATCTGTTGGACATTTGAAACCTGGATACTGGTGCACTACTTGGATATTAATTTTCCCTGATTTATGTGGTTGTACTACCAGGAAATTTGAGTGAATGGGTCAGTTCATCTGTGATCTGCTTACATGCGAACATGCCAGACATAATTAATAACTTATATGATCTACTACAAAAAAGTTTAAAACCTTATGTGAATCTATATGTTCAATAGGGAAACAGTTCCTGTAATGTGTCCTCCATTTTTAGTTCTAATTTGTATCCTCAAATTCCATAGCAGAATGGTGTTCATGTCGGTGCCCAGGCTAGTCTAATTGCTGTCATATTAGTATTTATTTATGGCTTTGAGAAAATTTTGCAGGAGTCCAAGCTCAATCCAAGTGCAGAAGTTTTTTCACCATCATTTGCAAATTCTAGATCGGCGTCCACAACCGGGACACCTGTTATATGCCCCGTCTATATGCCGACCAGCCTTCCTGCTATGCCTATTGCTGGTGTACAATCTGGAATTGGAATTAGCCCTTCTGCAAGTCATTCATCTAGGCCCAGTAAATTTGTCCCTTACAACAGCCTAGTTGCTGGGCACACTGGAATTGGTGCTCAATATCCTCGACCTGTATGTTTCTCTTTTATGAATAAAACTATGATATCTATTGAGATAATTTATTTACAAATGGCAGTTTTTAGCCTGTATTGGTTTACCTTTTCCTATTCTTCTAGTGTGTTTTCTTGTGTATTACTCAAATTTTGACAAGGATGCATCTTGTTTTTGAGTAACGCTATTTGTTTTAGGATATTGACATAATAATTTTTTAAACTTCTAGTAATGTTCGCACAACCTGGACACAAGTAACTATATCATATCTTATAATATGATGACATTTGTGAGTAATAATCAATAAATGACAAATGGATTCTAAAACCATCAGAAGACAATATAAGATGTCCATGTTTCACTATAAACTGCAATAAAGAAAAAGAGTTGGAGTATATTCAGAATCATTGTTCTTAGATGCTTAGCATTCTAAAACTTGAAGGGAAACAATGCATAAGGTAAGACAGACAAAGGGCTTAGATGATGAGTCAAAATAGATTAGATAGGAATTAACAACTTTGAATTCTTTTTGCTGCTTTTGCTTCTCCATGTTACTCAATTATGACCAGTATAAGGTTAGATCTTTTAATGCATTATAGTACTCAGTACTCCCAGACATCTCATATTATGATGAAAAAATCTG
This sequence comes from Phoenix dactylifera, assembly GCF_009389715.1. NCBI lineage: Eukaryota > Viridiplantae > Streptophyta > Magnoliopsida > Arecales > Arecaceae > Phoenix > Phoenix dactylifera. The sequence goes on along the minus strand of NW_024067724.1, from coordinate 573,820 downwards.
CTCATCGATCTGATAAATATTTTAGATACTCTTGCTTAGAGGTGTAAACAAGCTGAGCTCAAGCAAGCTAGGCCTAGCTCAAGCTTGGCTCGTTTGGTAATGGAGTCAACCTCAAGCCAGCTCATTTAATTTTGAACCGAACTAGAGTTGTTCATGAACAGCTAATTCAAAGAGATCTAGCGAGAGCTGAGGTCTCTTAAGACTTTCCTTGATATAATTGAGCTAATTACTCTAATTATGTCTTGAGCATAAAATGAAAAATACATTTTACTTTATACAAATTATGTTAACATATAATAAATAAATATTAAAAATTATACAAAAATAATTAAAATGATATAATATATAAATTATTTATATATTCATTTTTTTAGCATAATCCAGTTGGGCTCAAGCAAGCTATGCCAATCGCAAACTTGCTTTGTTAACCAAGTGAAGAACTCAAGCCAAATTTTGTCTTCAACATGGGCTGGTTCACAAATAGCCTGCTTGTTTGGCAGTGCTATTTTTGTTATATGAGTAATTATAAAATAAGAGTGTCCCATATGTCTTCGTTGTACATAAAAACTTGATGTTTTTGGATATGATGGGACTCATTCTGTCACTAGAGATTGGGGTTCATTCTATTTCTGTAACAAATCATAATTTGGGAATTTGATCCATTCTGCATCTTTAACTTTCATGCTATTGAAAGGAAGCCAATCCTTGGTACAATTATTCATGTCTTCCCTTAGCACCAAGGAAACATTGAACTTATTCAATTTAACTAAAACTGGAAATGAGATGCCCACTGTGTCATCAAAATCTCTGAGTTTCCTTAGAGAAACAAGAGAAAAAGGAGGAAATAGAGACACCATAAGCCAAAACAACAAGTTCAAGTGGTAGACTAATAGGCATGACCCACAAGTCAGCTATCTACTTTTATGTTGACATTACCATGCGTAGAGATTCTTCAGATAATTGGTTACATACATGAACTCTGATTGCCATAAAAGGAAGCAACATGAATCACCTATTCGTGGTCGGAGGCATTGGTGGGTTTGTGTGTGTGTTTGTGTGTTTATATGTCTGTCAACATGATGCTTGTTGTGTAAGGCTACCAACATAGCAAATTTGCTTATTGTTAGTGATTAGTTGCAAACTGTATAAATGCTATATATTGGCTTTATAAACCAAACTTGTTGCATAAGAAAGCATATATGTTATGTTTACACAATCAGGTAAAACATGCTTAGATCCAAACAAGGTCCGCCGTACCGGTACCGGTCGGCGTATCGGTGGCCGGCCGGACCGGTACGTACCGGTCGGTACCGGTCCGTACCGGCCGGTACCGCGAGCCAAACATTTTGATTTTTTTTAAAAAATATTGTCTCTGTTGGATCTTAAATTAAGTGAAAATTGATGTTTTTTTATTGCTTTTTTCATGATTTTTGATGTTTTTATATTTAAATTTAGGGTTCAAATTTGAAACATAGATGATGCATGTTATGTTTTCCTCCCGTTCCAAATGATAAAATGATACACATAAAATATCTTCAAATTAAGATACAATCATTTACATACATTTAAAGTACTCTAGGATATCTAAAATCGGGACGAGTGCCGATGGCTCTCGTAGATATCCGGATCATAAGTATAATCAGGAGGAGGCAAATCAACCCAATCAGAAGGAACGCGCGCTAGGTTATAAGAACTGTCGGATCTCTCGCTCACGCTCTGGCTCTGAGAGGTGTCCTCTGATTGTGTAGGGGCCCATCTAAATATGGCGAAAGCAAAATCCAATGCATCATATCCATATTCGTCAGGCTGAGGCTGTGGATAATAGAATCCGTATCCGTATGTTGTCGGATCTGCAGTCGTATCCTGTCTTCCTGAATGACCTCAAGGAGCCCGTCTTCTATATCCAATGATATCCTCACGAAATCTATCAGGTGGTCGACCGTGGTCCGTATCCTGTGTAGCACCCGTAAATTGGAACTCACCGGTGAAATAAAGACCACCCTCCGGCTGTGTCTCATGAGTACCATACCGTCCTCCGCTCCCTCCATGGCTAGAAGATCCATCACCACCAGAACCTTCATCGCTGCTAGTCCAAGTCTCTTCCTTGACACTCTCCATTGGGACCCTTTGTTTTTCTTTCCTGGCCCTCTCTGTCTGGCTCCCCTGTGCCTGCGGCTGATCAGCTCTGGAAGTGCGTGGAATATTGCGCTCAGCCCATTGCTCTGGATCGATCCCAGCTTCGGTGGCTATGAAGGTAGCTGGTCGTGGAGGCGATCCTGGCCGTCAAGCTCGGGCTCCTGCTGCTGGCCTACAAGCCAGCCGAGTAGTGGATCATCGTCATCAGCGGTGAAGGTTCCGTAAATTGGATCTGTATACTTGAGCTCCACTTCCTCTTGGATGCACTTTAGCCTCAACCGCAAATTGTAATGCACATAAACAAGGTCGTTGAGGCGCTTTTGCGTCAAACGGTTTCTTTGTTTGCTGTGGATAAGGGCGAAGGTGGACCAATTGCGCTTACATCCACTAGAGGAAACTGTTTGGGAGAGGATCCGGATAGCTATCCGCTTTAGATTTCTCGCGGATCCGCCAAAATGCACTCACCATTCAGCTGCAAAAATATTTATGAAAATTACATATATGATAGTTTCATAATAGTAACTAAGTAACACCAGGTGAATGTTTTCCTGATGTGTCACGTACCTGGATTCATATTGTGTTTGCTGACGACAGCCGCTCGTTGGCCAAAACTGTAGCTGCCCTTTCTAAATAATTTGCTCTGTGAAAAATAAGCATAAGAAAACCATGTTAATAATTGAAAATGCCGATATACTTACACATGCTGGTAATTACTAAATCATAATTACCTCTTCAAGACATAGGGCCGCTTTTTCTGGATCATGCTCCATCTTGTAAATCACATTACGCAAAGCATCCAGAAGTGTTTCATCCATACCAATTCCATCTATGTTGTACTGAAACCGGAGGTTTAGGTAGTATGCTGCACATATACGAGACTATCTTAGCATAATTATATAATTACATCACTATAATTGTCACTATAATTATATCTTAGCTTACCTGCTAGATGTAATTCCGTACCCATTTGCGCTTCCCACCGCTGCTCAATGATGTTGATGTACGACCAACCATGTGCTGGATCTGCCTCCATAATCTGATCCTTTGCCTTGACCATCATGTGATACAAAAACCCCATCAGGGGGTAGATCTCGCTATCTACGGCCCGCAGCACTTCATATAATGGTTTGATAGCCTTGACTATTGTAGTAGCCTGCTGCCAGAATGGTTGTCTCGTCACCAAGTCTTCTATCTTGCTCCTTTCAGTGCCGGCATAAGAATATCTACTATCATACCACTCGGAACTGGCAAACATCTGACGTAGGGCTCCTCTCTTCTCGAGTATGCTATCAAGTGCGATGAAGTTGGTAGCAAACCGTGTGACTCCTGGTCTCAGAATCTCTCCCCCTGCATACTTTCTCATCAGTGAAAGAATCCAGTTATGGTTATAAATATACCTGGTAATGCGTTGGGCTGTCTCCACCGTTTGTTGCACCCTACGGATCTTTCCAATGTCCATCAACATAAGATCGATACAATGTGCAGCACATGGGGTCCAGAAAATATGTGGTCGCCGCTCCATCAAGACCTGCCCGGCAGCCTTATATTGCAGCCCATTATCAGTGACGACCTGCACGACATTCTCCTCTCCTACTAGATCAATCACATCCTCCATAAGTTTCAGCATGTACGAGGTGTTGTGCACATAAGCCGAAGCATCAACCGACTTGTGAAAGAAGGTCTTAGCATCACAGTATGTCAGAAAGTTGATGATGCTCCGCCTAGTCGGACCAGTCCAACTATCGCACATGATGGTTAGTCCATATATGGGCCACTTGCTCTTGTAGGAGTCAATCCAATTCTCCAGCTCCTTATTGTTGTCAAGAAGCTCACCGTATATGTCCTTCGGGCCTGGAGGAGCTACACCGGGACCGGCAGCTTGTATGACGGCAATGGCAGACCTATAGTATGTATTGTCTGCCACATTCGCTGGGATGTGGCTGAAGTGAAACCAGGATCCAATAGCTCGCCACATAGTTTTCTTCTTATCCTTCATCCACATTGTGTCTACCCTCTGCTGCCTTGAATCTCTACTGGGGAGAGCATGCGGATCTACATCATGAATTGTCGCTCCTTGTGGAATTCCTCTAGATGACTTCTTTCGGCTACCCAAACTACCCAGCATAGATGCAATCCGGCCACGTTCTTTGCCGACGCCCTCCCTGACTGAAGTTGTCCTCAAAAACTCTGGATCTTGTCTAGTGCTCCCAGAACCGCCGCCCGACTCGTATGCAGGGGGCCCAAATCGAGCCCTATGCCTGGCCGCCACCTCTTGCTGTCACTGATCATCCAGGCTTGCATGCATGGCCTCCTAAATATCTGCCTCCTCCTCATCTAGATCCTCGACCTCCTCTGGCTTCCTAGAGTGATAGGAAGGTGGCTCTGCCGCTCGGCGATCGACCTCCGCCCTCTTCTTGGAAGCCATCTCCTTCGCTTCTTTGACCTCAGCGAGATTCTGCCTCATCAGCACACGAATCTCGCTAGGACAATTTGGGCACGTAGCAACCTCACCGGAATTTCCGGCTAAGTGTTGCTTCAACCTGGTTACCCCTCCTCCCTTGAAAACCTTGTCGCAAAACTTGCATTGAAACTGGTGTCGTTGCCCCTCACTTCCAAGTCTTCGCCCATAAGACCAGCCAATATCACGCTTTGCAGGGTTCGTTTTTCTTGATTGCTCCATTTCTATCATAAAAGGACAACTTATCAAAAAATTAAGCTAATAAAGTAAATTTTTGCATTATCTTATTATTTAAGTAATTTATAAACTATTTTTTTAAGTTATTTATTAACAAAATTAATGAAATAACATAGGACAAAAAAACCGCACCTTAAATAGTCTCCGCTGGATTTTTTGGGCAGGACCTCCTCCTCAATTTGTGGGCTATCTCTCAAATCTTCCCGTCTCTGATTACTCTTCAGAGGCTCACTCCTGGATTTTAGTTACTCTGGCCTCTAGAGTCTGGCTATCTCTCAAATCTTCTCGTTCGGTTTTTATAACCGAACGAGGCAATGAGTGAGGAAGAAGTGGCCGAGAGGCCACTTTGATAGGACAGAAGTGGCCTCTCGGCCACTTCTTTGTTTTTCGGTGGGACAGAAGTGGCCTCTCGGCCACTTCTTTGTTTTTTTTTTGTTTGAAAGAAGTGGCCCGTGGGCCACTTCTTCCTTAAAACCACGCGCGGCGCGTGGTTTCAAAAACCACAGCGCGAGGCGCGGTGGTTCCCAAAAAAAAAAAAAAAAACATACCGGTGCGAACCGGCCGGTACCGACCGGTACGGGTTCCGTACCGGCTGGTTCGCAGATGAAAACCGGAAAATACCGGTTTTCATCTGTTTCCGGTACTGGTCAAAGACCGGACCGGTACGTACCGGCCGGTACGGGCCGGTACGGTATTTCTTGGATCCAAACATAAATGAAAAGGAATTTCTCTAGAAAACTCACTAAACCATGAAGATGGCTGGTTAGAAAACATCAATGAGATGTAGCTTTTCAAGAAAGACAGCGGTCTACTTCATGAGGAACATCCTTTAACAATTTACTAACCATACTGTCAAACCTTATCCTAGATATTTTATGTCGGTTATAAGGATCCTCATAATTCCTATTTAGGTTCACTTCTAGTTTTTTTAAAAGCTTCACCATATCTTACATCATAAACTCCATCCATGTTATCTTAGGTCCTTCCCTCCTTTTTCTACACCCTTTAGTACAAATTAAAGTACATCTCCTTACTAGATTCCCTTTGTATTTTCATTTCACATGCTATACTTCTCAAATTGATTTTCCATTGCTTGGTCTTTAATCTGTCCAGCTCCTGCAACTTCTCTAATATATTCATTTTCTAATCTGTCTTTTCTAGTTTTAGTATGCATCCATTATTCCTTTTTTTTTCGTTTCTGTCATACTCAACTTGTTTTCCTGAACCATCATTATTGCCCAATATTCTAAGCCACACAACATAACATTATTTTGTTCTTTAAAGTTTTCTTTAAGTCTCCAAGGTATTTATTGATCATATAATACCCTAGAGACCCCTCTCCACTCCATCCAACTAGCTCTAGTTCTGTTACATATACCTTCATCTATCTCTTAGAAATGTGGAGGATGATAAAGGAAGACTAAGTTTTAAAAAAAAGTTGGAAACAAAACTTAGACACAAAAAGAAAATTTAAATTACTTGTATATAAAAAAAAAAATTTCTTGCTAAATTAGAATAGAACAACAAAGTTGAAATCAAGGTTTGCGGAACTGTCCCGAACCATCTGGTTCGAAGTGTTCCAGGCCGTACCAGCACCAGACTAAGACGGTTCTGCCATTAAAACCAAGGCGCCTTTCGCCGTCGCCGGAGGGGGAGAAGGAGAAGAAAAAAGAGGAAGAGAGAGAGAGCGGAGAAGGGAGGGAGAGGGGGAGGAAGGAAGAGAGGCCAACTGGCGGAAGTCGGGGAGCCTCCGCGCGGAAGAGGCGGAGGTCGGGGAGACACGGTGGTGGGGTTCCCTGCCTCCCCTGTTCTCTCTCTCTCTCTCTCTTCCTCTCTTGTTCTCCCTCTCGCCCATCTCTTCTATGGTGTCGGTACGAGCCCAGCACAGCACGGTGCAGACCCGTACCGACTCATTCCGCTGGGCAACCAGTACGGTGTTCGGTACCGATTCTGCCATCCTTGGTTGAACTAATGATAACAAAAATGTTGTCCTACAATTTTTCTTGATACTAATATTACAAAAAGGATGTTTCAAAATCACAGAATATCCTTTGTTGATTCTGTTTATCTCTGTTTTTTTGTGAGATGACATCTATGTGAGATGACTTTATATTTTTAAGGTGCATTACACATGGTTTTACACAAGTAAGTTCTCAAATACAATTTTGACATCTATGTATGATTTGAAAGTTGAAATTAAATTCAGATCACAGTGCTTTTATAAATTACAGATTGCAAAACATATAATAAATTCTTTGATAAGGATCATTCAAACATGTAAAAGAAAATCAAAGAAAACCAAATGTGTCTTAGTATTACTGTTGTGAGGAATTGGATATTACCTTCTTTGAATCATGGAATGGGTTATTCTCCTTAAATTAAGTGTACTTTCTTTTTTGGAGAAAATAGGATTAAGTGTAACTAAAACTCATGCAGACTGTTTTGATTAGTATTGCTTGAATTGTAGCCTAACTCAGTTAAATTGCCCACATTTAACTCTTATTTCTAAAGCTTTTGACTAAGTCTACCCAACTCATGCGCAACCTGCATTTTGGAGCTTCTAACCCAATCCAATCCAAACCTAATAAATTTGTAGAATATGGGGCTCCTCTCCCAACCTAATTTGTATGCCTTATTGGGCTAAAGTTGTAAAATGCTAATTTAATTTTTTTATATTTGGTTCGACTAGCATTAAGGGCTTGGACACTTGACCCTCAATCAATCAGACCTAATTTTCCATGACTAAGTTTCCAACTGATCTGACCCATATAATGCCTATATTTCTTTAATTTCTAACCAATCTAACCTGTAACTTACCATATTTCTAGAGATTCTAACTCAATCTAACCTAGAAGACTTAGGTTTGAATAGGGAGATGTCATTTTCTTTTCTATCCTTTTTTTTCTATATTTTTGAAATAAAGATAGTTTCAAATTATCCAGTTAGAAGAATGGTTTTTTTCTCCATTTTCTTTGTCTTATTCTAATTTTCGAATAAGCATTTAAATTTGGTTAATAAGGTTTATTGTAAGGTTTGGCTAGATTGGTATTGTACATTTTGTCGGTTCAAGTAGGCTAGATAGTTTTATATGTAGAGGAAATTTAGATTCAAGTTGGTTTAAAATGTGTCAATCAATGATTGTAGGTGTTTATTTTGTTGGTTGAATTAGGCTTGGTTTCTTTTAAATTTTAACCCGATCCACTTCAAGTTATACCCTATCGAGGAGAGTCTTGGATCCGAGTAGGAGGAATGATGGCTTTCTCTTATGGTATTGTGTTTTTTTTTTATTTGCAATTGTGATTGAAAGTATTAAGCAAATTAGGGATTCAGCTTTCAGTAGAAGAATGCTTCTATTTTCTTTGCATTTGCTTAAAACTTTGAGATGGGGAGATTTCTCTCTCCTATACTCATTATTTTTTCTCAGAATTTGAAATAAGGATTGAAATTTGCATCATTTGCTTTGATACAATTGTTCATCTACTCCCACATTCTTCATTTTGATTTTTAAGTTCAAAATTTGGTCAATAATTCGTCTCTAAAAGATGTAATGTTTTCCCTTTTTAAGTTCCACCATCTTATCATTAGATATTTATTAGTTTCTTTTCTTATCGCATTTAGTTTGTACATCTAAAACCACTAACTTATTTTTTGTGCTTAAGCTTTTTCCTAATATCATATTACAATCTCTACATGTTGATTGTTTCCCCTTTTTCATGAAAATTAATCTATTTAAGACTAATTTGATCCACCCTTAAGATTATAAAATGTTCATCTCTCTTCTTAGAATGCTTATTAGCAATTGCTAGATCGTAAACCACAATAAACTTAATAGTCAACCTTCTCATTAAATTCTTGGCACCAAAACAAATCCACCATGAATTCTTTCATATTCTATGCTGCTCCTCCCCCTCTTCCCTACATGCCCATTCAAGTTGTAACCTATTATTCTCATTTCTCTTTCAGGAATGCTTTTTCATGAATTCATTCATCTCGTCTGAAAATTGTTTCTTAGTCCTCTACTCCAAGCCTACTTGCAGTGCATAAGTATTCGTCTTTTATTAATACCTTCTACATTTTCAATTTTGTTGTTCATTTCTTTATCTGCTACTATTTCTACTCTAATTTTGTTATAACTTACCTAAAAATAAGTTTGTAACCATTTCAAATATCCTTAGACTTACCTCCTTTCAGTTTAGTTTCTTGTACACCCTAACAGTTCACTCTTGATACAAGAACATTAATTTGCATTCCTAGACAATTTTTGATAGTCCTTTTACTTCAGAGCTTGCTATTCTTTTTTCCTTGTGTGAACTGAAGGAGGTTATTATGATCATTTTATATTTAGTTTTACTAAATCTTTACAATCCTAGGTTTTTAAAATCAGACATGCATGCTGAGTGTGTTTTTCTGTGAAAATGCTTTTGTTGTACATTAAGAATTATTGTTTTCTTTTGTATGATAGGTTATGGGGCATGCCAGTGCCAGGCAACAACCTGCTAGATTTGGCGCTCAAAATCATCCTGTTCAGACAGGACCTCCATATGTAAATCCAAATCCTCAAACGGTACGTCCAATTTTGATTTCTAATTTTCATCTGAAATACTTTATTTTGCACTTTGTTGTGTTGCAGCTTGACGATATTTGTCATAATGTTAGTGGTTCGAACTATTGTAACAATTATTTCTTATTAGGTAATGGTTGGACAGATGGGTCAGCTTGTGTATGTTAATCCGATTACTCAGGTAAAAGAGGCTCTGCTGTGGCTCTACATCTTTTAAATGCTTGTGTTATTACTCAAAGTGCTTCTTATCTTTGTAAGTTCGAGAGTGACATGTTTATCTCTTCTGTGCTTGAGGTGTAAATGGTAAGATATGGGTATCAATTATTTGAGACTAAAATTATGCAATGAAATCTGTTTCTGAGACTATAATCCAATATAAATCGCAATAGTTCTTAAATTTTGCTTATTGTCATATATCATTTGCATCACCTTCACTTATATTTCCTGTAAGGGATGTTCTATAGAATCTATAGTCTATACCATGGAATGCCGTACCGGCCCGTACCGGTCCGGTCCTAGACCGGTACCGGAACCACAAGAAAACCGGTATCTCTGGTTTTCTTGTGCGAACCGGCCGGTACGGAGCCCGTACCGGCCGGTACGGAGCCCGTACCGGCCGGTACGGAGCCCGTACCGGCCGGTACCGAGCCCGTACCGGCCGGTACCGCTTGGTACCGGCCTCGTACCGGCCGGTTCGCACCGGTATGATTTTTTTTTTTTTTATGAACCACAGCGCGAGGCGCTGTGGTTTTTGGCTCGCGGTACCGGCCGGTACTGTACCGATACCGGCCGGTACGTACCGGACCGGACCGGTACCGTACCGGTCCGGCCCGCCACCGGTACGGCAGACCTTGGTCTATACCATACCATTTGATACCGGTATGCAGTATGGGTGGTGTGCTGACACTCGATACGCCGAAAAAATCTCGTACCATACCGTACCGACACAGTGCTAGTGTGGTACCGGTATGGGGTCCAGTACCGAGACGACGAACCTTGTACTACAACAAACATGCTAGTTCTAAAAAAGATTTTAATTCTAGAATTTGATCATCAATCTTTATTTAATATCTAAGTTATTGTAATCAGCACATCTTTTTCTATGACTCATGCACATTAATCTCACACTTTTATCTTCTATAACTGCCTTACCAAACAATTATAACATTATTCACCAAATAATGCTCAAGTATTGCTCCTTTTGCTTTCACATAATATTCATAGAATAAGTCATGTGGGATTTTAAATTCAATTGCTCCTAATGGCGTATTTATATTTTACCTCTCCAGGCTTTTCTGGAAGAGATCTAGGCAATCTGTAAGTGCTGGAACGGACTCCAGCCAGTTTTGATATTGTGGTTCTTCAACATTTTTGGGTTGGAAATGTTATGTAGGCAATGCATATCTCCATAGACATGTATTTGCTATTTAAACAATTCCGTACAAACCTTTTTTTTTTTTTTTTTGAGAACCTCTTTCAGCTCCATGACTTGTGCTTTTCCACACATGTTTTCTTAAATATGATTCCCAAGCTATTGCAGTTCCAAATGACTGACCTCACAGCTGTCTAAAAAGTCTGTACCTCCAGAGGCGCACATCAGCCATGCTGATAGTGGAGGCTTTTATGCTCCTAATCAGCAGCTACTGAGAAAAATTTTAACACAGTCACAGTTTTTCACAATGTATCTATTATCATTACAGAGAGGTGATATCACACGAACACCCTTTGTATTTCTAAGCCAGATATACTTGATTCTCTTACTAGGCGTAGAATGGAAACTAGACTTCGAAGCAATGGCAACCATGTGGTGGAAACCATCACTAAGACATAGTTTGTCTCATTTTGCTGCTAGACCAATAATGTTTTAGATTACAATGCTGGGATTTATGTCATGCATTCAGTTTGTTATGAGATTGTAACTTTCTTGGTAATAGTGCATCAAATGGATTGTATAGTTAATTTATCAATAATCCTGCTGATACATCACTTTTCAGTTCCTTTTTTAGTATATCCCCCTTCATATTTTGTTTTAATTTGTCACATATCCATGTATCTTCTTTTTGTCTTTTGTATTGATTTATCTCTTGGTTTTTAAGGATCCAATTCAAGGACCACAGGTTATCTCACAAGGATTCTCACACTCTTTGTTAACTCCATATCAAGCAAATATGCCTAAGCTTCAAGGTATTCGATTGACAATTTTATGTTTGACATTCTTTTGTTTGTGCAAATGAATGGATTTAGTCTTCTTTTTTTTTCTGGCCGCACGTATCTGGATGGTTGTGATAAATAGTTAGGTGATGCTGATACCTTGCTTATAAAAGGTTTATATGTATTATTTCAGTTGACTAAAAGGCTGCTGGAAGAGCACATATTACTTAAGTATGGAAGAAAACAAACTTAACATACAATTTCAAAATGTACAGTCTTAATGAAATCAATACAAATCAGTACATATCTTTGTGTATCATAACAGATTGGTTTGTACATTTATAGACAGATTACAGAGTGATATGAAAAGATGCTATGCTAATATTAATTCAATACTTTCCGATACTGTGATAGATGAACTTGAAAAATATATAATGTTTCTATCATGTGACAAAGGTCATGACATTTCATTTACTGCTTGATGGAGTATGATATATATCAACATGTCAGACCTTGAAACCAACACATGCCTTTTGGACCATGCAATAAATACTTATGACTTAAATAGGGTAAGAGTGTATGTGCTGAAGGATCATTAAATGGATGGAAGGCCTAAGAGAACCCTGTTGGAAGTACTGATGATGGATGTGAAATATGTTACTTTTATAGAGTCTGTTCTTTTTAAGAGTTGTTAAGGAAGAACTTATTAAATCATTTGTAAATTGTTGGAATAGGGAATGCTTATGAGAGTAGTACATAAGCATGCATCTAATGTTAATTTCATATTCACTAAGGCCCAATTTGGCATTGTTGTAGGTAGTAGAGCTTTTGTCTGTAGATCTTTGGGAAATAAAGCTTTAATTAGTAGAACCTTTTAGAGAAAGTTGTTTGCTACTTTCTTACTATATTTTTGAATTGTTGTGGAACTTTAGCATCTTTTTGTAACCAAACTAAGAAAGTCCTTTGAGTACCAAAAAATAACAATAAAGGTTATTGCATAGCACTTTCGATTGTGTAAGCATGTGCTATAAAAAACTATTATTATAAAGTATTTTTAATATATAAATTATTTATTTTAATATTTTAGTCTAAATAATATAATAAATAATATTTGTTGTATTTATTCTAAAAATTATAATAATATTGTTATAAAATTATTATATTATAATATAATAATATGATATTATTATTATATAGTATTATAATAGTATTATTATTACCATCTTAATATCATATAATATTATTGTTATACTATGATTTTAAATATAATAATCATAAGAAAAATAAAAGCATTATAATATAATATAATATAATCTATTTTACTATATTATATTATATTATAATGTATTATTAATTAAAATTATTTTTATATTTTAATCTAAATAATTTGATAAATAATATAATTATTTTTTAGGGTGATTACCAAGTAACAAAGAATATCATAAGGTTGAAACTTTAAATCCTTAATTGCATAATTATGCAATAAAAATACACAAACTTAAATGATTATGGTAAAAATGTATTTTATATTAATTTAAAAAATTTATTGTTGGGACTCGAACCCGTGTCTTTCGGGTAAGGTTTTGAAAAACAACTTTCCGACATATTTCAAGTAGAGCTTTCGCCTAAAAGCTCCAAATTGAATCTCTCTAGTGGACTTTTTTCAGCTTTTGGAGGAAGCAACTTTTTACCAAACATCTCAAATTCATCCGAAAGAGCTTATGTCCCTTGAAGAAGCACTTTCTGGCCAACCAAAAATAATGCCAAATGGTAAGACTGAAAAAAGAGGATGCCTTTGAATACTCCAACCAAAAGAAGATGCAAATTTGTTCCTTATGGATTGTATCACCATTCAAAGAGTCTTCTAAGGTCAATCTTTCTCCAGTAGGCCAAGTTTGAATTTGGTAGCCTTCTATGATCATTTGTATTTTGTTATATAGGGTCTTGATCTTATACCAATGCAATTTACTTGATCTCTTCTTGTGTAGCTTCCATTAACAGTATTCTAGTTTTTCTTCATTTTACTTCCACCTTGTTGCCTTATTTCGACTACATGGTATTCACACCCTCTCCAGTCTCTCTATGCTATCCCTTTTGACTAATTTTCCTGGATTGTTAAACTAAAAGGCACACCGAATATGAGTATGGCACATACCATCCACACATGGCGATAAGGCAATGTTTTGATAGCATCGAGGATTTTGCTACTCAAACTAGATCAAAAGTTGTTCTTATTAGCGAACTGACTCAAATTCCTAAATAATTTCAATGTCATAAGGTGATAACGGTGGTGTTTTCATGTGGTGTTTTCATCTTTCAAAAGCATGGTCTGTCGTACCGCCTGATACCATCTGGCACGGGGTGTACCATACCGATACAAAACTTTATTTCAAGTTGGTACAAGCCCATACCGAGGTGTACCAACTTGTACCGAGGTGCGTACTGGCCTGTATCAAGGCATACCGACATAAAAATTGAGAAAAATAATTAGAGAGCTATTTCGTTTGGTACAGAGGTGTACCATACTTTACCGAACTGAACTAATAAGGTACCAATACGGTATTTGATACCAAGATTGCGGACCTTGTTCAAAAGCATATATCATGTATGTATGGCCGCTTTTACTTTTTAGTGGTCAGTGTTCTGGATATGTTTAGAGTGAATTCAATTTTTTCTTTTGGTTGAGTGTCCAATGCTATTGTGATACGCTTGTAGTTTTCTTAATTACCATAAGACTTATTGCTTCCTTTATGCAGGTTTATAGTATATATTCATCTTAAGGTGAATGCCTTCTGTTTTCATGGAGCTGCTGATATCAATCAGGGAATTCGTGTTTATGTTCAGGTACTGCAGCCCCGCCATTGCAGCTATGTATGGCTCCACCCCTCATAGCTGGCAGTAACCAACCTTTGATGGTTCCGAGCAACATTCCCACCACACAGCCCTTCCCCGCCATCCGGCCCATTATGGTCCCAAGTGGAAATGGCATCTTCACCAGCAGGTTCCAGTAAATTTGCAGCCAAAGGTCTCAATTTTGACAAGAGGACCATACAGTTTGTGTTAGATTTACATTGCCACCTTATCAACTATACATACACTGGTATGATGTGAGATTTTGATTTTGGGAACTATGAGCAGGGTTCCAATATCAAAGAGAAAAGTAACAAGCACGTGCTTCAATGTTTCATTTTCTGATATTCTTTAATTAGTGAACTCATATTTGAAATGGAAGTTTTGCACTAGTCTAGTGTTTATAAATGGAGATTAATCACCATAAGAGGCACTCAATTCATGGAGTAACTTTGTATGTATGAATATGGTTCTATTTGGATGTCGATCACTCTAACCATGAGATATCTCCCATGCAAGGTTGCTAAATGGAGAAGGGGAAGATAGATGTGGGATAAATTGGTTAAACCTACCCTTGGGATTGTCAGGTATAAGATTCTGGTAATCCCTTCAGTTTCTTCATCAGTCTGCCTTGTCTCTTTGTGCTAACCCATATTCATGGGAGCTATCACCAGGATAAGCTGGTCACTTGTCAAAATAGGCACTAAACTTTTATTATTATTTTGACACTTTCCAGAGTAAGAAACAAAAGTTCTGAACGCTTGAAGATAGATCTGGACAGCATCAATGGGGAGGGGCTACTGTTCAACTGCCTAGCCATGTCCAGAATTTTTTGGCTTAAATGTGTTGATGCTGCAATTTTGCAGCTCTATCAGGCAGATGACAAGTCTTCATGCATAGTTCTTGTATTATCATAATCTTGAACATAAGATCTTCTTTGTTAAATGTTCACTTTAAGTATAGATGGATGATGGTGATAGGAAAGGTAGCATGAAGATAATCACATCCCAAGCTAGAGATTACATATTATTTATTAATTAGATTATTTGTTTTGGTAAGAGAGAGGCTGCCCCCTGACAAAGGAGCCCTGTTGAATCTGGAGATTAGCCCTTTTTCCCATGTTCTCTTGTCAACCAAGCCCCTAACAGTCTTTGATGATCCCGACCTCTCCTTCCTCTTATAGAAAAAATGAAAGGTGGACCCCACAGGGTTCAACCCTTAACCCATGATGACCTTGATAAGGAGGTCATGACCCCTTTTCATTAGGCAGCATGCCAGCGCTAACCCGGTCCATGCCGAGCACCGCTTGATTTCACCATCAATATTTTTCGTAGTGTTATATATATACTTTAATGAGATTCTTGTTCTATATTTATATTGGTAAGATTATCCAAATCAGATCGATATCGCCTGATCAATTCTATTTCGCCCTCTTATTTTCTCTATTTTCTCCATCATTGTCTCTCCTTGATCTATGAATCCTAGTGAAGGGGCTTGAGCCTTGTTGTTTTGGCTCCGAGTTGACCTCGGTAGAGGAGCCTTGAACTGCTCTGTTGGTTGGGCAATACGTCGGCATCACCCTGGTCCTTGATGAACACAACTGGATTGTATTGTTATTACTTCTTATTGATTTATCTTTACCCTATCCTAATTTTTGATCCATAATTTGATTGGTTGGATTAAACTGATTGGGCCAATCTAAATCGCAAGGCATTGCTGCCTGGAGTAAAGTTATCTAGACAAGAAGATGTCCAACAATGAGATACCTCGATATGATCCATAAATTAAGGATTTTGAAAAGACTTTCGAAAAATAACAATTAGTTTATTAAATTTAGTTATGATCTCTATGTTATGTTGATTAAATGGGTCGAGCATATCATTATTATGATCATAATTGTTTTAAAATATGTTATATATTTTGATATTTTTGTAAATGAATTTCAAAATTTTGACTAAATAGTTTGTGGAATTGTTTATATATATATTCTCAGTACGACTATGATCTGGCCTTGCCAATAGAGATTATATATTGGTCCTGTCGACTTGTAATTTTGAAAACTAATTTTAACACTGAGCCACTGGTTATTAGAATGGTAGTATCTGTTATCTGGCACTTTGTGCACCTTATATTTATTACCTGACCTATGCCATTGGGTTACGTAGCCATAGCCTGATGTTGGGTCTACTATCAGTTTATAAAAAATAAATTTTAAAATAAATATGTATATTATTTGAGATTTAACTTCTTCTTAGTCAATATCATGCTATTTGATTATTTATTTATTTGATATGCTTAGACTTCACTTTTATATATTATATTACTTATTGGGCTAGTGTAGCTTATTATTCTTTTCTCTTTTATTTTTAAATCTTAAATCATGATTGTTCAGAATTTGGGGGAGTTGCTATATTGCTTGAAGATACTCAAGTCATATGGACTTCTAGCTTAGTTCAATTTAGTTTTGGATATTTTATTTAGTTTGAATGATAATAATTGGTTGTAACGTTATGACTTGCTGCTTTGAGATATTTGCTTGTGAGAATGATTTGATTGGATCTTTATTAAATTGATTTTTTGAGGATTGAAAAATTATTATTATTGCTCTTTGATCAATAGTCTTGTATGCTTGTGTGGTTGGCCCTGCAGGTATGCAACATCTGTTACGCTTTAGCTTTAGGGCATGATAGATTAAGTAGTATCGGAGCTTAGGTTTAATATCACTAGTGATCGTGATAGATCATGACTGAAATAGTCATCAGAGCTTAGCTTTTAGGATCCTTAGGGTTTGTCATAAAAGTTGAGAGTTGGGTAGAAATTCGAAAATAAGATAGATGTCATTATTTACTTTTCTTGTTGATAATTTTGTGTTATTTTGTTTGAATATTATTAGTGATGTTTAATTTATTTTCAATAAAATTAGAATATTGCCTTGCCGTGCCCATAGGCAAAGTGTAATGAGCTGGTTGAGAGTTCTCAAGGCAGGCAATTTGTGTTTAAGGTTCTGAATAGTTTGATTTAAATCTAAATTAAGTATAAGAGGATTTGCTAAGGAATTTATTAGTTATTAGTTATTTAAGTAATTTTAGTGGTATACTACGATATTACTTAGTTTTAAACTTAATTACTTAGTAGCAATCTAGGATTCATTCATAAGAAGTTAATTAATATTGAGGTTAATAAAGATTTTTTATGATATCTAATTAGCATATTCTGGATCATGCATGAAAATGGCATGTAAGAGGAAAATGTGCTTGAAGATATTGCATATTGGCATATTTTCTCATTGGAGTTGATTTTATTTTGAGGTTGTAGAGTATTCATGTTGGTGAAATCTTTGATAATTTTACTTATCATCTTTGGATCAAAATAATAGATTTTATTTATGTTTGCGGAGACAATAGTGTGTGAAATTTTCAATTCGAAATTTGGGTTTGTCAACATTAGGATTCTTTTGATATTGTTGTTGAGGGTGCTGGTGAAAAATCTAGTTTTGCATGGCAACACGAGGATTCCTTGGCAAAACCGCGTTGTCTTCCCAACGGCTGCATGTCACTCCGCAGGAGCTTTGAGACAATATGCTGATCATCAAAATCCCCTTCAACCCTATATCAATCTTCTCTAGATTCCAGATTCCTTAATCGCTTCCAAAGCCAAAGAAGCTTCGCAATTGTCCGCATTCTAAGCCAGAGTTTTTACTTTCAAACGATCACTGTGCTCCACCACCACTACCTGTAGCTGCACCAGCTTTTGTTTCTTGCTCATTATGGCAGTTGCTCAGCTCCGAGTCGACCTCCAGCACCTCCTCTTGCCCAACTTACCGAATAGAGAAGCCATGCTTCTGAATGGAGATCTTATACTTGAAGCCCGCCAGACACAGGAAGACAAACGGGGGGATGTCTTCCACCCTCTCGATGAATGCTACTACTTCATAAGCAGCCAAATGCTTCCCATAGAATGCTATAAATTCGACTAAAGGATCCCACCGTTGGAGCAGCCGGGGCCGAACTCTGAGAAACAAATGGTTTTTGAGCAGAAGGGCATACCCTCTTCGGGTGTCCAGAAACTTGGCACAAGTGACACAACCCCATGGCCATGTTCGCTGCACAAGTAACCCCTTCTACCTTCAAGATTTAAGCCACCACCCACCTTCACCGGCCTCTTAAAGGAGAAATCTCGACCGTTACTGTTGTCTTCTCTAGTCAAAGAAGTAGAGCTTGGTTTAGCTCCATCGAAAGTCGCACCCAGCTCGTCAGCAAGATCTGTGGCCAGCCTACCATGGATAAGGTTTTCAGCAGGACACGTTGATCCTTTGTGCCACCTTCAGTTTCCATATCTTCTTCCAAACTTGCAACAGCTCACTAGCTTGGTACAGGAAAACATGAGAATCAAGAAACGTATAGATGGAGTTGGCTAGCCCCCAACCTCTTACCATCGGAGCCACATATAGCCACCCATCTTCATTATTTATGTAGGCGATAGGGATGCTCAAAAATTCAAAATCTAATACGTAGCAATTTTAGCCCGATTCCATTGACCATCTTCAATATGATAACTTACCTGGAGACCATAGGACTCATTTGTCATGTAAGTAGGTTTTCTACAAAGAAGAAGATCAAACAACCAGAGGATGATGAGCCTGATTGGTATTCAGACCTTTACCTGTCCCCATTCCGACACCTACCTTTATCTGTATCAAAATATTGATAGCGGCTTTCCAAATAAGAGAGGTATTTCTACTTTTCTAGCACACCAAGGAGAAATGTTGACATTTGTTTGTTTAAGAAGCATGGCGAAGATTTATGTTGAAGAACTTTCACAATATGACCCTCAAGCATAGCAGGTTTAGGCTCCGCTCGTTATTGCTTTTCTTAGAAAGCTAAAAACTTTTTATTGTGATTTTGAGATGTTTGATGACAAATTTAAAATAGCTTTCTCACTACTCTAAAAGATAAAAATAATATCATATAATATTATTTTTTAGGCTAGATATAGAATTTTATTATTTATTATTTTTTTTTAATTAAATATAAAAATAAATAATTTATAAATTAAAAATACTTTATGAAAATAGTTTTTATAGTATAAATAATGAGATAATTGAAAGTATTATGTAATATCCTTTATTATTATTTTCTGATACTAAAATGTACCTTCTCAGTTTACCGAGAAGAAAGCACATCTGTCACTTTAAAAATTTTCTCCATTAAAGCATTCTGATTTGGCAAATTCTATATCCATCCAAGTGTTGCAAATGCCATTTTTGCAAAATGTCTTTAAAGTCTTAGGAATGTTAGAATAGCTGGGAGAACAATCAGAAATTGACAAGAAAAAGCTTAAAGGCTGCCACTTTTTTAAGACTTTATTCATCCTCACAAATCTAACGTGAAAATATGCAATAAGCCTCTAGGATACAATAAAACTGAGTGTTTGATAACATCTTGCACCAACAAAATCAAAACACCGAGCATTCACCAATATTGGCATAATTCTGATTTTCAGACCATGGAATTGGCTTAAATACGTGTCCTTCGAGTAAGTTGCCAGAACCGCTCCAGCAACTTTTTCATTTTGTTTTACATGGAATCATACTTCCTCTTTATTTTGGAAACATACAACAAGCACTGGCAGCTTCACGACGCAATCCACCATCAGAATTAATCTTCAAAGACGCCTCAGGTCTCGGGCCGGCCAAATCCAAGATCCGGTTCAAACCAAGCGGGCAAAACAGGAATTTGACGTATGAATTGGTTCGGCCAATTAATAATTTGACAAAATAAAGCTCAAGCAATGATGATGGACTAAGAAATCGTTTCGTGTCGAACACATGATGCGTTGGGAGATCTCTCTGGATCATGCGAAAGGGATGGTGCAAACGGAAGACTGCATGCGTCGGAGGGGGAGCAAATGAGAGTGATGAAAGGGCACAAGAGAGGGAGAGAGCGCGAGCGAGAGAGCAGCGCCAATTTCGCGCTCTAAAAGATATTAGAGAGAGAATCCCGACGCCCTTGGTTGAAACCAATATATCCAGACAGTACATTTAAATCGGAGTGCCGATTAATCATTAAAAGATTTTGAATTTTAAAACAATCATATATATTTCTACCATGTTTACTGAAGCATTAAGGCATAACTTTGCAACAACTGGCTAGGAGAGATCTAAGACATCAATTTGGGGGGAAAAAATAAGACAGGAAGAGAGAGAGAGAGAGAGATCAAGAAAGAGAATATACCAAAGCAAGAATCGTATTGAGTTATTTTTTAAATAATATAGCTTTCTGTCAACCCACGCCTGCCCCCAGTGCCGATTGAACTCTAAAGCAGGCTGAGGCTCCTTGACCAAGCCTGCCCAAAATCAGACAAGCATGCATCAAGATATCTTCATCCACCTCTATTGCTGCTCGACGATCGTAAAATAAAGACAACCATCAGACAGCATAATTCAACAGCTTCGCTTAAGTGGCAGCATTTTAAAGGTTAAATTTTGAATCATGTCCTTCTCAAGGCTAATATAAGGCAAGAAGGCTTCCAAACTCCTAGTAAGGAGGACCAGAATACGATTAGTTTCATATACGTCCGATTTCTGTTTGTCCTTGCAAAATATCAGTTGCCACTTCTCATAGACAATCAACAGAAAGTAGACTTCATGAATATCATTTGTCCTGCCATTGCCACTGTTCTTGCATCCATCCATCTTGGATATCAGCTAACCAAAAAGAAAACCACCACATAGAATTTACTAAAAGGATTGAATATTGGAGCCTAGCTTAACCTGCAAATTCCACTGGATTGAGCATGCCAATAACCTCTGGAAAACCTTAAAACTTGCTGTCATACCATGTGCAGCATATAAGCCATAAACCATCCAGACTGGTCGATCAAAACCATTCAAGTATATTTTCTGATTTTCAGCAACATTACAATGTCCATCATAAAGTGATAAACTTCGATAGAGGGGTCATATGTTAGCTAGATAAAGTACATAATAACCATATACCTGATATCTGCAGGTCCTCGACATTCAAGTCCCTGTTCACATCAACCTTAAAACATCTGCATGACCTGTAAAACCTTGCGAACAACCATAGACAAAAGAAGCGGAAGAAAAATAAAAGTCTCTGTCCAACCTAGGCAGAACCACTAAGAGGCAGTCAACCATCATTGCCAATATGGCAGATGTTACTTGACTGAAGCTTCTGTTCCTCAATCTGAACCTGCGATGCTACTACTTCAGGAGTAGAAGGAACTGAGAGGTTTTGTTGGTCCTTCTCATTTTGGAATTCTTCAGGCAGCTCTCTGTTTTCTGATACTTGTATATTAAGTTGCGGAGCCTCACCAACCAAATCCATCTTCCCACCAAACGTTTCATTGGCCTTCAACTTCTCATCGCATATCAGCGCCTGGCAACTAATATCTGCATTGCCACCAGCTGTCTCATTGTCTGTCAAGGACTTATCCGACTGTGGTGCCTGGCCAGTACAATTGAGCTTTCCACCAACATTATCTGATGATCCTTCAATATGTTCAGAATTTACACATCCTTTTGCTGTCTCAACCATTTTTTCAGTTCTATCTCCTGAAGAAGCTCCGATGGCTGCTGCCCCGGCATTGTTCATAACGTAAGATGGGCCTGATGAAAGTCCTGTTTGTGTGCACGTAGGCACAGATTGTTGAGATGCAGCAGGCTGAGATTTTGGCAGCTCATCATTTGCCACTTTTCTGGATAATGTCTCCAGAAGTATGTTTTTAAATTCAGTTTGCAAAGCAGGGCGCACATCCTGAGGAAGATGGATGGCATCTTTCTGCGCTACTTTTGTACTTGGAGCTTTCTCCAGACGTATTATGTCAACATCAGTTTGCAAAGCAGGGCATATATCCTGAGGAAGACGGTTGGCACCATGCCCCGCAACTTCCTCTGTACTTGGAGCCGTCTCCATAAGTACTTTTTTCAAGTCAGGTTGTGAAGCAGGGTGCACATCCTGAGAGAGATGGGTGGCATCATTCCGCTCTGCTTCCTTTGCACTTGGAGCTGTTTGAGGAAGCCTGGAGGATTCATGTAAATGGTTTACAGGTGGAAAAGGGGTAGCAGGTTCCCTTATCTGAAGAGGCACTGCAGCTGTAACCATTTTCGATACAGGATGGATTGGTGGTGAAACTGGCTCCTTGGTTGGTGCATGGCCAACCTGATATAAGATTTCATCGCTTCTTGACATTGGAAGAAGTGGTGCAATATCATTATCCACAGTGAGAGGAACAGACAGGTGTGGATCAAACACCAAACCCTTGAAGACAGGTCCAGTCTCACCTACTCGAACAGTGAGAAGATATCCCGCATCGAAAATCCCCTCCAGAATACCAGAGACTTTCTGACCTATGAGGCCACAAGGCCCACGACTGGAACTGGCAATTGGATTAGCATGAGATGAAGGAGCCTGTGCTGGAAATGCTTGAGTTGCAGTAGCTTGAAACTGCCGGTTTCTCCTACGTGGTTCACATCCAGGACCATCGTGCTTACGAGGACGACCTCGTTTACGCCTTGAAGGAAAGCTTGCTGGATCAACAGGGATGATTGTTTGATTCTCTTGGGCCATGCTGTGATGTCAGGTGAAGTAATGCTTGTTGGACTAGTGCTGGTTAGTTTTATCTCTGCAAAAGCAAAATCAGTTTTTGCCTATCAGCTCCTTTTTATGAGAAAAATTCAAATTAAAATTGGACAGAAAAGAAAGCCAAAAGTGGTCATGATGGACATTTAAATTGACCAATGCCAGCCAGAAATAGCAAGATCAGGAAAAATAACATGAATAAACAGATACACTGGACAAATATTTCACTCTGATTAATTTGTCTTAAGCACATTCAACCAGATAACTATAACTTCTGCAGTAGTTATAATCTTAGCACAAGAAGGTGCATGGGAAGGACCCTGCTGAGTTAATAGAAAGTTGTGAGTTGGTCAAAAACACGTCATTGTTAGAACCATGAATACTCATACCCAAATCCATGATGCTATGGTGACAAGAAAATCCATAAATCTGATCTGGTGTGAAGTCAGGTCATAGTCACAGAACCATTTCAGTGATGGATAAAAGCTTTGAAATAATTGAACAAGAAGATGAAATTGAAGATTAGTTAGAAAATTACAGATGTTCATACATTAATATCTGCATGTATTTGGTTAAGCCTATACTTGCTTATACATGAACAATGTACATGAATGCCAGAGTATATGCATGCTTAACCCCACCTTACCATAAGTTCTAGATTTTGCTCCAAAAGCCAGTCAAAGTCACCATGCGGCACATCTCCGCAGTGGTCATAATGTGACTTGGCCAGAGAAATATAATGATACTGCAGTCAAGTATATGGTACATGCCATCTTCTTCTAATGGTTATTTATTTTGTTTCTCATTTGAATAATCTAATTCAGCAGCTACAAGACTAGACACAGAAGAGCAGTGCTAATGTAACAGATGTTCCTTTTAACCAAGCCCAGATGACGATTTTAAGAAATCTAGTGGCTAAAAGAAGCATAGGAAGACTCATCAGAAAAGTTGGTTGATCTATAAAGGTTTTAGCAGTAACTGGTCAGCCTTTTCTATTGCTCAAAACACTCTCAACCAGATACAGCTAATGAATTGTTAATGTATTTGGAGTCAGAGCTAAAATGAACAAATATCAGTTGTCATGAGACATACCGACAGTAACAGCACACAATATCCACATTAGGGGCCAGTTCCTGATAATGACAGCCTAAGCTTGATGTTAGTCTTCCGATTGATTGACCTAAGTAACTCATGCTTATATGACATTTACGAAATAATGGCAATTTTCTCTCGAAGCCCTACTTCAACCTATCATTTTTGCTTGAGAAGAATCATCACATCCAGCCTTTTTTAAATCAAAGTGGGGCAGCCATGGAACAAAAGGACGCCTAACAGGACTATAAAGATCTCCACAACCAGCTATGAACCTAGTGTCAACTTGCTAAGAGTGGTATCAAATTCCTTTCCAAGGCAATTTTAAGCAGTAGAGTACATGAAACCCAAGTACACTCACCATACTAGGGAACATGACTCAAAAATTAAGTTGAAGATTTTTCAACAATTGATAAACATTCATATTTCCTATAGATGCATTCTACTAGTACCATCTCCAATGCATGAAAGGGAGTGCATATATCATTAAGGGACCGCATTTAACTATTTTGATTGCCCCCCATAAGTGGCTAGGAGCTTCACTGTGACATGTCCATAAAGTATCATATAGTAACTAAAAGAAGATCCAAAAGCGCGACTTAGGTGGTTATTCTAAAAGGAGTGGGGGCTTCCATCAAATCACATGATCCCATTAAATTCTCTAATACATAACAAAGGCCTAAGCATGTAAGGTGTGATATAGATGACTTAGAATTAGGTGCATTAGCTGAAAAGCCTGGTTCACAAGGAAACTGATGCCAAGATACTTTTGGCAAGTTTGACTCTCAAGGCTAAAGCAACAGAGAAGATTAAAAATTCTCCACCTCATCCAACAGAATATCATGTCACCTAGAGCATAGATTCCTGGAGACGAACGACACAAGGAGCACCAATCCTAAAACCCCACTCATGAAATCCACTTGACACAGCCTGCTGCATAGCAATCTGCTCATCACCCTTTAATAGGAGTAACAAATAAACATTTTCTTCATAACCCTCGATTGACTAATAAGAACCCTATCAATACCTGGAAATTAAATTAGAATTTCACGAACAGGGAACAAGAAAGAAAACCAAGCCACATAATGGCAAGCATTTTCTAGTATCAATTTTCAGAATTGATATTTACAGTCCTAGAGGCTAGAGTCTCAAGACATAAGGAAACCACCGAAAGGATTTAAGATTAATATATTGACAAATAAAAATGGTCATTGTAATCACCCATTGTCCTGATTCCACATCACATAACCAAGAATAGATGGAATATAAGGGTACCAACTAAGGTTGGCTATGCCGGTACCAGTCGCTTGCCTAGCAATATGGTACGGTACACCGCCATGCCATATCGTTCCAAGCCATACCAACAAGGCTAGAGCTGGCGAGGGAGAGGGAGAGGGAGAAGAAGAGAGAGAAAGAGAAAGGGGAGGGAGAGGGAGGAAGGGAGTAGGAGAGAGAGAGGGAGAGGAAGAGAGAGAGGCTGAGAGAGGGCTCAAAAGCCTTCATCTCGTCCTCCATCCGCCGTTCATAGTGGTTGCCCCACTTTTGACCGAAACAGAGGCCGTCCTCCATTTGCCGACTACAATGATGAATTTGAAAAAAAATACAGCATGGCCCCTGTTTCAATCAAAACAAGGGGAAACAGGGATGACCCCTGCGGATCGAAACAAGGGTGACCCCTACGAACAATGGATGGAAGACGAGATGAGGACTTTCGAGTCCTCTCTCAGCCTCTCCATCTCCCTCCCTCCCTCTTTTCCTCTCTCTCTTCCTGAATCTCCCCTCCCTCGTGGAATTTTTTGAACCGAAGAGCGGAACCATGCCAATCCGCTCTCAGTATGGTTCGGTATGCCCCAAACCAGATAGTTAGGGCAGTATGACACTCCTTGGTAGCTTAGTTGATAAAATAGGTGTTGGATACTAGTGATCTGGGTTCAAGTACCATCTTTATGTGATTTCAACGAACTTCTTCCCAACCTAGTTCTCAAGAAAATTAAAAAAAAAATGAGAGGAGAAAAAAGAAGGGGGGCAAAGAAATAAACCTCTTTCAAGTCCATTATGCAACATAAACCTCTTTCACGTCTACAATGCAGCAAACATCTGTGTTGCTTGACCTCTTTGATTTAGCCTAAAGTACCCACACCTAACACTCAAAACTATAAATTGGTATGACGCAATGGTTTGCGTTCAAGTCCTGCCCTTATATGATTGCAGCCAGACTTCCTTCCACCATAAGCTAGTTTAACCAACCATAAACCATGTTCAAGTTATACCATGAACCCTTCATAAAGGTAAGAGTTCATTGAGGGTTATTTGTATCATGTAGCAAATAGGAACAGCTATGGGTGTTGCATGCAATTAGAATAAATTTTATGGGGTTATATGCACAAAAAAAAAACCATTATTTAGAAGCATGATATGCATACACAAGAAAATGTTAGAGTGGACATGTTAATAGCTGCTCCATTAAACTTAGGACCTATTCTTGTTCAAGGTTATATGCTCAAAATTAACGTAAAACTAATGACATTTTATACAATAAAACTAATCAAACATTAAGCGAAAGTACCATTCCATTCCAATGCACCCTCTTATTTCGTGCCCAAACAATGATATGGGAATGACAATTTTGGTACCCAATTTTCCATTACCATTCCATACTACTACAACTCTTTCTTATTCCTACAGCAAATATGGTGTCAACTGCTCCAAAATCTCTAAATATCACCTAATAGACATTGGAAAATGTGTCAGGCTTTGATGTAGATCGAGGGCTGCATTTGGAGTTACTTGTGGATCAAAAGAGGCTTCAAAATCCAAATTACAAGTATGGTGCCTGTTATGATTGTGAAACACCTGGGACAGGAAAAGAGTTGCCATAATTGCTAAGTGTAAAGAGGCTAGTCCAGCTGATAAGAAAAAAGTGTTCCTCTGTTTTGTTTGCTCAACCAGTGTTACACGATACAAAGGCTTATCTCCATGCCTAACAGCTGGCGAATAAACTGCAATAAGGGCCCCTTCAGAGGCCTTAGCCATGAGAGACAATAACCACAAAGTC
Source organism: Phoenix dactylifera (assembly GCF_009389715.1). Lineage (NCBI taxonomy): Eukaryota > Viridiplantae > Streptophyta > Magnoliopsida > Arecales > Arecaceae > Phoenix > Phoenix dactylifera. Next base: position 546,677 of record NW_024067724.1, on the reverse strand, counting down.
CATTTGCATTTTCGGAGGTAGAATCCTAGATCCGATATTTTACATTGATACTCATAAAAAAGCTTCAAGTTTTTAATAAAGTGGTTTTGGCCAAAACCCACCTAAGCCAGGAAAGCTGAGTCCCTCATCCAAAATAGATCAGTTTCAGCTTTTGGCTGAGCTTCAAACCTTGCTACCAATACTTCATCAACTCCCATTATAATTATGTTGGCACCATAACACCGAAAATTTAGGTGGAAAACTCTAAGGATATCCTCTTCTTTGGATGTGCGGCACGCAAGCACTTATAGAGATAAATGCCTATAATATCTACCATAAACTTATCATGATCCAAACAATAAATGTAAGTAAAATAATCCTCACAACACAACACCTATGTGTCCAATCTACAACTTTGATATTTTTTGGTAAAACCAAGCTAATATTAACAAAAAGTATTCAATATTTGATTAACCAGTTTTTGCACAGTCAATCTACAAAGTTGAAAATTGTGTAAGATTAAGACTCGTCATACTACTTGAAAAACAAAATAAAAAGTTGTGCAAACTATGACATGATTTTAGTGACACTGCATAAGATTGCCTCTTGTTTCATCATGGTGCAAACAAGTTGCTGAAGATTAAGCAAAAGTATTGATCCAATCGGGGAGGAGGTAATTCCTTCAACTTGCTCAACTCGAATCTCTCAAGAAAATTACAGTGAAATGGAAAAGATTAGCGAAGGTAAGTTTATATCCTCTTTTCTTTCATTGATGATTCAAAAATTGAGATACATAGCCTCTATTTATAATAATGAAGTCCACCATTACACAATTCGGATCGGATTCCTGTTCTAATTCGAACATACATGACTAGTGACTAGTGAAAATAAACACGAATAAGCTAAAATCATAGAGGTAAATCTCAACTCCTACATCGATTTTGCCTTCAAACGCTCTGCCTAATTCTTTCAAGATTGAGAGATATGCCTAGTCAAAGTATTTTTCGAAAAAAAAATTCAATTTCATCGACCCATTTTAGGGCACAGACGATGGAATTTATGTTTGATCACTAGCAGCACCGCACCCTTTAGGAGGTGGTGTCGCATCGTAGATCTCAAAAAGTCATCTGATTTAAAAAATAAAAATAAAAAAAAAAGATCATCTCAATTAGATAATGTATGGCCAAGTTATGATCTTTGAAAGTTTGCCACATGATTCAGCTTCTCGATATAGAAGATCTCGCTCCTAGACCTTGTCTAACCCTTTCAGTAGTGGCCAAAGTGATCCACATCAAATCTCGGGATCAATCTCTTGGATCAGAAACCCTTCTGTTTAAAAGATTTAGCTCTTGCTAAGTCAGAACTAAAGGGGGAAAATGCCTACTTTCTCATCTTAGGATCGAACCACTTGGTTTTGCTTAGAAGCTGACCCTTCCGGCCAATTCGAAAAAACTCATGTTAGAAGTATGCCCTAGAAGCCAATTTGGCAGACACATTGTAATTGTTCTGGAACATAAAATTGGTACTTGACCTTGTTATTGATTAATAAAAATTGGATATTTAATTCATTCATGTTATTATGTGTCCATGAATCGTCCTAGGAATTAATAAGATAATAAAACATATTTTCAAGAGTTGAGAATTTAAGACATGTGTCATTAGGTAATTAATTCCTAAATTGCTCCTGATCAATGGATCATCATAAAGGACGGTGATCGATCCGATGAGATTAGTGCACAGATCACTTTTCTTGATAGACGACTCTTAAGTCTACAGTGTGGGGACACTGGAGTGATTGCACAAGTGCTTGTTAGAGAACAAAGGTACTGAACGTGACCAAAGCAAGAAGTCACTTAGATGTCTATCCACTCGTCAATGACTTACTCGATGCTGCAGTTGTATGACTAGTACTTAGACCTGCGATGCCTCAGCTAATCATGGTGAGGTTGCTGTAGTTTGACAAGCACATAAATATGGGCCCCAAGGGTCCTTGTGGTGCAAATTGGCTGCAGTAGGTTCACTGTCGGATTAGGGTTGCATCTAGATGGGATCTATCGACCTTGATAGATTAGGAGTGATCCTATGTGATTTATGAGACTAAGTTCGAAAAACTTTAGCCAGAGTAGAGTTTTGGAAAAAGAGTTTTTCAATCTCGAACTTGAGTCAAATAAATTTGACATATGACAGACGATAGGGTTTGACGAGTTATCCATAACCTCCGTCATGTCGGGATCCACGATAGAGGTACTGTATCATACGCTAACTGCACCTAGAGGTTCATCTATTTCGTTCTGCTGGATTGCCATTATATGCTGCTAGGTGTCACTAGCGGATTGTGAGATTCGAAGACATTCACTTGATGATCAGTGAACTCTGAAGAAAAAAGTTGAAATTGTTTCAACCCATTGAAAAGAGTTTCAATGATATTGTGATGGAGATCACAATATATCTCACTACCAGACAGAATAGAACCTATGGGGTCACACGCATTAGAGGTTTTGATCGTTCCGACGGTTAGATTGCGATTTAGAATCGCAATAGATCTTAATTGTCAATTTGATTGATAATTAGTTTAATCCACTAAGAGTTAGTGAGTTAAAGAAGAAGAATTTGCAATTGGATTGCAAATTTGATTGATTCAATTGGGCTTAATCAATTAGGCTTAAACCTTATTAGATAAGGAACTTAATTCATAAAATTCAATTTGGAGGACACATTAGGTTCTAATTAGATTAGAATTCAATTAATCAAGTGGGACCATATGATTCCTAATTAGATTAGAAAATCTATGCATGAAATCAAAGCCTGGAAGGAAGGGAGAATCCCTTCATGCGTGTGAAGAAAAGGAAGAAAGGAGGAGGGGCGTCCCCCTCCTTTCCTTCTTTGGTTCCACACGCCATATGGAGGGGCATCCGCCCCTCCTCTTTCTCCTCTTCCCCTAGATTGCCACACGGCTCAAGGAGAGCACTTGATTCTCTCCAATCTCTTTTAAGTAAGGGGTGTGGAAGAATTAAGTAAGGGATGCGGTAGAATTTGGAGGGATGAATCAGGAAGTGATTTCTCATTGAAATTATTTCTTGTTTAGATGGGCATGAGATGCCTATAAAAGGAGGGGTGGCGTAAGGGCTTAGGTGAATTGATATGCATCAATTTCAGCCGCCCACCCCCTTCCTCTTCTCCTTCTAGGCGTGAGCACGAGAAGAAGCAACGTCTTCGTCCTTCTTCTTCCTCCTTTCTCTCAAAGTAATTAAGGAGTTGATTGAAAGAGAGAGAAAATCAGCCATCAAAAGCGATCTCTGCAAGAAAGCTAGCACCCCGGTGAGATCAAGGAGCTTGGAGCAATCTACCTCGTGTGGATACCTATAGACGCCGGACGCTTGTGCGGCTTCAAGCGAACCAAATACAGCGATCATCAGATAGCAGTGAAGATCTACCCGCTCAAAGGTAAAGATAGGATCTTTACAATCCTTTACAATTCTGAATTGTAGTAGATTTAAAATTAATCTAGTCTTTAATTTTAATCTTCCCCTAGATTTCATAATTTTCTAAGTTAGAAAACTCAAATTTTTTTTGAAATCTACGTTCTCTAGGATGTTCATGAGATGAACGACCCCGCACGTATCTTTCCGCTGCGATCGTCGCAACACGTGCGGGGATAACCCAACAACTCAATCCTCCCACATCTGCTTTCTATGACCTTCCTTTCAAGGGAATTTTAGAGTCCTATTGTCGCTCAAATTGGAATCTAGTTAATCATATTTTACTAAGATTAAGCCGGTTGTCATTTGTTGGTTTATTACTTTTAGGAGTAAAATATGGTCCAAATTTAGTTGGACAGGACTAGTCTATTTAATTGTAATAGAGTCGTAGTAGAGTTAGGAAAAGTGGCCAACTAAGGTCTATTAAAAGGAATATATATATACAGATGGAAAAAACAATACATGGAGTTTAATAGAGATTAAAAATGGCAGGTAGCCCTCTTTTCTCTATTCTTCTTATATTTCTCCTCTATTCAACTTTCTTCTACTCTGTTTCACACTTTCTTCCTTGTACTCTACTGCCACATAGCAGAGTTCTTGCTGATGAAATGATCTGAAATCATATCAGAGTCTACTTTAAGAGTCTATTTATATGAGCAACTAAAAAGACAGCATCAGAAATTGCAAAATTCATATCTGGTTTCGGATCTGAATTGAATTTCTGCTGTTTAAAATCTTGTAGTCTCTTGTCTTTTACAAGGTTACATCAGAATTGGTAAGGGAGTAGAATGATCGAAATTTTTGCCACCAAGGGCAGAAGAATATGGAAAACAATGGAGACAAAACATCAAAGCAATCAAGAAGTTACAAGATCAAGATTCCAAGTTCGGTCAAGTAGAGAAAAAGATGGATGACTTCATAAAGAGAATTGCTTGAGAGGTGAAGTTAATCAAGAGGCAACCATCAAACAAAGATAAAAAATCTATATCAGTAATTCCTAACAATTTACCTAAGTCCACTTATCTGATTTGATCAACAAAATCCACCTCATACAACGAAAGATGATCGACAGCCAAAGCAACATGAATTAGAACTAGTCGGCAAGCCAACCATAGAACAAATTAAGGATTCAATTTTTAAAGTAACATCCCTTAATGAAAATAGTCGGGATCATGTGCTATATGATGACCCTTTTCTTGACAGGTTTCTAGATTCTGTGAGACACGAAGTCCACCAATTGATAAAAATCATCGGGTGTTAGCTCATAACATGTCAAGACAAACAGTGGGCATATGCCCAAGAAAGAACAAGATTGGACATCACCAACTCCTGACGATGTAATGATGGATTGGCTACATGAACATTGTTCAAAGATCACATTGGCATGATATCATGCCGCAGAAGTAGATTGATGTAATTAAATTTAAGAATTAAGATATGGTCCAAGTTTTTCATTGATTAGGATTAGTTTATCTTCTTTTAAAAAAAGTTCTGGTATAGTTAGGAAAGGTGGCCAACCAAGGCTATTGAAACGGTATGTACATAAAACAAAGTATATGGAGTTTATTTAGAGATTAGATTTCTCCTCTATTCATGTGCTGACAAACAAATCTGATCATCAGATTAGAGTTGTATAAGAGTCTGTCTATACCAACAATTGAAAAAAGACCTCAGAAGTTGCGAAATTAATACCTTGCTTCAGATCTCAATTGAATTTCTGTTTGTTTAAATCTTGAAGACCCTTCTCATCAAAAAGGCTACATCGGTTTCAGTGCTGGGAGTATGGGGTGGATGTTTAGAAAAGGTTATAATGGCGATGAAGTTTCAGCAAACCAGCAAAGACTTTGCTATAGATAGTCTAAATCTTCTTTCCCAAATCTTGCTGTCTAAATCTGCTTTCCCAAGTCTTGCTCATTTTCGTTATGCATAAACCTATTACCATAATATGTTCATGGGCTTCAATGAGAAGGTAATCAAAATAAGTCCTCCAAAGGTCTAAATGAGTTCAATCATATGTGGGAGCTACTATATTGACCAGCCGACATAGGTGGCTAAAATAGCAACTCTCATGTAATTCCATTTTTCGTGACAGAGACAAGCCAGAGAGGTCAAATGGTACAAACTCGGGCCCCCTTGCTGGCTCAGCCTCATTTGGCCATGTAGGGTAAGCCTGGTAAATAGCTTCCAGGCAAAACAGAGTATACGACAACAATACATATATGTATATGCGTGTATGTATGTACGTAGATATAAACATATATACGGCTGACCTTGGTAGCCGACCAAAGTAATAGCCTTAGCATCAACCAAGCTACCAACTGTGCCAGCCATCCGCGCTATTGACTTCAGTACCGGCCGAGCTGCTGACCTGAACCTACACACCGACCTAAGCAGAGTAGCCAATCAACCATAGTGAAGCCACGTGTCTTCAATTCAAAGCACATTTAAGGCAGTTAAAGCCCCATTAAAGGTGTGATTATGGTCCCACTATTTACGGGGCACATTTTGGGGCAGTTACAACTCGTCCCACGAGATTAATTGATTATCGCATGATCCGTGTGGTTGATATCCACCATGTGCCCAACATGTAGATTGTTACCGTGCAGTTAAGGCCTTTTCCACCTTATTCAGCAACAGAAACCCACCCTTATATAACGGGCTATCGGGGGACCTCCAGGTACACTTTTCTAAGCTCTCCTCCACTCTGCTTCTTTCTCAAGTCTCCATTGTTTCTCCGAAAATCCCTACCCGACTTAAGCATCAGAGGGTCCCCTGTTGGACAAACTCCAGCAAATGGACTTCCTTTCTTGTTTTAGATCAGACTGCTAGCATCAACCTCTCCATCCAAGCTCCGCCGCCGGCAACAGTCTATCTCTTCCCTTCACCTTGGATCTTGTCCGACCTCATTAGCTCAAAGCTTGCCTGACCTCGTTAGTTTGTCTTTGGCTAGGATTTTGGCAACAACAGACTAGCGCTAGAGGAAGGGTCCCTGATCCCATTTGGGATATTTAAGAAAGTTTGCTACCATGAAGTCATGGAGAGCTCAAGAAGCACTTGGTGCTACTTAGCGAGAGCGTGCCTGGAGTCCAACGCTTCTCAACCGAGTCCTCAGCCTCAAAACTCTCAACCAGCACTAGTTGTCAACACTAAGCAGTTCAACCTGCTCGTACAGCAAGTCCAGACCCTTACAGCGCCCGTCCAAAACCTGCAGCAGGCTAGTACTAACCAGCAGCAACCGCAGGGAATGAGCCAAGTCATCATGAAGGTCCTACGCGACCAAGCCATCATTCCATCCTTGAAACCCGAGATGGGTGCAGCAGAGCCACCATTCTAGTCTGCAAAGTCCAAAACAAGACGGGAGACACCGTTCTCCGAGCCCACACTCCAAGGAGGACTCAACTTCGGGCCATTGCTCTCGCTAGTTAGAGAGGGTCTCCAAAAGGGAGGCCAACCTCGATCAAAAGATCGAGCTAAGGGGCAGAAACTCTGGGCTCAAAGATGATTTGGACTTTATGCCTGAGCCACCATTTTCATAGTAGACCATGGAAGAACCTCTCCCACCTCAATTCAAGATGCCTCAGTTGGATTCGCACGATGGCACCTCGAACCCCCTGGACTACTTAGACAGCTTTAAAGCTCTCATCATGCTTCAAGGAACCACCAACGCAATGTTGTGCCAAGCATTCCCGACTTCACTTTGGAAGGCAACTCATCTCTGGTATGCTGACCTTCAGCCAGGCTCCATCCATTCCTTCGAGCAGCAACTCGACTGACTGTTTGCGGCCCCACTTCATCAGCGATCGAAGGCAACGAAGAGGCTCGAAGAGTTTGTTTGCAGTGAAGCAACATGAAGGCAAGTCCTTCAGAGAATACGTCAACTGCTTCAATGTGGCAACATTGGATATCCGCGATCTAAACCATTCGGTCGCAGTGACCGCCATGAAGGAGCAATCTAAAACCTTCTTGATTTCTCTTCTTGTTAGAGAAGAAGTTCCTGAGAGACTTTGTAGAGCTTCTCGCCCGGGCCGAGAAGTATGTCAATGCCGAGGAGGCAATGGTAGCTTAGCGAGAGTAGGCTGAGGATAAGCCCAAAAAGAAGAGGGACCAAGAAGAAGAGGAGGAGCTAAGGAGAAGGCTCAAAAGAGATGAAGGAAGCTCCCAACTCAGAAGAGATAAAAGGAGTTAAGGAGAAGGCTCGGAATAGATGAAAAGGAGATGAGGAGAAGGCTCAGAAGAGATGAGGGCGTAGATCCTTATGGAAATTGAGAATTGAGGTTATCTAAAATGGCCTCGGAGGATGAAGGCGTCCGCAGGCAAAATACACCAAAGGAAGTACTATGAATTCCACTGAAATCATGGGCACGACATCGAGGAGTGGCTGCAGCTCAAGGACGAGATCGAAGCCCTTATCCAATGAGGGCACCTAGGTCACTACATCAAGCACCACTGGGACCAAGATGACGCTATTCGGGATCAATGCACCTCTGAACAATGGATCGACAACCAACCTACAGCGAGGGTTATCAACACCATCTCCAGCGGATATGCGGCTAGAGGGACGAGCTCATTGGCTTTGAATTACGCTCAGGCTGCCCAAGCAGGAGACGCAGCCCCGAAGAGGCAAAGGATTGGAGAAGTTATTTCTTTCTCATTCGACTTAGAGGGAGTGCAAACCCCACATAATAATGTCATTATAATCTCCCTCACAGTAGCAAATTATAATATAAAAAGAATCTTCATAAATAATATAAGCTCAGCCGATATATTGTTTTATGATGCTTTTTGTAGACTGAATTCACCATCAAATCGGTTAAGGAGAATCAACTCTCCTCTAATCAGATTTTTGGGAGATCCTATTTCCGTGGAGGGCACAATTACCCTCCCAGTTACAACTGGCCAAGAACTTCAGCAAGCAACTGTGATGTCGAATTTTTTGGTGGTGAAGATCCCTTCAACATACAACGCCATCCTAGGTCAGCCTAGCTTGAATACATTGCGAGCCGCAGTGTCACCCTATCACCTTTTGATGCAGTTCCCAACCGAGTAGGGAGTAGAAGTTTAAGGCGACCAGGCATTAGTTCGGTGGTGCTATGTGGCTGCACTCCGAGGAAAAAGGTCGATTGAGACTTCCACTTGAAGGTCTGCATGCTTGGGATGAGCAGAAGGAGCAACAAGATGAATCGACCGAGGATCTCATCTCAATCCCTCTTGATGATGAAGGCATGGGCCAGATTGTGCAGAACAGATCCTTATGGACAAAGCAACTAAAGCTCAACTTGTTGACTTTCTCAGAGCCAACGCGAACATCTTCGCCTATCAACCTCGAATATGCCAAGTATAAACTGTAACGTTCTTTTGCATAGGTTAAACGTGGACCCAGCACACCAACTTGTGCATCAGAAGAGTTTCGCCCCAGAGAGGCAGCACGCCATTGATGGGGAGGTGGATAAGCCACTGAAGGCCAGCTTCATTCGTGAAGTCAACTACCCCAACTGGCTGGCCAACGTTATCTTGGTGAAGAAGGTAATGAAAAACGGAAGATCTGCATCGACTATACCGACCTGAACAAAGCCTGTCTCAAGAATAGCTTTCCACTGTCGAGGATTGACTAACTTGTAGACGCGACCTTGGGACATCGATTGTTGAGCTTCATGGATGTTTTCTCAGGCCACAATCAGATCCAGATAGCCTCGAAGGACAAGAAGATCTCTTTAATCACTGACCAAGGTCTAAACTATTACAGGGTCATGCCCTTCAACCAGAAGAATGCAGGAGCCACATATCAAAGGTTGGTTAATCAGATCTTCAAGAAATAGATTGGCTGCAACATGGAAGTCTACATTGATGACATGCTGGTGAAAAGTCGAGAAGCCAAGTAGCATGTAGCCGATATATAGGAAGCCTTCACGACTCTGAGGAAGTACAACATCAAGATCAATCCGTGCAAGTGCGCTTTCAGAATCACCTTAGAAAAGTTTCTGGGGTTCTTAGTGACGCAGCATGGAAGCAAGGCAAACCTAGAGAAGATTCAAGTCATTTAGGAGATGGCGCCACCAAAGTCGGTGAAGGATGTGCAATGCTTGATGGGATGGATCGAGGCACTAAGCAGATTTATTTCAAGATCAGCAGAGAAATATTTACATTTTTTCAAGACGCTCAAGTAGATAAAGATGGACCACTAAAGAGTATCCAATCACCTTCAATCAACTAAAGGAATACCTTGGCTCGCCACTTCTTCTCACCAAACCAAGGCGAGGAGAGATGCACCACCTATATCTTTTAGTGTCTCCTTCAACTTTAAACTTCGTCCTGATCTGAGAAGAAAGAGTTCAAAAACCGATATATTATACAAGCAAAGTCCTCCGAGATGCCGAGACAAGATATCCCAAATTAGAGAAGATGGCCTACGCTTTGTTCATCTTAGCTCGGAGGTTGCGACCGTACTTCCAAGCTCGCTCTATTACAGTGTTGATCGATCAACCTATAAAGTAGATTTTGCAAAAGCCAGAGACTTTGGATTGGTTGGTAAAGTGGGCAATCAAGCTCAAGGAGTTCGACATCCATTTCCAATCTCGATCCGCCATCAAAGCTCGGGTGCTAGCAGATTTTCTCGTAGAATGCACTATTCTCAAGGAGACATTGGTCGAGAAGAAATAGGAGGAAGATGAGCTAAAGGACTTCTGGATCCTTCATGTTGATGGATCCTCCAGATCGGGAGGAAGCAAAGCTGGCCGATCCTCACCAACCCAAAAGGAGCCATCGTAGAGTATGCTCTAAGGCCCGGCTTCAAAGCTTCTAACAATGAAGCCAAGTACGAGGCCCTCATCACTGGCTTCAAACTCGGTCAGGGACTTGGAGTTCGTCACCTTGGCTTCAAACGGAAGGTCACACACACACACACATACACACACACACATATATATATATATGAATATACATATATATACATAGATATATGTATGCATATATCTATGTATATACCTACATCCATATATATATACATATATATGCATATATATACGCACATATGTAATATGTATATAGATGCATGCATCTATATGTATATACATGCATGCATCTATACGTAGATGCATAAATGTATGTATATGTAGATGCATAAATGTATGTATACATATATACATGCATGTATCTATACGTTATACATAAATGTATGTATACGTATATACATGCATGTATCTCTACGTATATACATAAATGTATGTGTACGTATATACATGCATGTATCTATATGTATATACATATACATAGATGCATGTATATACATACATAAATATACATATGTATATATACGTATGTATGCACATAAATATACATATATATATATTGGACATATATATGTGCATATGGATGCATGCATGCATGAAGGATAGCCCACACTTAAAGTATAAACATCAAAATACATCCATGAACATGAGATGTCAACATCCAACATCTTAAGACACTGCAATATGCTACAATCCTCCTTTCCAAAGTGCAGGATGTCAACATTCCACATCTTGTGATGCTACAAGATGCTTACCACCCACCAGCATTGAAGACTGACAAGAAAACAATTATCACTTGAACTTAGAATCCCATGTCCTCGAAGACACAAAGCACTAATTATGCCCCATTGCTCTAGGGCAATGAGGACATTAGAATAAACAACTTGACTCGGGGTGGTCAACTTTGATCGATAGAAGAGTAGGTAGAAGAGCCGAAGTTGCAAAGATGGGAGACGAGTCAGTGGACCTCTCTTCCAAGAACCATACAAGACTTAGATGACCCCAAAATCTGGCAATCCAGCCAAAAACAGAGCACAGAAAAAGGGCATCCCCCAGCTAAGAAGCATTGATGGACAAATAACAAAAATCTCTTGACCTAGACCTATCTTTTGAAATAAAGTTAGAGAGACAAAAATAGTAGGTATTTTGAATATGCGTGTATGATCATTGTATTTTCTTTTTATTTTGGAGACTTGAATGTAGGATTCTAGGTTGGGAAAGCAGTGGTCGTGTAGAATGTTTCATTCTAGATAGATTAGGAAAACCTCCAAACACATTAATGTACTTGCTATTTAGGAAGGAATTAGTGCAAATTCAAACTAACATAATTCTCCAATGGAATCATAAACACTACTTTGAATTTGCAAAACCTTATTCTCCTATTCACCCAAACAAATATGTATATAATCTCAAAGCTCACTCCGCTAGTATCCAACTCAGCTCCATTCTAGGTTCAGCTTGATAATAGGCTCCAATTAAAAGTAAAAGTAGCTCGAGATCAAATATAATCTCAGCTCGATAGTGAGCCCAATTCAGTAACCAAGATAGCTTAAGAACATTTATATAAAGCAGTGAAGCCCTGAAGCTTTTACCCAAACTTAAAAACTTCATCAAAGAAAATGAAAAGTTTGAACATCTGCTATTCTGCGCTTCTACATCCTACAAAAATAACTCGACTAAGATCAATCAATGGAAACAACATTATTAAACATCATTCTTTGAATAAAATCGCATAAGAACAAAAAGTCATTAAAGACCTAGATCCGAACTGAGATCACAGAAAAACACAAAAAATTTTCCTCTCAGGTATGTGATGGAGAAAACTAAGTGAAGAAGTGTTCTAACTGGGCTCATATAGTACCTCGAAGCCTTCAAGACTTGAAGCCTTGATCTCGAAGCACCAGACTTTTGTGAAGAAACCCTAGAAAAATAACATCGGCGTCATGGACATAGAATATCGCCGCGATCTTGAAAGGCTGCCAACAGGATCCCGATCCACGTAAGGATCTTGAGAGAACCCTGGAGTTGAAGCCGGACAGGTGGAGGAAGAGGTGGAGAAGAGTCGGACAGGTGTATGAAGGGGAATGAGAAGCGGTGAGGTAAAGAGGAAGAGGAAAGCCAGCGGACAAAAGGCCGTCGGCGGTGGCAGTTCGGTGGACGCCGGCGAGGAGAGGCCGTCGGCGGGTGGAAGCCAGCGAGGAGAGGCCGTCGACGGGTGGAAGCCAGCGAGGAGAGGCCGTCGACGGGTGGACGCCGTGATACGATGACAGGAGCCAAACGGGGTAAAAAAGAAAGCCAGAAAGGAAAAGTGGGAATAACCGTGGTGTCTGATCAGTGGTAGAGAAATAAAGATTTTAGAGTTTTCGGAAATAAAGATTTTAAATTTTTAATCCAATGGCTAATTATTCATTATTTATAAATTTAAAATATAATATATATTTATTTTTAAATTTATAAATTATGTACAAGTAGCTTAATTTTATAATTTTACTAAAAGTAACTGTCGCTAGATTTCTTTTTAAAGATTTAAAATGTGTTGGATAGACTTCTACCGAAGAAAGAAGTTTAAATCTCCGAAAAAGATATGCTAGTACAATTTTTGAAAGGGGGAGAACCACATGTCTAAAATGTAATGCATTTTTATAATTTTTGTACTATCAGGAATTTAATTTAGCATGAGAATTATATATGATATTATATATCATTTATAAATATGTGCATCATGGTGATTCTAGATTTTTGCTTGAAGGCTTCTTACTGCTCCAAATTCACACTGTATTATCTCCAAAAATTAAACAATTTAAGATAACAACTAAGGCTCAAACCTTTACCATTACAGAAAAAAAGGTAGAAATTCCGATGCAATTTGCTGATGCTCGATACAATTATCGTTAATAAACATACCGTGCCAATATTTTCCAACACTTTTATTTGCATCACAATATGACGACGAAAGTGTCAGCAATGAAGTGAGAATACAGAAAAAGAGTGATAAGTTTAAATTTTATTTACTTTTATAGAGCTTTAAGTCTACACTTTTATCATCCTCATCTTTATCTAGTTTATACGAAAAGCTCATCAGGATGCCAATGTGCTTGAACTTCTTTATGCCAAATTTCTTCTTTATATATATATATATATTTACTTTCGTTGATTTTGATTTCGAAGTTGAGAAAAAAATATGAGTTTTCTCATCATGATTATCTCGAATTCTTTCTATATGAGTTTAGCAAAGTTTTGGCATAAAGGTTCATTAGTAGCATCAAAAATAATATCATTTATATAAATTTAAATGATCAAAATATTAACTAGTTGTATAAAAAACTTATGCAGACACATACCCAAATAGATGGCTTTTTTCTTTGTTATAAACATGTCCGTACTTAATTTTGTATGCTTATAACCTAGCTAAAACATTTATAACTTCTGATTTTAAAAAAATGCTTCTGTTTTGTAGGATGATCTTGCAGATGTGAGAGACTTTATTTTGCATTTGTTCTTCTACAAGATGGAAAATTTTTTGAAGAAAATTATTTTACATTTTATGTTTCCATGCTTTTAGGATAAAGAAAAAAGAAGAAAAAAATTGGAGTTAGTTCCTATTTTTGATGTAGATATACTTGAAAAAATATTTTTTCATTGCGATTTGAGTGTATTTTTCTGCATGTTAGATGAGGCTGTGATTATTTCTTGAAAAAAAATTACTTCCTTAGTTGAAAAAAAAAATCCATTTTTATATATTAATGAACTATATATTGACAAATGGATATGATGTAATATTCATGAATTTGCGGCTCTTTTAATTTTTTGATGTAGAATTATTATATTAATTCTTCTAATTTTACAAATTGGACACCGTTAAAATTTAGATAAGATAAATTCTCCGATGACCTTTTATCATATGTTTTTTTATGGGCTGCTTGATTCTTTTTTTAGAATTCCGCACAACAAAATTTTTCTCATATTTTTCTTTGCATTTAGTATCAACCTCTTATGCATCAAGGTATTATATAGATTTGTGGGTCTCAGAAATTGCAGAGTACCAGAACAGGTTACAACTGGAAACTTTTTGACATTGCTTTCCACAAATATGGAATTTATGGATCATCATCATCTGAGTTTATTTATAGATTGATGCACATATTGAATACTCTAATTATAATCGTAGGAAGCAAATGCGAATGCGAAAGCAGCTAAAATTTTACTAAAACTAAATCGCAACGGCTTTTAGGTATAACCTACAGACAATGCATATCTCTCTTGCTAGTTTATTTGGGAGATAAAAATTTCGTACATTATAGCATAAAACTATAAATATTTTTTAAATAAAAACTTTATGTACAAAGATTTTTTACAATGTGGTTTTAATATTGCAGCATTATAATATGTTGATACAGGAATTATACGGTTTCTTACCATTTCTTTTATAGGGCGCAAAATTTACATATAAAGCAATTTTGAAAGCAACTGATATTTCATGCTGTTGGTGGTATAAAGCATGCTATAATTGTAGGGCTTCAATAAAAATTTATGGGGATAATTTTTAGTACAACCTACATGGAAGAAATGATTAATCTCCGATGCTATGGTGAAATTACATCGTCCTTTCTTTCTCTTTACTTCTTTAAAAGAAAAACTGTATTTATTTTGTTAAGTTAAGCGGGCTGTTGTTTATCAATTTATTTTGAAGGCATAAATTAAATACAACTATTGAGGATAGAATCGGCATCATGACCTTTGTAATATTTGATGAATTAAGTTAGCAATTAATTGGTATTTTATCGCTTAATCTTACGACGGATGTAAGATAGGATGGATTCACTCTACCTTCCGTTATTAAAAAGATTCTCAATGTCATCTATATCTTTCAAATTATATTTGGTTTGCAAAATTTCAATACCAATGCTATTAATTTCAAGGCGACAAAAATTTTCCACAAAAATGGCAGCCAAAAGACTCTTCTTCATCTTGCCCTCCAAAAGAAGTATTCTCTCAACCCATAATAAACGTGCCCATATTAAATTTTTTGGAGGAGCCTCCTTCAAAATCATGCATGCACCAAGATTATATACTTTGCTTGTTTACCCTTGGAAGCATAAACATTTTGATTCTAATTTTTATAATAATAGCAAGCACAACTTCATTGGGCTACACAGAGATCTAGATGCACCACTTATCAAAAAATTACCGTAAAAGATAGTACATCTTTTATAAATTTTCTATCATCAAAATCTATTTCTTAGTTCTTACGTGTCTAAATGTTTTTTTTTTTTTTAATTTCCGTTCAGCTCGACCAGCGAAGTTGCATGACCTGATAAATAGGTTGACAGTAAGCTCCTGCAGTCAAGAGAAACAAGAGAGCATCATCCAAGCATCTCCTTCATCGATATTATTTTTTTATTTTCTATGAATCGGCGGCGCGGTGGGTTCCTTGCCGGATTCTGCATCAATCTACATTTTTATTCCAGTACGAAGGACGTATTAATATGAAGTGGAACAAGACCGGACCGTACACCGAGAGACCGGACCATCCGGCTCACATGATAGCGGTTCACCGTTGTTTGGTTCGACCGTTCTGAATGGTCGGAAAGCACCGCGCTAAAAACCCTACACTTTTCTAAAACCCCGCCTCCGTTGGCCTCTCTCTCATCGGAAGCGCAAGTGCTCTCAAACCCTAATGGAGGACGACGCGGGAATCCACGACGAGGACCTCGACCATCTCTCACCTCTCGATGCACCCGGCGACCTCCCCCAAGGTTTTCTTCTTCTAAAACTCGCTTCGATGCTTATGCCTTTCGCAATCTCTCTCTCTTTTTCCCTTCCATAATACTTGACCACCTATGATCCGTATGTGTCTTTATCCACTGTGTGCCAGCAGTTTGAATTCTTTTTTCTAACAAAAAAATGATTTTTTGGGTGCTTATCAGAAGATGAAGAGAGTCATGAAGAAGAAAATGAGGAACTAGGAGGAGATTGGGGGTCTAGTTTTCCGACTGTAGCTTCGTACAGACCAAAACTTACAGAAATATTAAAGAACTTGCACTCCCCGGAGGTAAAAATTTATTCTGAAGCCTCGAAGGAGTTTATTGATTTGTTAAGGGGGGTTTCTGGCTGCGAGATTTTACGCGAGTATGTTGAGTTATCGCCCAAATGCTTGGAGCTTGCAGAAGCTTGGAGACTTCACCAAGGGAAGCCTGGGATGACCCATATATTGTCATTGGTGTCAGTGATCCTTGAACACCCGGATGGGAAGTCACCGTCTGGTGGGATCAGCAGAAGTCTCGACAGCTTTGCCCGTTTGTTAATTGAGTCAAAATTGAATGATATTTACACTGAACTGAATAGCCAAGAGCTTCGGCGCCAGAGTGCTGCACTATTTCTTTTGGCTTCGATTGTTAAGCGTGGGATGGGGTTAGCTTCTGAGGTTGCTAAAATTTTTGATTTTAAGCTTCCGGTGCTTTCCAAGCTCTCAGGTGTTCAGAAGAAGGGAGGAAAAGAAGTGAGGCATGGCAAAAATCGTTCCACAAGGCAGGCCTTTGTTGGGTTTGCCCTTTCATTCCTGGAGGTTGGGAATCCTAGACTGTTGAGGTGGATCATCCAGCAAAGGGAAATGTACTCCGGGGTGCTCCGTTGGCTTGGAAGTGATGACACCGAGACCGTTGTTTATATTCTATCCACACTCCGGGATAAAATTTTAAGCGAACACTCCCTCATTCCTCCGGGACTCCGCAGTGTTCTCTTTGGAAGTGTCACCCTCGAGCAGTTGAGCTATATTTCAGGAAATTCTATGGCAGGCCCTGGTGCAGATATTGCGTATGAGGTTTTGGTTTTGGTATGTACTGACCCTAGTAATGGGTTGATGCCTGGTTTGAACTTAAAGGGCAATGAGAAGAGGCTGTTGGCGCTCATGAAGAAGTTGAAGGCCACTGAAGTTGATTATCACAGGGAGTTACTGTTGGCTATTGTTAAAAAAAGGCCATCTCTATGCTCAGCATACATGGATGATTTCCCATACAATTTGGAGCCCCGTCCATCTTCTTTGTGGTTAGTTCTTTTTACTGAAATTTGCACCTCTTTTATTGGCACCATTTTTTTGTCTGTTCAAAGATTTTTTTGCAGGTTTGCTGCCGTTTCTCTTGCAGCTGACATGATTTCTTCGATAAATGCTGATACTGCTATTATGGGTGTTGCTTCCCATTCCAATGATCTGCTAGCTGTGAATGATAATGAACTGCAGAGTATCTTGAAGTGCATAATTCCCCGTGCATGTACTCGGTCAGTGATAAATAAGGGCTTGCTTCACTCTGACATTCTTGTGCAGCATGGCACTTTAAGACTTATTTTGGAATCTCTCAAATCACTGCAAAATCTTATCAAGGCAATTGAAGACATGGTAGAGAGCATGCATGTGAGAAAAATAATAGATGGCTCTAGGGAAGTGATTACTAACTTACATGGTCTTCCAGGTTTCAGTTGCTTTGAACTTAATGGATGTTTGGGAGATGAAAATTTCTCTCATATGGATGAACCAGGGGTTGAAAGGTGGGTGTCTGTAAAGCAGTACATTCAGGATGAGGTCAGAGCAGTGCTGCCTGATCCTCAAGTTCTATTGAAATTACTCTCTTCACTTAGTTCACTATGTTGCAGACATTCTAAAACTTCAGGGAGGAATCTAAAGAGATCTGCAGATTTGCCTGTAGTTGGTGTGAAGAAATTGAAATCTGATACACCTGGTGAGAGTATTGATATAGTTATAGGTGGGATTGATGCTGAACCTACCAATGATACCCTTGATGAACAGAAAGAAGATAACAAGCAAAATATGGATGTGGAGAAGGATCATACAGCAATAATAGCTGAACTCTGGGGCTTGAATCATCAGGCGAAAATCCCAGATGAACCAGGGCATGCTGAAATATTTTTTCACTCCAAACTGCTTGATGTTCTCAAGTTCTATCTGGTTACTACTTTGACTTGGTTATTTGCTAATTTTGGATTTTCATCTAATAACCCCATTCTATGTAATATACCTGCCTTGTTTGAGTTCTTAGGAGTGTTTGGCTGTTATCTCTTTTCTTAAACATAGGAAATTACTTGCCACCTGTTACCATTTTGTTATGGAAATGTTTATTTAGCCTTTTGCCCGGTATCTAATTCATTATCAATTCCATCTTTTGCAGTTATTTAGAATTTGGCATGGTTGACTACACCAATTACCATAGTTATCATAAAAAATGATATGCAACTTGGATTAGAAGATGCTGAGGAAGAGGAAATGGACTTGTTATCAGAAAATTCTTTATTTCTTTGTTTGGAAGACTTACTTTGTCATGATATATAGATATTTTAGTTGCTCTAAAGCAATTGATTGTTTATGTGAAAGTACTATATTTTTGTTTGTCATAATTGTAGATAGTTGGATTTTGAGAAGCTGTGCTACTTGGATGCTCCAATTTTCAGGAATCTGGAAATGTTGACTGTTTGGACACTTGATGTGACACAGCTTGACTCTACACTTATGAAATTCCTGCTTACATCAGGAAAAAAGTTGCAGCACTCAGCTTGCATTTTTGGAGTATCATACAGAAACTCGATTTCAAGTGCTGCACACATTAAGTAGCACTTTAATTTAAATGTACCTAAAGAATAATTCCAAACAACTTAACCAAGGTACCTCTGAGGAGCAAATTACCATAATCTTTGAAATTTGTGAGGATTAAGACTTATTGTTGATATATGTGTGAGGATTAAGACTTATTGTTGATATATATGCGAGGAGTAACTTAAAAGAACAAAGTAACTTACCATAAATATAACAAAAAAGGAGCTTCAGTATTTTGATTTTGCAGCCATACAAAATGCTGATAGCTTTTGTGTGAACCGCAAGATCACATGAAAGTGTGCATCACATCGGAAAAAAGAATACATTGGCTTTGAGTCCCAAGAAAAAAAAAGATAAACTCAGCAAGAATACTGCCCTAGAAATAGCATTACTATAGAGGGTCCAAAAATGTTAAATTGGTATATGTAAACCATGATATGATTTAGGGACTCTAAAGACAGAAAACCCTCCAGGATTAAGCTGATTGTCTTTTTTAGCATTAAAAACAAAAGCAAACTCAAAAATAGGAAAAGGAATTAAATAAACCAGCTTTAATAATCCAAAAAAAGAAGAAACAAAACTTGGCTAGAATGCTATCCAAGGATTAGCACTATCATAACTAAGAAACTGAGAGGAGCAGCATGCATAAATCATGCCGAGGGAGAAGACACCACAACCGAGAGTTTATGAGAAGAAAAGGAAAAAATTGATGCTTTGCCGCCCCCTTCTAGATAACACAACAAATGAGGTAGAAGTTTTAGTTAATGGATCTCAATATTCGATGCTTTTTCACAAGCATCACACGTGTCTGATGCTAGTGCCTGTGTGTGCACATGCGCCCATGCATGTACATATAATATATGCACATACATAGATATACATACATGTGTAAATATGATCATATACATACTATATTACATTTTATTTTACCATGGATACATACATAGTATTATATATTATATTAAATAATACTTAATATATTTTGTTATGCTATGCCGTACTATACTATATTGTACTACATTATACTATGCACTATATTATACACAATTATATTATGTCATATTATAATACATCATATTATATTAAATCATATTATATTATATCATATTATATTGTATTATATTATTATATCTATTATGGATATCTACATACATATATGCATGCATACATGTATATATGCATATCGTGGTTTGAACTCTTGATCATACCATACTGTCTTGACCCCGTCTTGATGCCATATGGCATGCTCTATCGATCCTAGTGTCACGAAGGTATTGTCTGAGTAGATATGGTGGCATACCACGTCTTATGATACTCTTTATGCGAATGAGATGGGCTTTATAATAGGAGTGCTTCCAAACCTGATTGCATATACACAGATCTTTATCTATATATGTATGCATGCCTGCATGTATGTATGTATATACATGTGTTTGCATGTATGAAACAGATATATGTGTGCACATTTTGTACACAAATGTATGTATGCAGGTATGTATATGCATACATATGGATGTCTGCATGTACAGAATTATGTAATATGTATACATCGGTATATGCATACAAGAGAATTTAATATCTTCTAGGTGTGTTGGCCTAATCCTTAATGTATAAACAAAGGATTGAAGCTTCCTTCTTTGTATAATATCAAGAGTAGTGGTATAAGAGCAATGGTGGAAATGAACTGTGCTCAAATTTAACCTTCCATTTGATAGGCTTAGCCAAAGTTTGTTAAGGTTGGCCATAGCTTAAGCCTAAATTCAATTTTTTGTATAGATTCACATATGCATACAAAAGAATTTTAAATCTTCTAGGTGTCTAGGTCCTAAACCTTAATGTATAAACAGAAAGGATGTAACTTCTTTCTCTGGATAATATCAAGAGCAGTTGTGGAAATGACTTGTGCTCATGTTTAACATTCCATTTTATGGGCGTAGCCAGAATTAGTTAAGGTTGGCCCTACCTTAAGCCTGAATTTAATTTTTCATGATGGATATGACTATGAGGCTGAACCTAGTTCCTGAGGCTTGAGGCTTGTCCAAGCTAGTCTTGATTGTATGAGCGTAATAATACAGGGAAGGGGAGGTGGTGGTTGAAGCCCGATAAGAGATTAAGAATTTAGGGAGAAGGAGATCCTTTCAACAATCACAACAGGTCAGTATCCTAATTTGAGAATGTCATTGCTTTTAGTGGTAGATTTAGTGGGCAACCATGTTGGTGGCATAACTTAGCTCTTGAAAAATGGGGATGAGAATGGTAGGAGAGGGTCTGAGTGTTTCCAGCCTCTATTTCTTTACATACTCAATGTAGAACCTCTTTGGGTGTTTATGTGTTTGTGCATGCATGCATGTGTGCTTGTGCATGCATATGCATGTTTTTGCATGTGATACGTGTGTGAAGAGAGTGACAGCGGATGGGTGGATAGGACAATAGGTGATCACGATGTTGAGAAGTGCAAGGGTGGGTATGTGAGCACAACAACCGGCAGCTCTCTTTTCCTTCTTTTTTTTTTTAAGTGTGTGTGTGTTCTTCTGGTGAGCACCGAGGGGAAGAGACAGATGAAGTCTCGGGTGGGATTTTGGTGGAGTGGATGACTAGGGCGGTGGGCGGTGGAAAGGGGTTTCCTTTTTCCTCTGGTTTGAACCGAGAGAGAGAGAGATTCTTTTTTTTTTTTTTTTCCTCTCGGTTTGGAAGAAGTAGCCGGGAGATGGATCGGGGCTTTGGCAGCAGGGGCAAAACCAGCCTTGCTCTGATACCAAGTTGATGCCGAACCAATTCTGGAGGAAGACTTCAGTGGGATTTTAAATCAGAATAGAAGAAGAGGGAGAAGAGAAAGAGGAGGAGGAGGAGAAGAAGGAGAAGAGAAGAAGAGAGGAGGAGAATACGTGGGGAGAAAATTTCTTAATTCTTCATTAAACCCTAATCATGAAAATAGTTCCCTATATATAGGGCCCAAATACACAATTTGCATAAACCCCCTTACACAGAAATAAATCCTAATAAACCCACAAATAACACAAATAAACCACAAATAAGCCCTAAAATGCAAATAAGCCCAGAAATAAAATAAACCACAAATAAACCCTAGAATGCAAATAAGCCCAGAAATAAAATAATAAAATAAATATGCAAATAAACGGGTTTGACTCAATCCGGGGGCTCAGGATCATCTGGATGAAGGGCTCTGATTTCCCCATCAAGCTCTGAGGATAATAGGCAGTAGTACAACTACAGTTAATGGCAGCTTATGATTGTTAAGATAGTCATAGAAGTAGGAGGAACCATACCAGGTATACCTTGGTTATATGCATTAATTTTATGGAAAGACAAAATCACATTTATCCTTTTTCATAAGTATATATTCAAGTCCTTCATGATTGCATTTCTAAATAACATTAGAGAGAGATTAATAAAAAAGTAAATATATTGGACAAGAGAGAATATTTTCCAATAATTAAATTTCAGGCTTCTGAGACTGGCTTGGGTCAGGCAAGGATTGGCCAGCCACAAATCATTTCAGGCCTTGAGTTTAGGTCAGGCTTAAGTCAACTCAAACCTGAATTGCTTTGGTCCAAACATGTCCTAGAGGATGCTTGATCTGATAGGCCTCAAAATGATAGAAGTTCATTTCGATCCCTAATCAAGAAAGATACATGGGGGAAGGAGAGAAGCTTTATTAAATATACGAATCGTCCAATGTAAAAATAAGACATCACCTACTCTATAAGGGTTTATCTTCCTGGTAAGGTTCAAAATTTACTGAGTTAATATGGATGGACCATGTTTCTACATGACACAGCAAATAGTTGTTTTTGTAAGTC
The DNA here is from genome assembly GCF_009389715.1 of Phoenix dactylifera. NCBI lineage: Eukaryota > Viridiplantae > Streptophyta > Magnoliopsida > Arecales > Arecaceae > Phoenix > Phoenix dactylifera. The sequence goes on along the minus strand of NW_024067724.1, from coordinate 524,011 downwards.
TGAAACTTGGATCATCTGGCTTGAATGAATGTATATATCCACTACTTTATACAAGAAATCTAGATATAGTCCAAGTTGCATCCTTGAATAAAACCCTCTTAAATTGCTGTCTTGATAATTAATGCAAGACTTTGATGGAATTTGACATTGACATCCAAACTTCCATCTCCATGAGAAAGGCATTATAACACTGTATGTTAGTATGAGGCTTCCTTCATCTTGATGAGAGAGGCATTATAATTCATAAGTGACTCAGATTCATGCATGACTAATGCACACATGTTTGTTTTGCAGTGTACAATGCCCGTTGCTTTTGAGGGATCATTTGACTTCTTCAAAATTCTACCCATCAATCCTTTAACTCTGTCTACTGATCAGCAACAATCATTATTGTCTTTATTAGTTGAGTTCGTTGGACAATCTCCAGGAAGCAGTGGTTCAGCAAGAACCCCGGATTTGATGTACAAACACTTGCAGCCATTGATCAATGTCTTGATATATTCACAAGATAAAAGAGTAAAAGGTAAAGCTTATGTATTGGCACGGGCAGCCATGATAAGCACTGGTGCTTTTGATCAAAACTTCTCAGAGATTGATGCATGGTTATTCTTCTTACCTGGTTACAACATAAGAAAGTATTTTGTGGAAACTCAAGGAGCGGAAATGTTTCATGACTTCTCTGCTGTTGTCATATCGTTTCTTTGTGATTCTGTTTCAACGGTTGGAAATAACTTGTACAAGTATTTGGATCATATGCAAAAGCTTATCTCTAGATTAGATGACTCTAAAGGTATATGGTGCTTCACAACTAATATATTTCTAGATATTGTCATGCACTTCTAGTAACGTCTTGTAAACACACAGACACATGCTACAGTTTTTATTTACTTTCTCATTTGCTTTTCTGGGACAGCCTGTTATTTTTAGACATCTGTATGAGTCCACGCCTATAGACATGAAATGTATAAATGGAGATTAATGAGGGAATCAAAAGCAAAGCCTAACCACAACCAGTTATTTAAGCTAATCATGACATACAAATCAAGGAAATCCTGGGCCTAGGTTGCTACATGACCGTCAGTTGATTTAGAGTCCACAATAAGGTCAAGAAGTTGATGTTGATGGTGCTGGCAATGCTAACAAGTCATTGTGGGTACAAACTCCATAGTTTCAAGGAATCTAATATCATTATCCCAAATAGTAGTAAATTTTACTGTAATTCTCGATTTAGATTCTATGATTTGCACAGTTATACTTCAACACATTGTACATTCAAAAAAAGTCTCTTTTTATTAATTTAAATTTGTGTTTTCATATTTTGATTGTTCATGGATTTGTGCTAAATAATTGAAGATACAAGTTGAACCGATTTTTAAAGAACAGATTTTACCAAGTAATTAAAAAGGAGATTGTTTCAAAAAAAAAAGTATCCTATGTTGTGTTTATGAGGGGCAAACACATGGAAGACACATGTCAATAGAGGACTGAAAAAAAGCAAGGGAGAGTAAGATGAAGGGAGAATAATTAAATCATATCATGCACAAACATACTTTAATGAAAATCTCACACAACTAAAAAGAATTATATTGTACGAAAGCATATTTAGAGTATCAGTATCTAGGAATAGTTTAGAAGCGTGAAAAATTTGAAAAGCATGGAAAATTGCAAAATTTCTGTCTCCACTCGGGTCTGTACCCTGTAGATTTCCTTTTTGGCAGGAGGTTCTCTGTTCCATCCTTCTATTGCATACAATAATAAATTAATCGGTAGATCTGAGAAAGAGATGCCTTTTTCTTTTTGTTCATTCTATAGAGTTGCTTTTTTGAAGGAATCATATATCTACAGTTTATACGTCCTGATGATAGAATCAACTTAACTGTGATTACTATGTCATGCTTTCGCATTTTTATAGGTCCGCTTGTAAAATCATGCCATGAAAGAAATGTCACAGTTGACTTATAAAACTAGTTATTTAGATCTACAGATGCTCTCACCACTTATCCTGGTATACATGATGGGAATTCCTTATGTCCATTGTTTATCGAGCTAGACATTCAGTAGATATCTCATGTGAGAAGTAATGAGAGCTGCTATCACTCTCATCTTAATCGAGTCCTTGAGAAGGGACCTGATGCTTGGACTGCAGGAGATCAGAAGCTTATCTCGAGACTCGAGCAAAATATATTGAAGAAAGACCTAAATAACCAAATCACTGCCCATTGCTAGCAGAGCCCAGTAATAATAATTTAAAAACAATAACATGCCTAATGTTTTTATGGAAAGTCAAGTCCACTTCGGCAATCTGATTACATCGACATGTGCATTCGCATATGCCTGATTCTATTTTTTTTTTTTTAATGTGGGTCCAGAATTGTCATCCTAATGTTTAAATCTTGCTGTCTAGAACCTTCAGCTTTAGTATAACTATAGATAAATCTTGCTGTTGGCAATACCTAGAAAGGATGAGTAATACACCTGTAGCTGTGGAATTGTCAGTTACTGCAGATGTGATTTGTTTGCTTGCATATCATCATGATGGGCTGTCGTTTTTTGTTTTGTTGCATTTTATTTGTTTGTCTTTCCTTCATTTTTTCCTTTCCTTTCTTTTCCTTTCCTTTCCTTTCTTTCTTTCTTTCTTTAAGTAGAAAGGCTGTGGCTGTGAAAAGGGCTTGGTTAAAAAGATCAGTATAATGTATGCATTTTTTTTTCTCCCTGAATGCATTTTTCCAAGGGCATTAATTCATTCCTGGACATGTTCTCCATTATTTTTCACATCCCAATTGAAATTATATGGAAACATTTTCCACTGCAAAATATTGTGGTGTTATAATCCAACATCCTTTGTGATCATGCTGGTTCTGACAATCACACTCAGGAACTTTGCGTAGAAGGGAAAGTATATTAAATCATAAGAGTGTTCTTCCACCTGAGCATGCCTGTTGTGATTGCAATATGTTGTAAGCTGTACTGTTTCCAATTTAATTTGGTTACCAATATTGCTTTCTTTTCAGTTAATCTTAGGTTTAAATCATATATATATTTACCTAGGTCTGTTCTTGTTTATGTGTTCATTATGCAACGAATTACACCTTTCTGTTTAACTATAATATTTCAATTGACCATATCATTTTGCTATAGATGATTCTCCTGGGTTCAGTCCTCTCGTTGTTTGTATCCTACAGAAATGCCTCAGGCTGTTAGAGTCGGATTCTGGCACCTTTAGATTGTATGAGAGATCCATGATTGCTTTATATGTGTGCAATACACTAAGCTTACTTTTGCAGTCTCAGGTATGAATTTTTCTGTTTATTCTTTCTTATTATCCATCTCTGTGATAAACATGACACTCTGCACTAATTTATGTTTGGCAGGTAGACATGAAAACTTTACCTGGTCTGATAAATTTGGTTTTAACTGAAAAGTTTACTGATCATATATCAGTAGCTAATGATTCTGAGAGCTCCCTCTGCGAATGGAGGCCAATAAAGAATCTGTTATGTTTTGCAAGAAGTATCCTTCATCAACAGAGTTGTAGTTTCTTTTCAATATCAGAAAGTGCTCCTGAAGGGCATGGTAACTCTTTCTTCTTAGTACTTGCTAAAATAAAGGAGTTTTTACATCGGGGAAATGCTGGCAGTCTAGCTGGAATGGCTGTTGCCTTTTCATCATCAATCTTATGTGCTTCTCCTGGGGATATATTGAAAAATTTCCCTTTACTTCTTACCATGGCCCAACAGCATTTCAGATCTCATATCCCTTTCTTGTCATTGGTACTTTTCTCCGAACAAAAGTTTCTTGCTAAGGTTTCTAATCTGTGGCCAGATATGTTCATTTGTGGTCTGGAAATGATTGAGGGTTCAGATAGGAATAACTGCAGAGTGGATAATGGACATTTAATTCATAGCAATGAATCTGTTTCATCAGTGTCTCAAAACCATTTGGATTCCAGGGAATCAGCTGCTTCTGCATTTTGTTTATTTTTGAGGCATGCTCCTTTTTATACACTATTTTCTGCATTCTTGAGCTTCGAGAGTTGGAAAAAGCATTCGACTAGAATGCTAGACTTATTTAGAGCTAAAATAGCTGAAGGTTTGATTGATGACTTAATCACTTATTTGAGATATGCACTATTTTGGAGTTATCAGATATTGTCATCCTATAAAGCTAAGCCATCTGACATTCTTGAAGAACTTTTCATGATCTGTTTCACTCTTGTTGATTATATATTTGACCGAATTGTGGTATTGGCTTCTGATCCTGCTAAATTTCAAACTGAAGGAACATCTTGTACTACACAATATGTTCAAGATTTAGTTGACCTGATTTTCCATCACCCCGTTGTGAGTCTGTCTGTGTCACACCCTTTGTGCTGCAGCCAAGAACATGCAGATGAAAGCTTGGGGGACAGTGAGGAAGCCTTTTTGAATTCCTTAAAACAAAACTTTCATCCAATGAACAATCTTATGCTGCAATTTTTGATTAAGGTTTTTGAGTTTTTGCTAGCTCTGGAATATCAGAATAGTTATGCATCTGAAGTCCATGGTCCTTTTACTGAATCAGTTTTAGAGGTTCCCAAGCTCCTGGTTCAGAAGGTAGTGTTGTTATTTAGGGAAAATTTCGATCTATGTGTTGAGAAAAGAGATCTAGAGCCCCTTATCCCATGTTACAACATCTTTGATGCTTTCATGCATTTTGTATCTCCGTTTGAACTGCTTGAACTTGTATTCTGGATGTTTTCTAAACTGGAAAATGAGGATTCTGGCTGTACATCAGTATTTACATCTGCTGTTATTCTCTGTTTGCATATTGCCAATGGCACATTGAATATGCTATACAATCTTTTACAACAGCCAAAGCTGAAATCAGAATCTTATCTGTTTTGGGAAATGAAGATTAAGAGTTTCAACACTGCAATTCTTCAAAGAGTTTTCTATAAGATTCTTGATTTTTCCATAAGCTTCAATCTAGAAAGTGCAGATATTTGTTTATTCAGTGTTGTTGATGCTGTCTATAGTCTGAGAGTTGCAAAACCTCAGCCTGCTCTGCTTCCATTGTATATGTTGTTGTCTAGGATGATCATCAACAGTCCCGTGAAATTGCTACTACACTGCTTGTATCCAACAAGTAAGATCAAAGCAAAAACTTTGTTTCGGCTCATTGAAGTGAGCCCTATGCATATGAGGCTTTTTGGCCAGATATTCTTGGGTATTCTGGCAAAACACTTAACTGTTCTGGATGCTTTAAATGTGGATGGTGCATCTGCATCTTGGGGTAAAGTGACTGATATGAACTGTGACTATATCCTTTCAGAGGATGACTTTGTGCTTCTGTTGCCTTCTGCTTTATCATACTTGATGTCTAGCTTATGTAACAATAGGAAGCAGGATATCAAACTTTTTGGATCTATACCAACATTTTACTTTAAAATTTTAATGGATGGTTTCTCGAATTGGAACAGCTATGTGTCTAGAAGCAATTTTCAGGAGGAATATGATGAATTTTCACTGACATCAATGGAGGATTTTCATAATCTTTTCAACAACTCTCTTCTTGGGAAAGCGGCCACTATGTTGCATTACTTTTTCATCATAAATGGAAATTCAATTGGAAAGAAACAGCGGTTGAAAATATTCGATGATATTTATTCCCACTCATCAGATCTACTTGATTGTGATTTTAAAGCATTCAATACCTTCTCTTACAAGGAGTCCTTAAAGCTGATTAATGAAATCTCTGCAAAGATGGCATTGACAAGGTTATTGTTATTTCCTCCTGAAAGTTTAATGCAGGTTTCAGGAATTGAAATAGAAGGACTTGATAAGATGACTGTTGAATGGGAATCTGAGAGAATGAATTCTGCAAAACTAAGGTTTATGAGCATTCTGGTCAAGACATTGGATTGGATTGTCAGGGGCTTTCCTCAAAATATGGAGGGCACTTTAACATCTTGCAGTGCTGACAGTTGTCGTGTTTTTAGATTTTTAGAACATTCCATTTTGAGGAACATTATTCAGCTGTCAATAAAGATTAAAACCTATCTTATCCAGTTGCCATCTATTCCGTTTCTAAAGTTATTTATTAGATCTTGCCTCCTCAATAGATTTGAGGATCCTGTTACTTTAAAAGCAATTCGCTGCATTCTTGCTTCACTGTCAGAAGGAAGCTTTTCCTCTACTGAAATTCTTGATCTCTTGCTTGGACACTCTCAGTTTGTATTGACAATTCTCTGCGGTGATGCCACTTCTGATTCATCTTCTTTTGCACCCAGTGGAACATTATTGCAGCCAGTCCCTAGTATCTTGAAATCAGTTGATGTCATTTGTATTGATCAAATCACACAAAAGGGCGGGGTCATCTGTGATATGTTGTCCAAGCTGAAAAATGAAAACTGTTCTCTAGAAAAGAGAAGGTTGGAACTAATTAAGTTGCTCAGAGTATTGTATCATTTTAGAAATAGAGAAAACAATACCGGGCTTGTAAAAGATGATCGCATGGATTCAAAGGAATTGATTTTCTTGCTCTTATCTGCCTATGGTGCAACTCTGAGTGAAACTGATCTAGAGATACTCCATCTCATGCATCAGATTGAATCAATTGAAGGATCAGAGTATGATACAATTGCTGAAATGGATTATCTGTGGGGTAGTTCTGCCTTGAAGTTTAAAAAAGAACTCACAGTAGATAAATTAGCATCTTGTTCAACTGAAGAACGACACAGAATGCTGTTCAGAGAGAACATTCCAGTTGATACAAAGCTATGCATGAAGACAGTTCTGCATTTTTGCTATAATAGATCTTCACGGACTGCTATTGTCTCCCTGAAAAAACTTTTGGAGGACAACTTTGTTGATACGACAGAGGTGATCTTGCCCATCTTTTAACCTTCTGTTTATCTTATTCTGATTGAGAAATTATGCTTTCTGTAAGACCTGCTTCTTGCTTTCGTATTTTGTTAATTTGCAGTTGTTGATGTGACGCTTTTATGATTTTTGAAGCAGAGACCATCTTCAAATGATCACCTACTTCAACGATATGATCCTGCTTTTATACTGAGGTTCTCCATTCATTGCCTATTGATGGGTTACATTGAAGCCATAGAATTTTCTCGACTAGGCTTGCTTGCGATTACATTTGTTAGCATATCTTCACCTGATGATGATTTGCGAAAATTAGGTTATGAGTCCCTTGGAAGCTTCAAGAAGGCTTTGCAGGTAATTTTCTTTCATGAAAGCATTGGTAAAGGCACTATCAAAATAATTCAAGATTATTATCCATATTTTGTTTTCCTTTTTGAGCTGGACTTAAGTTTTTGCTAACATGATATTTTGGTCAAGTATTTGGAGGTGCTGCCATTATTCCAATTCCACTCAATACTTAGATGCTAATCATTTCCAATTGTTATTATCTATGCTTTTCTCCAAATGTTATGTCAAGTCTTGCAAGATTAGCAAATTCCTGATGCTTTACTACTTGTCACAAGCTATGATAAAGATGCATGTTATGCATCTGTGAAACCCTGATGTAGGGAACAGGGGAAATGGTTTTATGATTTCAGGTTTAAGGTTAAGGGACAACAGCATTATAGGGAGAAAGAAAGGTTGGCTGATTTTTGGTATTTAGGATGAAAAGATCAACAAGAATAATGCTTAAATAAATGTCATATAAGAGTGGATTTCAAGTTACTGAAGCTTAAATTAACTTGCGAACCCAAAAACTTTTCTTCTGCTTGCTTGCTGTGTACTATCCTTTTAAATCCCCACTTGACAAGGGATATGATCATGGCTTTGACTGCTGGTGCTTTCCGGAGTGGTAGAATTCCAGGGAAGGTTTAGATCAATTCTATGGACTGAAGGATAAATGATGCCAGAAAAATAGAGGGGAAAGACAACAATGAACACTCCAACACCAACCACGAATTTGGGAATAGTGGTAAACCCAAAATCCCCAAGAATAAGAACAATGGATAGATAAAAACCCACCATCCAAAGGAATCCACCCTAGGGTTATAGAGTTTGATGGAAAAAGAAAACTCACCACCCAAAGGAATCCACCTTAGGGATACAGAGTTTGATGGAAAAAGAAAACTCACCACCTAAAGGAATCCACCTTAGGGATACAGAGTTCTAGTGATCACCACTCACAGACAATCTCCTTGAGATACAGAGTAATAACACGCTTACCACCCAAAGAAAAGCCTAGAGATATAGAACACTCAAAAGAAGAAAAACAAGCTAAAGGCTTAATTTCTTAATTCACTTAAACTCGAACTAAATTCTCAAAAAACATAACATAGGGCATGCCTTTATATAGGCACGTTTGGAATACTTTTCAAGAAATTACAATTAATAATCCTAAATGTGAGGAGAAAGAAAAAACACTATAAGAAAAAAGACCATAACCAAAAATATGAGAAAAAGCATCCTAAACTTTGGGAAAAAGAAAAAACACCATAAATAGGCGTTCCAAAATTTGCCTTTGCTTAGGCAAAAACTAAAAATAAATTGCTATAGAAAAAATTTCTTTTTGGCTCCCCCAGTTGAAAAGGACTCTCCTTAAGCACCCGTCTCAAAATTGCCGTAGACAAACCTCCTTTTTGGCTCCTCCATTTGAAAAGGACTCTCCTTAAGCACCCATGTCAATAAAAGTTTAAAGACTGTTACTGTTTGAATGGAATAAAGTGGACTTTTGGATTTAGAGAAGAAGCAAGACAATAGTCCATATGAGAGCCAGTTTGGTTCGATGACAATTTTTTTTGCAAAAGCAGGTCAATTTTTCCCCTCAAACTCTGTTTTTGACTTTACTAGACCTTTGCAACCCTGCCTTTGGGACTGCTGTAAGAACATGTTATATGTGCATCAACATGTGCCATGTCTTATTAATTACCAATAAGTCTGCATCGGCTATTATAGGATGTGCTAGATGCCTAGATGTGTTAATTTGTGGATGCAGGCATAATGATCAAGTGAGGTATGGAACGGAACATGTTTGCAAAAGCAAAGGTGACCTACTTTGTAAAAGCAAAATAAGGTGGGTTCTCTCTTTGCAAAATTCCCTCGTTAAGACCTAAAATCAATCAATTTTTCCATAGATTAATTATGTAGTATAACCTATGACATGATCATTAATGATATGGTACCATAACAACACAAGAGCATAAGATTAAGAGCCTTCAGGAATGAAAGGCTATAGCCTAGGGATTGGATCTCTATTCCATTATATAACAATTTCAGAAGCTCATACTATATGGTATGTATATGTGGCTGGTGATGGAACAATAGATGTTTCTAGCCCTTAATGCTACCATTTTATAATCAGAAGGGAATTTTGTACAAATGACCCACCTTTTGTTTTACATTTTTTCTGATTTGGATCATTATTTATTTATATATTTGCAGAAATGCCCAGTTTTGAAACTCTAAACACTTTTGCTCCTGGCCTCGTTTATACACCCCAGCCAGCGAATGCACTCTGCATGCAACAACTTACACTGGTACACAATATTAAGAATATCTGGTTTTGTATAGAGAAAAATGCATTCACTATAAAATTTTATGCATTCACTCTGCAAAATTTGTGCATTCAGCTCTGCTTGAACTTATGAATGGAGTGTATCTGCTTAGGCTTGGGGCAAAAACATCCAAAACCTTCTCAGGTCTGAGCCATTATTGTGAAAAAATAGATGTGATCTGAAACAAACAGAAAAACAATATTGGCTGATTGTGCAAAATCCCCTAATCAGAATAATGGTAGTTGTCAACATATTATTCATATAGAGAGATGCTAGGGCTGGTGGACCATTACCTTATGGGATATCATGCATAATTTTTACATATAACTTTTTTTTTTATATTTTTAATGAATGAATTTTGTCAATCCCCTTCATATTCATAATTTTTACATATAACTTGACTTTTTTTAGATGAATAATAATGAATTATCTCAATCCCCTTCATTATTTATGGTATAATACTCTTTAAATGCAACTTGATTATCACATTGTGTGAAAGATTTTTTCCCTCACTCAGAGAAGCATATGAGTAACTTGTTCTTTTGTAGTTTTAGGGGGATATTGGGGCTGAATTGGTTCCTACTTAGTACTCAGTCCTCACTACTACTTATGGGATGTCATGCATGATAATTTGTAGTTGCTTTTCTCAGAATAAGATGATCTTTTTAAGTTTCAGTTCTAGTCTGTCACTCTAGGTAGTCAGGACATTGGTGGATGTGCCTCTCAACTGGTAACAAATAAAAGTCGAAAGGATGTACCTTTGTGTTTTCGATGGGATTGTTGGATGCTGATTAGTAGTTTCTTGTTTGGAAATTACAAATGTACCAGAATATTACCTGTCAATTAATGATAAAATTTTTAATGTGATCTTGACTTAGGTAGGTCATTGAGAACTATTTATATGTATGCTCTGATGTTAGTAGCTGTGGGATAAAAGTTTGAACTCAAAGCTATTCTGTATTGAAGAAAAGAAAAGAAACTTTTGGAGGACAAGGATATGCTGCTTGAATGGACTATGATGGTCAGACATGAATAAGGACAAAGAATCTAAGTCACGTGTAGAAAGATTCATTTTACTTTATATATATATATATATATATATATATATATATATATATATATATATATATATGGGGACACAAAGGTCCTGTTTGGTGATTAGGTGAGCTAAGTTGCACTTTGCCTGCACTGACTTCCTGGAAACAAATAGCACAACTTGCTGGAACTCAGGTTTGTCCGTGCAAAACAAATGCCTGTGGGGAACTCAAATTTGCTAAATTCAAGTTTGGGCAGTTCGCCTTAGATACTTCAGAAATGTGCACTGAAACATATATGGTGATAGCGTTGGAGGTTTTCCCAGAATGATGATTTTTTTTCTTGCTACACTAAGTGATGATCGATCCCTCTTGGTTTTTAACCCCATATATTGGTCGAAAAGCCGATAACTAACGCCCATATATGTAAAAATCTTTAGATAGCAGCACATAATAATACATGTGCAATAGTATACCATTATCTGAAAAGTGTAAATTGAGCATGGTAGAGATGCAAGTACAAAGAGCATGGTGGAAAGAAGGGTGCTAGAGTACCTGCTCAAACCAGGAAGGCAGAAACAAATACACTAGGATAGATTAGGACCAGCACCTAGATTAGATGTAGCGTTGATGGTTTGGTGTAGATGGTTCAAGAAAACAAAGAAAGCTTGGATGAAATTGGTCAGTGGCAAAAAAAGGTGGTTTATTTCACATTCTCATTTGGTGGATTTGGCTTTCAATAAGAAGAAATGGTGAAATAGGATCCATATGTTGGCCTTGGATACATGGTATGAGGCCTTCAATTTAATGTTTATGTTTAGTTTGTCAAGAAATATTACACATAGAGAACATCCAAGTGAATAAAGCCACAAATCAGCCGTTCATATTTTATGATAAGCTTTTCTTTGTTCAAAGTTATCATGAACAGGGCACCATCTTACAGGGGTTTCATTTTAGGTAGCAAGCTGCTTTAAAATTTGTTCTCATGTTCTGGAGAATCAGATCTTGATCTGTGAAGCTGACCTGTAAAAATGGGAGGAGAACTGGTGATTAAGGTATGCAATATCGATGTAAAAATAAACAACTCTGGAATAAATTTTATGGACATGATATGTAGGATTCCTTTTTAGAAAATATCTTTATTCCTTAATATGAATGCAATCTTATTTTGTGATGACACATATGCCTTTTGATTAATGTCTTAGCTATATTTTACTCTCTCTCTCTATCTTTCTGTCTATCTGTCTATCTATCTATCTCTTTATGTACCATTTATCTGGGCTTTGTGATGCATAGCATCCTGACATATAATTTGGATGGACTGCATAATGGATCAGATGAGAGGCTTTTATTTACTCAGGACACTTATAATTTCTGTATAATCTTGACTTGTTTTATGTGGCACAGAATTATCGAAAAAGCAAGGATGCATTGCAGCTTCAACTACTTCTAACATATTTGCAAAACGGGATAACAGAACCATGGCAGCAAATCCCCTCTATGACTGCTATTTTCGCTGCAGAAGCATCTTTTACACTGTTGGATCCATCGCAGAATCATTTCTTTACAATTAGCAAACTCTTGATGCGCTCTCCTAAAGCGAACCTGATGGTATTTTTATTTTTATGCACTGATGTTATGTTCTCTTCGTATCTAAGATTTTGGCTAATGTTTCGTGTTAATGACATAGTTGATGCTACTACTATATGACTAACTTCAGACCACTTATGTGGTGTCTCTTTTTGCATGCAGAGTGTTCCGTTATTCCATACGTTGTTTGAAAGTAGTTCCATCCATTTCAAAATGGACCGTTTGTGGATTCTTCGACTAATATATGCAGGGCTGAATTTAAACTGTGATGCTAAAATATATATGAGAAACAAACTTCTAGAGCTGTTGCTGAGTTTTTATGCCTCTTCACTCTCAGATCCTGAGTCCAAAATTTTGATTCTTCAGGTAATGTGGAATTTTTTTAATTAAAAGTGATATTTGATGGTCATGCTAAAATATTATGATAGCTGTATTTAGTAGTACGTATTGAAACTTAGGAAGCTTTTGAAATTGGATGCATAAGAGGATGCACATGATATAGAGACAGGTAAGATAGGAAGCTTTTGCAATTAAGGCTTATCATGCTCTACAACAGAAGAAATCTAGAACTTGGAATTTAATCTTCTAATTCATTGGCAGAGTTGCTAATTGGCCTGTAATCAATTTTTTTTAAGGGTCAGCCTGCCTGAAACTATGGAAAGTCAGGCCTCCAGTTTGGCTCATTAGTAACCTTTTTCTCTAGGCAAACTTCTTGTTTACAACCTGACATCAGAACACTGCATGCTGTAAAGGCAACAAAAACTCATCATAGGGTCACCATGCATAACCTAGGCTCAACCCAAACAGAAATATATCCTTGTAACTTTGAACTGACCTGATTGCAAAATTGGCTTAATGTATTTTTAATCTACTCGATATAATGAGTAATATCAGATAAGGTAGAAGGCTAATTTGGTAGCATATTGAATAGCTCTGGAATGATTAGAAAGGTAGTCATGTGACACAAATGACATGACTCAGAGTCACCCTGATCAAGTGTGGCGAGGTTTCAAGTGCTGGCTAGTGCCAGCTGACATGTTATTCTGGGCCAGTACTGGCATCAAGCATGGGTCGGCACACTGCTTATTAATTTTTTCTTGGCATTTTTTATTGAAAAGGGTACCGAGTCCTTTTTGTAGTTTCTTATTTCAGTATGGTGTTGCCTCTTTGCCGGCATCACTGCTGGCATTGGCACTTAAATCTTTGTTACCTGCTAAAATCTTATTGGATGATCCATGCCTGAAAAGGCCTAGTGTTGATGTGCTCAATCTTATATTGACTTGATTAAGATAAATCAAGCCTAGATCCTACTTAGTTTGGCACAAGGTGAAACCGGAACCTAGCAGAACATAATTTAACACCAAAAAAGATGCGTTCATAATGCAAAACAAAATATTGTAAGAAACTCAAAAAATATTATGAAGCTTCCTACCAAAAAATAATTATAAAGCTAAAAAAAGAGAAAGAAACGCTGAAAAGCATTATATATTGTAATTATCATGAATAGATCATCAAAGATATCCATTCCGCCTGCACTCCTTGTTTTTAAAAGAAGCGAGACCTACCCTTAAATTTCTTAAGAAGAACTCTATAATATTGTCATATGGTGCACTATAAAAAGGACAAAAGAAGTAGAAGAAAAAAATGTATGCTTGCCAATGGTCTTCAAAGACCTTTGCTGCAGAACTATGGATGATGCTGATACTGATATTGTAAGGCGCAATTATAGAATAAGGAATTTTGTCATCACGGAAGAAAGAAAACAAGATTTTATGGAAAAATATGGATCGATGATCTTATGTTGCAAGAGCAAGAAAGAGAAGTGAAAATGACCCGACTTCTTTTTTCCCTCTTGAATGCATCTAAGAAAAGATAATGAAAAAAAAAGCAGTCTGTTTTCTGATTTTCCTGTTGCTAACTGAAGATTAGAAACAATTTTCTTGGCATTGTCTTCCTGTTTCGCATAAGCACGTTGCCTTACCTTCTGCTTTGAAAAGCTATTGGTAAATGGCTTCTGTCTATGAAAGTACTAATTGGGTGCAGTGGATTAGTGTTTGAAAGATGTGGGGCTTTGGTGAGACTAGGTGTTTAAGATACTGGTACTGGACCTCATAGTAGTATTGAACTCGAATAGTACAGTATTGGTATGGCATTGGTGTGGTTGAAACGGACACAAAAGGTGTGCGTCAACAAGAATAAAAAGGAATTGGTATGTGATGTTTGTTGATGTGTCCTGATTTTGTCTGTTGGCACCTGGTTCAACCAATATAGTCGCTAACAGGGATCACTAAATTGATCCAAATCGGGCGGTTCATCCCGTGTAAGTTACCAATCGACCTTCCACCACTTGCTCACCCCTCTTTGACCCAAACATCACGGTAAGCCTCCCCCCCCTCTCTCTCTCTGCTAGGGTTAGGGTTAGCATTTCATCGTCCCCTTTCCAACCACTACAAGATAGGACGAAGGCCTCCTCCCCTGTATCTGGCTCTCTCTAGCCTAAGTGAGTCCTCCCCCTCTTTCTCCCTCCCTTCTTGATGCTTCAAAACCCTCGCCTTCTCTCCAAAAAGAAAACCCCGTCACCCTTCTCTCCCCCTCTCGTCGCCTCCTCTAGCCTCTTTCTTTCACACAGAGCTAGGATCATGGTCGGCGGAACCGTCCCAAATCGGATGGTTCTGGCTGTCCCAGCAATGGAAATGGAACCCGTTGCCGGAGCCGGAGAAGGAAAGAGAGAGCTAGCGGGGGAGGGAGGGAGAGAGAGAAGGTGGGACGCTGGCGGAGTCTGGCGGAGGCCGACTCCGGCCGCAAGAAGCGAGGCCTTGACTCCGAAATAGGGTCCGGCCGTGGCCTTAAAAAAATTCGCAATATCTCTTGCCAACTTCACTTAAAAAGCACGAAATTTTTTAAGGCCGCGGTTGGCTCGCTTCCCACGGCCACCGCCGGCCTCCGACGACCTCCGTCGGTACTCCGATGGCGTCCGCCACCCTCCTCCGGCTCTCCATCCCCGGCTCGATCTCTCTTTTTCTTTTCCTCTCTCCCACGGCCCCTCTTTCGGTATGGGCCCGGCACGGCCCGCACTGAGTCGTCCCGCCGGAGAACTGGTACGGTGCCCAGCACCAGTTCCTCCGACCTTGGCTAGGATAATGGCTTCTTATTTTCTATTCCCAAATCGTTCTACCATCTTCCATCCTAGTTCCATTCGATCGTGTGATCACCGATTGAGGAGCACAGGCAACTCTAACCTTTTTCTGAGCAAGCTTGGGGATCGTCCCTACGCCTTTAGGCGTCTCTCTAGCCTCTCTATGGGTTCATGCCTCCAGATGAGCCCCCCTCCTCTCCCTCTCCCTCTCCCTCTCCCTCTCTTTCTTCCTCTCCCCGACCCTCTCCCTCCCTCTCTTTCTTCCTCTTTGGCCCTCTCCTTCTCCCTCCTCATGATTCTAGTACATTGTGGTTTGGTATGATGCGGATCGATGACATATCGTACCAATTGCTAGCTGGCTTGCTTGTCGGTATCAGCTTTTCCAACCTCGGTCGCTACATAGTTGTTTGGTCATGTTTTGTTGTCCCACACCTGATACCAATACTGGAAAGCTATTAGACGGTACAATATCGGATTTACTATCCTTTTTTGCTGGTGTTTTCAAACCATTGGTGAGACATGGCAAGACTTTGATTAAATGTTTAGCACTTATGGTTATAACCTTTTTATGTGATGCAATTTTATTGCAACCCACCTGTCTAGTGTATAGTTTAAGATTTCTGACCTGAATCTGATCCTTTCTAAAATTTGTTTGACTCAAATTGTCATGCCACTGACCAGAAATTTGAGATGGACATGGCAACCACTGCATTCTCATAGGGCATTTCTCCCATAAGCATGCAGGGTGACGTAGTAGGAGGGTGGGGTTTATGTGGTGGACTCAGACGAAAGGGCTGATCTTTGCTCTCTTTTTTTGTTTTTCTCAAGTGACGGTTAGGGTTTTGATTGATGGAAGGATGAAGGAAGAGATTGGGTTCTATAGATGGCGGCCAAGTTAAGGAAGTGGCGAATAATTGAACTAGGGCTAAAGTTAGGGCATGGTGATGATAAATGCAAGGAAGATGTAAGGAAGATAACTAGGTCTTGATTGAAAGAGTCTCACCTTCGATCAAGAACCCGGGGTTGGCATGAAGAAGGAGTCTTACCTTTCCAGCTTCTACCAATGAAGAACCTCGGCGTTTCACCAAGGGTTTACAAGGCGTCTTACCGAGGAAGAAGGAACCTTTGGAGTCTCACCAAAGGAGGAAGAAGAAGTCTCACGCCTCTCAAACTCAAGAGCAATTGAAAACCAAAATTAATTCTATGATTAATTTCATTCATCATACCTTCTCTTTTATAGAGAGAGATTGGCAAGAGATAAACATTAACAACAGAATTTTGGGGGACTCCTAACCAAATAAGGACTTTGACTAAAAATGGATCGACTAAAAATCAAACCTCCTAATGATCAACTTGACACCTCACCTATTGAGACCTATCCAAAATTGGATTGTACTACAGACGTACGGATGGATCCCTAGAATTGAGGAACCCCACCGCATGCAAGAGAACTAATCCAAGTGGAAAACCTCCTTGCTGTATGAGATCAATTCTAATTTTATTAGGATCCCATATAGCACGTGAACCACTCTTCAAAGACTCATTCAACAACTGATTAAATAAGTTTCTTACCTAATTGGACTCCTTTCTTGACGTGAGGATGAGGCCTAAAAAGAAGGCACTCAACCGCAAGCAAGAGACCTAGTCCAATAGAAACTCCTTCATGCCGCGTGGACTAAGTCCAAGTTTTATTTGGACTCATTCCAATGTGACATGCGGCGACTCCTACTAAATCAAAGATCTATTCAACGCCTTGACTCAATCTAAGTTAGGCGTTGAGAATCCTAACTCAATGTGAATTTATTCACTTATTATATGGACTCAATCTCACCACAACTTGGACTCAACTTCACTCACACGACTAAACCAAATACTCTACGCATGGACTCAAATATGACTTGACACCTAATGTTGGACTCATGACTCAATAATAGGCTCAACTCATTGTGATTTGGTGTTTCATGGATGGGCTCTGTCTCCACGTGTGCCCTGCGATTCAACTGGGCTTAAGAAGGGCTCTTGCTCTTGAGTGGCTTGATTCGCCCAAAGGATGAAGACTCGATCTCCACGCGCGCCCCATGATTCAATTGGGCTCATGAAGGGCTCATGCTCTTGCATCACAGGATTTTGATCATGATATTATAATAAAGCAGCAGAGTCAAGCAATTAAAATCCAGATTCCAATAATTAATGAATTCAACTATAAGAGATGTCTAGAATTTTTTGTTCACAAGAATCTTACATCATTATCCTTCAAACACTAATCCAAATAAAGTAGAATACCGATACTAATTCTAAGCTATGTCAATACGATCATAAGTCTGCATAGAAAATATCATGTTTATAAGTCGAGCATTCCTCAAATATTCATACTCATGTTTGTAAGTCCGCATTAGAAAATATTTATAAGTCTAGTATTCCTCAAATATTCATATTTATGTTCATAAGTTTGATTTGGAAAATGCTATGTTCAACTCAACAGTCTTAAACTATGATCACATTATCCCTGCGACAAGGACCTTATCCATAATACTGCACTTGACACTTGCATATTAGGTCCATAATATCGTACCTATCCCCTACGGAGTAGGTCCATAGTAATTAAGTCTCAGAAAAGTCAAAGTGCCAACTTTTAACCTCTTTGGCTTGGATCCATAATATAGTTAGGCTAAGAGTCCAAATCTGATATGTGTCAGAGCTCTTTTTACATAATAACATATATCGGATTCCTAACAAAATATGCATATTTCATATAAGATCAATGAAGAACATGTGTACAATTTTGTAATAAAAACTTTACCTCCAAACTATAAATTGCATAGAGATATATAGTTTATCTAGTGTCAAAAATTTATATGAATTAATTGAAGAATCTAAAAAAGGTGGTTCATTACTTACCTTGCCGGTGCACAGACAAATCATATATTCTGAAAATTTCTCCTCAAAAATCTTAATCTAAGGACTATAATGGAGTGCCCCTTGCTTGAATTTCTTCTTGTTCAAACAATTGCGCCGCTGCATAGAATAAAGTCTAGCAATTAGAAAAGGGTAGGAACAATTGTAGAGAAATAGGAGGAAGTGTTGAAGAAAGGGAATGTGGTTGGCCAGGTGATGGTATCTGGCTGCCTAATTCAGTTTATAGGTAGTCCAATCGCTCAAGTTGCGAAATGAGAGTCCAGTGAAGTCTAGTGGTGCTCGACGAAGGCCGGGGTGAGGGCTGACACGCTGCAGCCATCAGGATAGTTCAGAATCCCTCTTCTAGGGTTGACCAAAGTTGCAAGGGAGAGACCTCTTGGCGTCCGCCCAATATTATAGAGAGTGAGAGAGAAAGAGAGTAAAGAGAGAAAAAAGAGAGAGAGAGAGAGTGAGAGGAAGATTGAGGAGGACAGGGGTGGGCGGCCTTATGCCTAATCGAAGTGGAGAAAGGTTGATGTTGGCAGTGGCGAGCATCGGCCAGAGGTCTGGCCTTTGGTGGATGTTGCATCACTATTGGTGAGAACAACGATTAGTGGTGGAATGAAAAAAAAAGAAGAAAGATGAATTGAGATTTGGTTGAAGAAATAAGGGATTGGCTTCATCGCGACTCATCTCACTTGCCCGTGATCGAGGCTTTGTCGTGCGGTCATGAGGAGTCATTGAAAGTTGGCCGGAGTTCCAAGAGGGGCCATGATCTAGGAAAAATAGGGGAAGGGAATGGTGATAAATGAAAATTGGGGAGCCTTGGTGTGGTGAATTTGACAATCTCCCGAGGATATCCTAGTCTGTGGTGGCTATCCGTTGATGGAATAGGTTGGAGAAGATGGTGGCGCCCATACTTGGCTTCGACGAGGCCTCGAGGAGGCCAGTTTGGTGAGGAAGAGATGACACCAATGAGGGTTTCTGGGAGAGGAGAAAGGGAAAATAATAAAGGTAGTGATCGCCAGTTCGGTGAGTCATGGGTGTAGGGATCACTAAATAGAGGTGGAAGCTACGTTTTTCCTAGCCTCCAACAGCCTCTAGGGCCCCAACTACTAGGAGTCAGCAAGTGAAGAAACTCCCATTAGGAGCCTCTATTGCATGGGCACGTGCGAAGCACACGCCCTGCCTAGTGGTCGGTTTTGTCCGATCCAAGCTGGTCCAAACTAACCGGGCCTTATATCCAAAACAGGTTGGTCAGATTGGTTGCTAGGTTCTTTCAGAGAGTGCCACCTTGCTGCAAAATATTATGTGAATACTTTTTAGTTTTGTTGCATGTTTGAGAAACTAAAGCCAAGCCATATTGCTTGACGATCTAGGCTAATGATCTTGATTGTCGTGCCATGTATTTTAGTTGTGTTAAAAAGTTGGTGTGGTTTTGCTGAACTGAATGTTCAGACCCAATATTTGATCTATAACATTAATGAACAGAACATACAAGCCCTAAGATATACAGGATGATGCTAGAAACTTGAGATGCTTCCTATTCCGGGTTGGCTTAAATGAGTTTCGACTCCTAAATATAACATGTAATGAGGACTTGGCCATGAGGACTCGGCCTGATGTGATGTAGGCCAAATCAGCTTTATCTTGGCATAGCTCAAAGATGACAAATGTAGTATTGATCCAATAAGATATTTTGATCGAACCTTTTAATACTACTTGACATAGGAAGTAAATTTCCTACACCATATGGCATAAAAAATCTGTAAAATGATCATGAGCCCCACATGTACACAAATAAAGAAAAAAGAAGGAAAAAGGACTCTTGATGTAGACTTAATCAAATCTAACCTAACCAAAACCTATTTAGAAGGCTTGGGGATAGACAATGGGTTGTTGTCTGGTAGATTCACAATGATTCATGACATAATCAGTTGACATAGAAGTAGAAAGAAGAAAATATATTTATTTAGAGAATTGAAGGAAAAAAGTTAGAAATATAAGGGTCAATTCAATATATACCCTACAGATATAGGTTTTGGCATATTTCCCCTTAGAAAATCACTATCTGCATATATACCACTCCAATCATCTTATTTTTGCATCAATGCTGCTCCCATTAAATATTTGGTTGACTTTGTTAATAAATAACTGTTTGAGTATTAGATGACTATATTCCCTTTTACAACAGTACCCCTGAAAATTTTTAACATTCATTGTGTATCATAAAGTGATGTTTTTGCATAGATTTTTCAAGGGTATTGATGCAAAATGGTAAATAGTCATTTCACACACAAAATAGTTGGGGACATTGTCATCCAAAAATCCAGCGAGAAGATTATCTATGCCAAAATATGATGAACTGAGGCCTGAGGGGTATATATGCAATTAGTGACTTTGGAGGGGTGAATATTCAATAATCCATATATTCAGGTATATGTGCAAAATGTCCAAAATATAATGTATATCCCTCCAATCACATTTCACACAGTGATCAGATACAACAAATTAGTTCATCAAACATCTATAAAATTGCATGAAAATCACGTACAAATCCAAATAAACATAGGGATCGTGACGAACATTAGACTTCTCATATATAGAACTTATGAAGATACGTAACCAATTGAGAATCCTAACAATTCAATAAAAACTCTACATTTTATTTCTTAAGTTATATTTCAAGGTGTAGTGTGTGACCAAGGAAAAGTGAAAAATATTGTAGTGCCAGAGACCATACAAAATCAAATTGTTGCATTTGCACAAAAGAATTGGAAAGGAAACAAAAAAGAGCAAATTCTTTGGCTTGTAAATGAGAATCGGAGTCTAAGATAGCTACAACTATGCAGCCTTTAATTGATATCATGGGCTTCTTAGATTTGAGAGATGAGTCTACTTATCCCTAATTTTGTATGTCTATAATCACTCCATCTTTTATAACTATGTTCCTCGTGGTCAGTTCAGCTCTCTCTCTCTCTCTCTCATTTTAAGGGGGAGAAAGAAGAGTAAGTGCTCCAGCCAAAAACTAGTTTACATCATTAAAATGATGGAAGAAATTTTTAATCAGATAGGAATTAATTATCACAATCATCTTTGCTTGCTCCCATATGCACCAAACTTGCCCTACTCTAGTTTAAATAGACACTACAAGAAGTTTGTCGATGAAAGGTGAGGAAAAATTGCTTCATTAGAAAGAGTGACTGGTGCTTGCAAAGCAAATTTATATGAGAATTGGCACCATACAATGTGCACCATAATATGAAGACCAAGGGTTGCAAGATTAGTGAGTGGATTTAGTTACTTTAGCAAGGAAGGGGAAGGGTGTGGAGTCTATTGTATGATAGTAAGAAGATGTGCTGCATTGGCTTTCAACTTGCAAAGAGAGAGGAGATGCATTTTATGATGTTAAATGTAGTTTGTGTTTGTGTAAAGTCTAAGGTGTCTATTTAGAAAGTTATGCAAACATTTTAACTTCTTTCCAGTTTATCAGTGAAGAAGTGAAAATTACTACCAAAAACAATGGAGAAAATTTCTACCTATCTTCTCTACTTTTTGCCTGTGTATATAACTATCTCATCTTAAATTACAGATCATTGTTTTTGTGGAATGAGTTTATCATGTATTTTTGTTTAAAACTTTATATAATGTGTAACTTTAGGGGATTAATGAAACCATAATTAATGGTTATTTATGGATATCTTGAGTAGAATTTGTTTTCTTGTACTCGCCTCAATGATTCCTTTTTTTTAGTTCCTTAGAACTTGAAGTCACCGATTAATCTATTTGAAACAGTTATTGATGAGGTTTAACTTATGATGCAGATAATAAAGAAATCTGTTAAACTGCCTATGCTAGTTCATTATTTAGTGAAGGAATGTGGTTTACTTCCCTGGTTATCCACTGTTCTGTTGTTCTATGGTGAGAGGCTAGGTGGAGATCACAAAGAATCTTCTTTAAGAGCTATGGAGTTGGTTTTAAAGGTAAATTTACTTTTATGTGGTCAATCAATTTAAATGAAACTAAATCTACAAACAATTTTTTAAGGAATTTTGTATTGCTTTTCCTTGTTGCACCTTCATTGTGGCACATTGTTTCAATTGTTCCCAGTTCCTTGCAGTCATTTATTAAATTGACAATTGTAAAGTAGAATTCTAGAAGACTATGTCATGAGTAGTTTCATGTATGTTACTGGTCTTAAATTTTGTGATGGATCATCTTACACTAAGGGTTAAAATCAAGGAATGTTGTACCACCCCGAACTGCCTGGTTTGGGGCGTACTAAGTCATAATGGGGGCGGACTATCATGGTTAACCAGGGCATACTAAGTCGTAATGGGGGCGGACTAGCATGGTTTTGCCCCTCAGTTTGAGAAACCGATGAGGGAGGAAGAGAGGGAGAAGGAAAGAAAGGAAAAGAGAGGGAGGGAGGGAGAGGGAGAGGGAGAGAGAGAGGCCAAGAGGAGAGAGGGGGCTTTTGAGCTCCCATCTCCTCTGGCGCATGAGAAGTTTTCTCTTTTGAGCTCCCATCTCCTCTGGCGCATGAGAAGTTTTCTCTTTTGAGCTCCCATCTCCTCTGGCGCACGAGAAGTTTTCTCCCCCTCCCTCTCCCTCTCTCTCCCTCCCTTCCTCTCCCTCTCCCTTTCTCCTCTTTTCCTCTTTTCTCCCTCTTCCCATCCCTCGTATGGGCCCAGAATGGAACGATACGGTACCGTAACAAACCGTACTGCCAGGTAATTGGTATTGTTCTCGGTATTGGCACAACAAACCTCGGTCAAAAGTATGCGAGTAAAAGATCAACACTATAGGTTGCTAAACCTCAACATGCATTGCTGAGAAAAGACATGGAATATTGTTATTGAAATAATCATACTGTACAAGCTTCATAGATATTGCAATAACAACTCAAATAGATTTTAGTTTTGCCTTTGGAGAGGTCTCAAAGTAGTCTAATCATTAAGTCTGGGCATAGCCATAGCTACAAGCCGAGCTTTGCTTTGTAAACCATCATGTTTTTATTTAGTTGTGCGCACCTAATGACATCCAATTGTTCATTGTCCTTTAGGAAAAGATGCTAATACCATGTTGTGTTTTTGTGCAGTGCTTCCATTTTATCTATCGTAGCTTCTTTCAAGTTAGGATGTTAGAGAACTTCTTGAAAATTCTTAGTAGTAGATATGGAAGAGATTGCAGGAGCAAGACTTGCAAATAGGATAGAATCAAATAGATAAATTTACCAAAGGTATGAGAGGTACAGGTTATTTTTGGTTTTCAAGGAGCAATGGGTAAATCAATATCATGGGCAAGAGTAGATTTAGAATTGAAACCTATACCTCAGCCTTCAACTAGGTTGGTCATTTGATTGAAAATTGTCTTAGGATGTCATATTCTTCTTCCTCTTGGTTTAAACAACTATTGAAGGGGACTCCTTGACTTGAGATATGCTAGATAGCTCATATATATAGGTAAAGGAAGTATAGGATGAGAAACTGCAGCTTTGCTAATGATTTCATGAATATCTTCCATAGTGTGACCTTCTGAGAATAATATGAAATAACTTCATTGATGGTAACAATTAAACAGATATGCCTTATAGGTGTTACCATTTATGAGAGATAGGATCATGACACTTACATCCTTTTTGTGAACATGAATATCCTTGAAAAATACACTTAAAGGATCTAGGGTGTAACTTTTCCTTGTATGAACTAAGATCATGCATGAAACAAACACAATCAAAGACAGAATTACTGGAAAGCTAGGTTTTTGAGGGAAGAACACTTGAATGGGACTATTATTACC
This sequence comes from Phoenix dactylifera, assembly GCF_009389715.1. Taxonomy (NCBI): domain Eukaryota; kingdom Viridiplantae; phylum Streptophyta; class Magnoliopsida; order Arecales; family Arecaceae; genus Phoenix; species Phoenix dactylifera. The sequence goes on along the minus strand of NW_024067724.1, from coordinate 500,046 downwards.
CAACAAAGATGAAGGGGCCCTATTAATTAAATAACATGTAGTTAACACTTAACATTGTGTTACTCTAATAAGATTTGGAATGGTTCTTTCAAATAAAAGAGCATGAGATACCTTCAAAAAATGTTGGTTTTTCTTTTAGCAACTCTATTATGTTGAGGTGTGTAAATACAAGATGTTTGCAAAAGAATTCCTTGCTCCTGAGGGTAAGATAAAAACTCATTAAGCATGTATTCTCCTTCATTATTAGTTCTTAAAATTTTATTGTTGATGTTGGACTAATTTAGAATTTCTTTCTGAATGTTTTGGACATAAAGTACACCGTCATCTTTTCTTTTAGGAGATAAAGCCATGTCATTTGCGAGTAATTGTCAATGAACGTAACAAATAAGTAAATCCATCCAAAAATGAAGTATTAGAAATCCAAACATCATTACATACAAGAGTAAAAGGATTTTGATTATGTTTTAGTATATGGTGGAGAGGGTGAGCCTTGGCGTAATGGTAAGGTTGCTTCATTGTGACCGAGAGGTCATGGGTTTGAAGCATAGAACCAGCCTCTGCATATGGGGGTAAGGTTGCCTATATCTTACCCTCCCTAGAACCTGCAATGACGGGAGCCTTGTGTATTGGGCCGCCCTTTTTTTATTAGTACATGAAGGAAACATAGTTTAATGGTGATTAGCATACTCTCAAGACTTGTACAAGATTCCTTATGGACCAAGGTTTGCTGAATTGGTACCGGCAAAGTCTGTGAAATCGTCCCGAATCAGTAATGAACCGGGATGGTTTCACTATTGAAACCGAGATGCCTCACCGGAGGGGAAGGAGAAGAGGAAAAGAGAGAGAGAGAGCGGGGGAGGGAGAGGGAGAGGAAGAGGAAGGAAGAGGGGCCGGTTGGGGCCGGCCGGCGGAGGTTGGGGTGACGTGGAGGCGGGGCTCTGGCTTCGGGCCCTTTTTATTTTTGCCTTTTTTTTTAAGTTGAAGTCGGCTTGCCGACTTCATTTAAATAAAAAAAATTAAGTGAAGTCGGCAATGGGTTTGCCAACTTCAGCTTAAAAAAAGCAAAAATAAAAGGGCCCCCCTCCGGGCCCTTATTTCGAACGAAACAGGAGCTCGAAGGCGGAGCTCCGCCTCTGCGTCACCTTGGCCTCCGCCTCCGCGCGGAGGCTCCCCAGCCTCCGTTGGCCGGCCTCTCTCCTCTCTCTCTCCCTCCCTCCCTCCCCCGCTCTCCCTCTCTCTTTTCCTCTCGTTCTCCCTCTCCCCCAAGATGTGCCGGTATGGGCCTGGCATGGCACGACACGGGCTCGTACCGACTTGTCCCGCCGGATAACTAGTACAGTGTCCGGTATCGGTTCCGCCGTCCTTGAGTACTGGGTATTATATCGGCTAATGATCAGTCTGGTACGTTACTGGTGTGTACCATAATACCTGAGCTATGCCAAAATCAGGGGAGGGAGGGGAGAGGGAGGTGGGAAAAAAGAGAGAGGGGAGAGAAGTGAGTGAAAGAGAGAGAGTGTGGAGAGAGCGGAGAGGGTGAGACTGAGAGATTGATGTGTCTCGGTCATCGTTGGCGACAGCAGCGGTGACGAAACCAGAGCTGAGGTGAGCGAGGCAAGAGAGTAAAGGGCTTCCTCTAATGGAGAGGGAGAGAGGCGAAAGAGAGAATGGAGAGGGCGAGAGAGACTGAGAGAGAGGGATGCATACTAGGTCGTTGTTGTCATTGTTGGTGGTAGTGGCAGTGGCGGTGGCGGTGATCAAACTCCAATCGAGATGAGTGAGGATTTATAAAGCCCGAATCCAAATCAAATTGATGGACCATTCCGTCCCGATACCGACCGATTCAGTTTGGTATGCCCCAAATCGGATGGTTTAGGACCCTTTAGCGTACCTTGTTATGGACCATTACAAATAATATGACGCAAAACAAGAAATGATAGATGTCCTAAACGACAATGCCACCTAAATAAAGACTCTTTGTAGCTCAATAGAGTTGAAAGGTGAACTGCCATTAGGATCAAAAAGATATAGGCCTTCCTCATGTCATCAACTGATCATTGTCTTTGTATGGAGATCTTGAATTTCAAAATATTTAGGATAAAATGAAATAGCACAATTCAAGGACTTAGTGAATTCTTATAGATAACAAGTTTCATAGAAACTTAGGGACATCTAAACTGAGGAATAGGACCTAAACTTGTCCAAAAATAGGAGATAAGGTATCATTAGCAAAGGTAACATGTCACAAAATTAAGAGCACTGGTCATATGCCTATGAATCAATAATAGGGTGAACAATGAGATGCATGGTGAACAATAGATAATTAATTAACAAGGTCTTCAGATGAAAACTTCTTCAAATGAAATTGATTATACTTCTTAGAAAGGGGACCATATCACCTGAGAGAGATAGTATTGATGAATCATAATTGGAAGATACATGCTTAGTAGTAGAAGAAATGCTTGATTTATTCTTGTGTCATTAGTCCAAGCTGGCCCTCCAATCGCATCCCAGTAGCATTTCACACTGACTAGTGCATCACTTGGTACATTCACTGTGCTATCACTATGCCTCCTACATGACCATCACATCCATCTCAACCTCCTCCACGATGTCTGTGACCTGTATCTCAACCAGTAGAGACATGCAGATTTTTCAACCTTGTGCTGTGTAGCGGATGTGATAGATACCTACTGAAGACTAGTGTAGATGCAGTTCTAAGAAGGAAGCTCGCTGTCAGTCACGAACTTAACCTTCAGATGCTCACAATGAGAACCAAGTCTTGATAGAAACTTAGCAACTCCAAACTTCCGCTATCTTTGTTTTTCAATATCATTTGTGAGAGGTTGATACACATTTAACTCAATGTCCTGTCAATTGATTATGGTATTTACTTAATGACAAGGTTTCAAATATTGCTGGAACGGAATGGCACGAATGGTACTGTACCATTCTGGCATGTTTCCAGCAGCCCTACACAGCCCCACACCGTGTTAGTACATAATACTATATTGTTTCGGCAAAAAACTGGTACGAGGCTGGTGCTGAAATTTGAAACCTTGCTTAGTGATTTGTTTCCCTGCTTAGTTTCTCATATTTCTTTTGCTGAGTCACAAAACATTGAATTATTATTAATACTAGGGTCCATATTGTTCCATAGCTCGGCCATAACTTGTCAATTTTCTTTATATCATTCTTTCATTCTATCATTGCTTGATGAGGATTTTCAATGAGATTATCATGTTACCCTTTCGTTTTCAAGAAAGCTTCTAAGGCTTTGGTCCATTGGTAATAGTTCTTTAGTTTCAGATAGCTTGATTGATGTCATTGTAAATAGTTGGAGGTTTATTAGACAAAAATAATGAGGTCAAATAATCTCTCTCTACTTCTATTCTTGTTCATTTGCTTTATTAATTTTCTTTTAACTTGATTTATTTTTATTTAAACTTTGTTTTTATGTTGGCTTTAGGTAATTAATGATGTGGTGTCCTGGAGAACAATCGCTGAGTGGCTGCAAGAGTGTGCTGTTGAGCAGCTGTCAGAATTTTCAACGCACTTATATGGAGTGTTTGTGAATGCTATCAAGTTGCTGAAAGAAAATGTTTCATTAGTAAACTCTATGTTACATGTGTTAGGATCAACACTCAGGTTATCACAAAAAAGGAAGATATTCCAGCCACATTTTACCCTATCGCTCAAGGGCTTATTTCAACTGTACCAAGCCATCTATAGTGAATTCAATAACATGGTGTTTAATCTTACCATTGAACTTGCGATAGATACCATCCTCATGAGCACACCTGTTCCCGTTGTATCTCACATGGTAACTACCTCTACTTCATATACCCTGACTCTGAACTATATGCTTTCATAGATTAGATGCTCTCAATCAGCTTTTTTTTGTATGGCTTGTTTCAAAACAATTTAAATAATTTGTTAATGGACTAGTGAAATTTGGTATGCTTAGTTATGCGGACTAAGAAATTCCAATGACTTTACCATTCTGCTAGAGTTTTTGAACTTACTAGGCCCTTAATACGAATTGAATTATATGAACTGAATGCTGGGCCTTAGGTAGCAAAAATCTTCCATTTATGGTGGCACACCCACTCTAGAATCTCCTTGGAAATTCATCCACGTACCTGCTTTCTTTGTTTTTTTGTTGTAATTTTTATTTTTTAAAGATACCTGCTTCCCCATATTTGCTTTCAGTAATTAAGTGCTGGGTAATAAAGGTGCAGGTACAATTTAAGGGTTCACGAAGGCATGTAGCCTAGATTTGAAAGTTGGAGTAATACAAACTCAAGAAATTAAGATACACTGAAGGAAGATCTAGTCAAAATAAAGCTTAATGATACATTGAAGTGATACTAAAGAAATTAAGATACACTGAAGTAGGATTTAGTCAAGATAAAGCTTAATGATGTTTGGTAAGACAGTAGTATCATAATCATAATCATCAAGCGTTTCCAATCTCGATCCTTATTTGCCGGGTATTCCTATTTAGGGCCATGTCTGATGATAGCTGGCAAGGACTGAATCCTTTTTATCAAAACCCTCAAGGTTCTACAATTAGGCCTGCAATGAATCATTAGATGATAATCTGCTCTTACCATTTAGCTAGTCAACTAAAATGACCTCTTAAACCTTTTGTATTATCAACTTCAAATTCCTGTTGGATGAACAGGACTGACTGGGTCATCATCACTGCCAAGAAAGTACGACCCTTTCCTTTGTATCTTCATACTATTGTCGGTAGAAGAATTTTCAGATGGTTCTTTCTTGATTTAGACATTATTCTCTTATGGTTTCTTCTTTGGATTTTGTATTGCTGAAAGTTAAAAGTATTCTTGTTGGGGGAGTTGAAAGTGAGGCAACTCATTTGATTACACTTGGGGACAACTATAAGTCTTCAGACCCTTAAAAAACCGTTAAGTTGCCCTTGGCTGGATCACAAGGTGACTGATTCTGCTTGCATAATAGCCAACTTGAGTTGGTAAGGGATTGATGATTTGATGTGAGGATGTCAGGCAGCTTGGCTTGATGAGCTTGATCTTGGGTCTCAAGATTAGCGATCAAAATTTCTCGGTGGATATCTAGGCTCAATCCAACACATTCCCTCCAAATCTTCTGGAGTCATAAAATTCACGGTGTTGCATATAGTCAAATCTTTGAACTTGTTGGTGTACTTATAGCCATTCAAGGTGCCCTGCCTCATAATAGAAGGAAATATTGTTTGCTTAAGCTATCTAATAGCTCTAGTCTTTAATCTTGTTTAATAACAGAATCCTTTGAGCTAATAAAACTTGGATTGCTGTTTACTCCTAGTAAAACTAAAAATTGACCAATCTTTTTAAATGAATAGGGACTTGTGATCAAATGAAATAGGAAAGAAAATAACAAGAAACTGTGATTGAATTTTCTAGGATGCAAGCAGTAATCAGATGCCTGAGCATTGGTGCCAAATCCTTTGATGTCCATTATTTGGTTTCCTTATTAGACTTGGGCCTTCCTGGGTGCTAGTTTCTTCAAGACTAGGATATATCACGGGGATGAGATGAGTATCATTGTGAGTGTGGTAAAGATGTGCTTGGATACTACTAGTGGTCAAACTAGGGTGCATGTTTTTGTTTAAAAACATACTTAGAATTGATAGAAGATAAAATAATCTCAATGAGAAATTTTGAATTGGATTTTTTTTAAAAAATGTTAGTTTTTGATACTACTGAATGATGAAAAATGAATTTGTGAAGCTAACCCTAGAGAGATAAGTCCTGTATTTGTGGTTATGCCATTGCAAATTCTTAATAAATTATTTCTTCAGAGTAGATGATTGATGGCCTACAAAGATGCTAACATGTTTATTAGTCTGAAACACCTCAAGAAGGCTGACTCTTGGGCATCTCAGCTGGAAGGGTCGAGGAAAATAGGTTGATTTCTCAACATGGCAAGAAAAAACTCGTCTTTTTCTGTGCAAGAGTGTGAATCTAGGTTCAGTTTAGTTGCAGTTAACTTTTAAAGGAATGCTAGATTCTACAAAAGATGAACCAAGTTATTGTGTTTGCACCACTTTTATGGGTAGGCATCATTACAGAGAGGTGGTCAGGAAGGCTGCTTTTTTGAGGTTGAATTAAGGGTTTAAATCCCAATATCATTCTCCGCATACAGTCTAGTCCTAGTCCATACTGTACCTGGATGCAACCATCCTGGCTTTCGGAAACAGTTTGGCATCTCAGTATGTGTGCTAGAGTTACTCATGTAGGTTAACATGCTGACATGTGTTGAGGTAATGACATGTAACACTAGCTTCTCGTATTTAATGCCGTATTTAATCCTCTTTGCTTTTGATAAGAGTGTGAGTGTCTCTAGCTACCGGCTGAGAACACAATCCTATTTGGTTATGAGGGGGGTAAAGAGAACTAGCAGCTTCATCCCGTTAACATTTTATCCATGCTCAAGGACTTCGGATTTAAGATATTAACTGTTCTTATCTTTTGATAAAAAAGCATACTTATCCTTCATTACATAATCAGCTTTTAAAGTATCAATCAGATTATACTTAGCTGTTATAATAAAAAAATAGAAATAGTAAAAATATATTCTGTATTTTAATCAAATTATTATTCATCAAATAAATTTCAGTTAGCATGTAAATTTGAATCTAAAAAATATTATTTTACTTACAAAAAATATCGGATAATGACTATTTATCTTATTATGTGACATGTTTTGTAGCAAAGTAAAATTTCAATTATTAAAATATTTGCAAAGAATTTACATTCATTGCATAAAAAATAACTCTAGAAAAGTTATTTGTTATGTTTAATAATAGTTACTATTTCCATTATTATCAATAAATGAGGAAAGTTCTTTTTTGAAAAATTTAAAACTAATAATAATTTTTTGTTGAGAAAGTTTCTCGTTTAAAATTTTTGGTTTTATTTAAATATTAGGTTCTACTATTTTATGAATAGTTTGTATTGTATGCGATGGTGGCAAGGCCTTTTGGATAAAAACAGAAGAGAAGGACAACTCATTCAAGGTTTTTGCAGTTAAATAAATATAAATGTACTTTTTTGACAAATAAAAGTATTATAGTAAGTTTTTGTGTTAAGTTAGAACACAATGAGAATGATTGGATAAGCTTATGATGAAACCTATTAACAAGATGGAACACCACTCAACTGATGGCCCAATTTGTTTGACGAGGAAATACAATGGTGTTAATATTTGGGGAGCGAGTGCCATGTGTCGATATCACAGCACTTGTATACAAAACCTACACGTACAAGTAATTGTAGCACTCTTCTGTTGGTATAGTGCTGTATGCTTTTTTATTGTTTTTATTTTTTTAAAACTTTATTTTAAATATTTAACTGTTTTAAGGTCTTTAAACATGGATTTCAATTCAATTTTGAGTTCGTTCTCCTCTCTTTTCCTCTCTCTTTCTCTTTCTCGCTTTAAGCCTGAGCCTCACCTGTGAATGAAGACAATAGAAAAGAGAGAAGCAGGAGGGAATGTTTCTCTCTTTGTTTTTTCAAAACAAAGGGACCTAGCTTGTACTGACTGAATTGGTGTAGTTATCAGCCTATCCCAACCGGCTTCGGTGGAGGTGGGACATCCCAGTTCTCACTGAACCCAGTGGCTGCACCCAGCCCTCAGACCTCTTGTGGAATTGTATGGGACTGGTGGGATGGGTTGAATATCTCGTGATGAACAATTCATCAGGGGTCTTTAGAGAAGAGAATGTGCAGGGAAATGATATCTCACAAACTGGCTACCCTGTAGGCAGGGCATAGAAAAGACAATGGGATAAAATTGATTCCTTGGACCTGACCTTGGTCTTATTATGATGCATTTTTGATACTTTGAGATGTATCTAACCTACATTATTCTTCATAGCCAAAAATATATGTATGTAAATATCCTAGATTTTTTTTCTCAATTCGGTGTTTTCATGTTATTTGTTATTACTGGATTTGGGTGGTGCTATTTCATAGTGCTTCCTGCTTATCATGATATTATATTCTGAATTGCTATTGGAATATTATTTAGGCCCCGTTGGGAGAGCTGTTGGCAGTAGAGCTTTTGAAAGTAGAGCTGTTGGAAGTAGAGCTTTTATAAAAGTTGTTTGCTGTTTGGTAACTACATTTCTAAAGTGCTGCGATACTTTAACATGTATTTGGTAAACAAATTGAGAAAGTACTTTTGTATGACAAAATTACTATAAAGGACATTGCATAGTATTATACAACAGAGCATAATAAAATATAACATATATTAATACATAAATATATGATATAGTATAATATTATTGTAATGTAATATAATATTATTATAATATAGTAATATAACATTGTATACTATAGCATAATAATTTAATATAATATTAAATTATTTAACATAACATATCAATGTATTATGATATAACGTAATATAATATTATATTTATAGTATAATACAATAATAAAGGTACAAAATATTATAATTATTAGCGTACATTAATTTTTCATAATATAACATAATATTAAATTATTTAACATAACATATTAATATATTATGATATAATGTAATATAATATTATATTTATAGTATAATACAATAATAGGAAACAAGAATACCTTTTCTTGCACGGAAGGGAGTCTAATCCATAGCTAGGATTTTGTGTTAGGGCTCCAGCAGATTTTTAGGTTTATAAAGGGACAAAGTATGTAATTATTATATTTTATTATGGAAATTTTGGTCAAAAAAACAGCTTTCCGACAAAGCTCAAAATAGCTTTTTCGGAAAGCTCCAAAATGGAGCTTCTCTCAAAAAGCTATTTTTAGCTTTCTGGAAAACTTAAAACAGCTTTCCGAAATTTTTATCAAACATCCTTTTTCATCCAAAAGTGCTTTTGGAGGGCCAGAAAGTGCTTTTGGGCCCTCCAAAAGCTCCCCCAAATGGGGCCTTAGTATTTTATATTCTGTCATTATTCTTTCATGTAACACAATTTATATACAACCATGCATACACATACTACAATTTTGAGTTTGCTGTCAATGTGGCCATCACAGGATAGGGCAAGATTATCAAAACTTCTCATGTGGGCAATTTCATCTGTTTTGAGATCATTCTCTGATCAGAGTTATCTGACCAAGGAACCGGACCCTGATATGCTAATTTCATATGAGGATCATGGAGAAGAATCTCGAATTTCAAAGCTATTACGATGGGCAACAGCTTCACTAATCCTAGGAAGCATTTCAAACAAAGCTTCTGCAATGAAGACACATGTTTCTTTGGGATCAAGCTGCAAAACTCTGCAGTGTCTACTGGAAGATGTAATCAAAGAAGGTGAAAATGAACAAAATAATTCTCATGCTAATGAGGCATTAGCTATTGTAATACTGTACCTCCAACAGCTTCTCGGAAGAAACTCTAGTGGTCTTTCCTCCGTCATACTAGCATTATGTTTGCTACTTTTCCCGAATGCGTCTAACATAGCAGGTACATGCTTTGCTTGTTCCTCATGGTTTCTATATTTTCTTTTTTCTTACTCTCCTAATATGATTAACCTAGAAAAAAGAATTACTGGAAATTGGTTTAATCATACACCATGGGCATAATGGGACAATGGATCTGAAGCTCTATTTTAGCATTAGGAGGCACCATGAAAGTGGAAGACCTTGCCTACGAACTGAAGCCTTGACCCATCCCTTTCTCTAATGATGCAAGGATTTAGATCTCCCTAGGCCATGTGAACCTGCCTTGGTGAACCAGCTAAATTCGTCTATGTCCATGTGCTTTAGCTCTACATGAGTGCTTATCTAAGCTATCACAATAATCTTCACTAGAAACATCACTACCGTCATCATTATCATCTTATTCTTGTGTTGGCATATTTGTCAACTTCTTAATCATTTGATTCTATGTGATTACTTTTTCCCTTTTCTTCCCATTACTTTTCTTAGGATCTTCTTCACTTAAGCAAGAACCAAACAATATGGTACAACATCTACAACTATGTCCACCTAATGTTGCTTCAAATGAGACATCTTGCCACTCATCTCCTTTTCGTAGTGTATATACCTGAACATGGATCGTTGCCTACCATCCTACAATGCTACCATGCATTATCTACTATTGAAGCAAGTGCTCTTTCGTATGGTGCTATGAGACTGTAATAAAAAAACATAAATTTCCAGTCCTGCACTATACAAAATAATCTGTCAAAACATGCAATGGCTACACAAGTTTTAAACTAAAAGTTAGCAAACAAATGTTTTTATTAGTTTGATGCGTTCATCTTGTTAGGTCATCTGTTAACATTGACATGCATCTATCATTTCGTAAGATGCCCTTTTTATGCTTTGAAAAACCAAATTTATATAGTTAAAATGTCAATTAATGTGTTGCTCCAATTTAGGTGTTCCATTATTTAGATAGATACCCTTAATATATATTCCAATTCTATTATTTTGCAATAAATGTTAATGTTTATAATCTTGAAAGACTTTTAAATGGAGTGAAGTTATTTTGTATTTATGTGGGCCCAAGGGTTGTCTTTGATATGCCAATCGTATGACATGCTTTAGTTATATCAGCAAGGTCGGCTGAGTTGTCTGGTTTGGGGCGTCTCGAGTTGTACTGGCGGCGGATTGGGATGGCTCCGACAAAGAAACCGGAACGCCGTTGCTGGAGGAGAAAGAGAAGGAAAGAGAAGAAAAGAGAGAGCGAGCGGGGGAGGGAGGGAGAGGGAGGGAAGCCGGCGGAGGATGCGATCGGATCCCTGTTTCGAACGAAATAGGGGTCTGGCCGCGGCCTCCGCCACCTGGACCAGCGCCGACCCCCGCTGGCCTCCGCCGGCCATCCGTCGGCCTTCTTCCCTCTCCTTTTCCCTCCACCTGCTTGCTCTCTCTTTTTCTCTCTCCCACGGTCTCCTATGTCGGTATAAGTCTAGCATGGTACGACACGGGCTCATACCGACTCGTGCCGCCGAGCAACTGGTACGATGCCTGTTACCGGCCTAGCAAACCCTGTATATCAGTAATAAGTTTTAGGTTTTCTCAGTCTGAAATTAACAATATTGAATCTTGAAATTTGGCCAGATTTTTTTAGTTAGTATGTGGAACAGAATACATATATCACATTCTCATCATAGAAAATATAGAGCAAAGTACTATTTCCTACATTGCAATGCAACAATTGGGTATCTTCTTTTTTTTCCTAACAAGGAAGCTGGAAGATAAATTACACATTTTGGAATGAACTTTGCTTAGATACTGCAGATTTGACATAAAGTATGCATCATGCAGAAGATTTGTAATTTATATTAAGGCTAATAATTTGATCGAAAAACAAAAATTGTTTGTTTAGAAAAGCTCTTACTAGGTTGGGTACAATTTTGTCTTGTTTTCAAGCTTTAATCTGCCCTCAGTTGCTATTTATAGAGGCCCATACCTATTTAAGATGAATATCACGGGATCTCTAAATAATCATAAAATTGCCCTTATGTCATTTTTAAAAGATGTGATGAGTTTGACAGGACTCTGTATGTTGCTGCAGACAAGGAATATTTGGATGTGAATCGTGGTCAAATAGCATTGCTTTGCTCGAAGATACGTTGCCCTGTTGAAGCTAATCCTTCTTGGAGATGGTATATAAGCTCGCTACTTGTACTGCTTTATTTTCCTACAAGCAAGTTGATGTTCTAAGAATGTTTAATCATGACTAACTAGACAGCCTGCCAATCCAAATCCTATAACTGTCCTATTTTCCATGTTTGCTTTGCTTTAGGTACAGAGTCACATGCAACTCCTGCTTTGAAAAGCAAGCCTTAATGCTCACAATTGAACCATGACCAAAATAATTGCAGGTTGATTGGCAACTATTGAGGGCAACAAGGGGGGTGTTCTTTAGCATTACACAAGTGATAGAGTTACTGTAACTAGAGCTCGTATCAAGCTCTATGCATCTTAAATTACCTGTTGTGCCATTGCTTGGTGTAATGGTAAAAGGCTTGGGCTAACAGAATGGCATGGTTTGAGTGTTGGGGATCCACTTTGTACAAAATAAATATCAAAGCTTAGGTTTGTCCTCGGTTCACCCCTCTTAGGATTTAGGATTGTTGAGAGTAAGATTTGCTGAACCATTATAGGACTGCATACCGGTATCATATTGTACTGAATCATACCAGTACATCAAAAATATATTTTTTATTTTAAAAGGTTTTAAGCTTGCTTTATTTAGTTTTGGGTAAAAATAGGTTTTTATAAATTCGTTTTTGATGTTTAAATATGATATACTTTAACTTTTTATGCTACATTCTTAAAGAATGGTGTGATAATATACATAGTAAATTAACTTTGTATAATATCGAAACTGTGAAATACTCATATTAGGAATTGGAAATGCAACATACATGCATTTTCAGTTCCAAGTCGAGTGTTGATGTCCCTCGTACACATATAGGTCACGTTTTTTATCGGGTCCTGGGACTTGACTCTAGACTTGGTGTTGTGTCCACCTAGGATCTTGATAGTCATGTTGGTGCTGCTACTCTGTTGGGTTTAGTGGTAGAAATCCAAAAAAGGACCAACATCTGATCCTTGGTTTGGCTAAGGTTGGGGAGGATGATACTCGAACATGAAAGACTTAGAGAGCATATATCCATATGTGTCATAACCCGGCACTGGAGGATGTGATCCAATACAGGATGAAGACTTTGAGCACATGAAGATACTGATATGTCCAAGATTTCCACTTGAAGCACCACCTCATCAGTCTGATCGATACCATGTCCACCATCTCTAGGTCCCCTCTTCTTGTATGCTATGATGTCCTCCCTATGCGTAGGCCTAGGCCTGTGGTCCCTATCCTACATCATCCTCTCTAGGCCTAGGCATAGGCTTGTGGTCCCTATCCTATGCCACATACTCAAATTGGGACTCACCAGTGAATGGAGTAAGCAAAGGGAATCGTGTGCCACCTTCTCCCTATCCATTGCCTCCATTTTGATCATTGAACTCATCATCCTTCGAGGCATTGCTATCATTGCTTGTATCACGAGATGACCTTGGCAATCTATCATTGGACCTGGAGTCACTATGAACTCGCTCCTTATCCGCTCTATCCAATGGATTTGCTTTCTTTCCTTTTTTTGCTTGGTTTGAGTGGGTTTCCTGGCCTCTTACCTTTGCTTGATCGACCTTGCTGACTCTTCTAGTTAGTTTGAATAGGCAGATTGCCATAACTGATTTTGTCTCTTTGATTGGTTCTGTCTCATTGGCTAGTCTTGCTGCTTTGGCTAGCCCTACTGTTGTGGTGACCTCTTTTGAACATCTCTTCTTTAATCTCTGACCGGAAGTCTCTGACTCTGTATCAGATTGTTAACCTGATTGTCTTCTCCTTGAACTTTGTAGTGGACGTTGCTGCTAGACATCGGTTGGTCGTGGCATGTGTCAATTCTCCTAGTTCTTTACATTCACCCTGCTTTGCTCGGCTATGAGACTGCATTGCCTAGGGGGTGATCTTGGCTTATTGAGCTCTGGCTAGTTTTGATGGCTTTCGAGCCAACTTGTCATAAGATCCTCCTTGTCATATACAAAGTCATTGTAGAGAGGGTCCCGATACTTTAGATTGACTTCCTACCAAAGGCATTTCAATCAACCGTAGGTTGTGGTGCTACAAACCAAGGATATAGTCTCTTCCGAGTCATTTGGTTTCTCTGTTTGCTATGGATTAATGCAAAGGTCGATGGGTTGTGCTTGCACCAACTGTCTACGATTTGCTACACATTATGAAATCATGCCAAAATACAAAATTTTAACATGACCTCTTATATTTTTCAATTTTTGCTGATTGATGGAATATAACAGAAAAGATAAAGGAAGAGGGAAATACCTAGATTGGACCTCCTGCCCTTCTACTTTCTCCTCCTCTCTTCCTCTCTTTCTTCTTTCGTCTCTCTTACCTTGAAATAGAGGGAGAGAAGTGTGTCATGCCCTTTCTTCCCCACCCCGCAACAATTATTAAGGCACCAAATCAATATGGGGCCCTTACTAGTCTGAATTGCTCAGAACCAAGCAGTTTGGCCTGGTAGTGATCGGTTCAAACCTGTTCAGGCCAAAATACCATACAAAGACAATGAATCGTCTCTGTTCATGGTTGGTATGATAAAATAACAACCAAACTGATTGGTTCAATACAACATTGTACACCATCGCTAGGACCATGATTGGTTTATGGCCTTTTCTTGTCAATGAAATCAGCCTATAACCTTACATTACCATCTTTGCAGTCAGTGTGACCCGCCAATCAGCATCTTGTCATATAGTTGACAATTGGGCTAGTGGTAATCATTTCTTGATAGTATATAAATTGATTGCTCAAGATATATTTCTATGACAATAGTTGACTACTACAGATTGAATAATTAAGCATAAATAAATTCCTAAGTAGAATTAAGCTAATACAGAGAAGAATGATATAATTTATTGTATTCAGTATAAAAGTTAAATAAAATGCATATTGTTAAACTGACATAATATCAGAAATTTTTGTCATTTGACTATAAGATAATTTTATGATATTTACAGCTTTGTGTCCATCGATGATGATTAAGTAGTGTCAAAGAGTCTTATTTTAATATATGAAATTTTAGTCTGCTACTTCACATAATGATTTATAACATTATTGTTGGATATAACTTTTTTTATTGCATCCATGAAATTCTAAATTTAAATATAAACTATTTTCAGTCTTAGACTACAGACAAATAATACCTCATTTCTATCAGTATATTTATTTGCTCTTTTTTAGATAATATGATTTTGAAAAAAATGATTTTTACAAGAATAACTTACGTAAAATTATTTTTAATATATTTTATACTCTTTGGCCGATATACTAACATCTATAACAGATGTAGGGACTGTTTGCATGTCCGAACTGTTTGTCTGTGGATTATTTGTTCAAATGGAAGTTCCAGCTTGAATAGGGTAGGGAAAGTGGGAGTTTAAAGTTCCAGCTTGAATAACCTTGTAAATTCTTGACTTCGATTCTCATCTCTGGACAACGAATTCAAGCATCCAAATGACCTTCTAATTAGTAAATATCCCAATATGTCAACGGCTTAAAAGATTGAGATAACGAAAGATTCTTGTTCTTATCATGTTGACAAAGCTAAACCAATTCTTGGTAAACCCTTGTTATGATCCAACATGCATGGTCCTCTCATGATCAAACTGCTTGGTTTGATAACTGGAAAAGTGATTTAGACTCCTGCAGTTAGTGGATGTTGACCGAAGTTTCTTATGTCCCTCAAGGTTGTCTCTATAGCTTATTAACATGCGACTGCACTCTTCCATTCACAGGTCATTTTATCAACCATGGAAGGACCTCTCGTCTGAGCAATCTGAGATGGAGCAGATGGAAGAAGAGCAGGCCTGTCAGAGCCTTCTGATTTTGTTTTCAAATGCTCTTGGAGGGAGGCCATTTTGTTTACCAGTTCTCTCGCCTAAAGATGTTGAACAGTCTGGCTTGTTTGAGTGGGAGAAGGAAACATTTCTTGGAAGCAGAACTTAGCAGCAGGTTGAAAGCAAACACACACAAGGTTTTATGATCTTCGATGTTTGTAGCATTATGATTTTTGGTCATATTCTTTGTATCATTTAATTGTATTGATGCTGTATTTTTTATGTAAATATTATGAACCACAGCTAGCTGGTCCTTCAGCCTGTGACAATTCAGTCTGATTGCACCAAAGAAAAGAAACATTACTTCTGGTCTTCTGGGTGTCTACATGCAGCCAGTGTTTAAATGAGACCTCACTTGAGCTGGAATGAGCAGTTTGCTAATTGTGCGAGCTGTAGATAAAGTAGATACCTGTTCAAAGCAAACATTTTTGCATCTAGAGGATGCAGTTGGTCTGATACTGAGCTGGGAGCATCTCATTAGTGTGACAACTGGTTTGTTTTAGAGCTGATTCAAATTGTTTGACTTGCAAGTTTTTGACAGTGAAGGGATGCCACAATAACGGATGGGAATAAAGATAGTCTGTTGAGTAGCACTGAATGATGATGAAGTTACGGGAACGCATGTGTAAAGCTAGCATGAAATGCACCATATCAAGGAAACATCCATTTCAAAAAAAAAAAAAAATATCTGTAGGCATAAAGCTTGCGGGCTTTATTTTTCCTTTTTTACGTTTTTTTGTTTTGTTTGTGTGCGCGTGTGTGTAAAGCTGGCATATGCGTGCACGCTTGTGCAGGACAAAGCCAAGTTGTATGCATAAATATCAGAAATGGGTGAAAGAACAGCTTCTGGCATCGGCATTAGCTAAGTGCGATAAGAAGAGGTGAAAGTGAGCTGGTCAAAACTGTAGGCCGAGGAGAGTTAATAGTTGATGCCAAGTTTGCATTTTGCATGTATGTATGTGTATGTGTATATGTATATATTCATATGCAAGGTTTGCTGTACCGGTCGGTACCGAGCGTACCGTACCCGTACCGATGGGTACCGGTATCGGTACACCAATGTCGGTACGGTCGGTACCGAGCGTACGGTACCGTACCGACATTCGGTACGCCTATACTAATGCGGCACCGGTACGGGGTTCGGTACCGGTACGGCGAACTTTGTTCATACGCATAAAGCAAACTATAAATTTAGATGACTATTCCCATACTCTGCTTAAGATCATTGGTTTTAGATAGCTAGAACATGTTTACAGATCATTGGATGAATCATGATATAACCATAAGATTTTCCCTCTACTTCAATGCCCCAAAGGGCAATTGCGTGCATTTGACGATGGAATTTGCTGGGTTGCTTGTGCTGCAAATAGTTTTCATGACCGGGAAGGTCATAAGAATGTGAGTAAAAATTGTTAGGAGTAGGGTATGCCCTAAAATCTATGCAAGCCTTTGAGGCAGAAAAAAGTCAGGCAGGTGTCAATATTGGGCAAAATGATCAAGATGGAGTGTTTCTCCACACGTAGAGTGGGTTCATCTTGAACATTTTAAAATTATTTGTAACTATAGATTCTAATGTATAATATCGAATGCCGAATTAGAGTGGCTATTTTGGCTCCAATGGCGTTGGAGGGAGCCATTTCCTGCTTCTGAATATTTGAGCTATGATGAGTGTCGGTGTGATCTTTCAAGCTAGGTATGTGAATATTTGAGCTATGTGAATATTTGTGAGTAAGAAAGGTGGAGTTATCTAAAGTGCTTTAGGATTTGTTGTTTTTTTGATTTTATTGAATGTATTTATAGTCAGACGGTATGAATCATTCGTTTTATTAAACAAAGTTAATAAAAAAATAAATAGAGCGGCTATTTTTCACCTGAACCGCCGCAATACACCAATTGGAACCTAACTCTCTTCTCCACTAGCAAAATCCTTTCCCCTAAAAACCTCACTGCCTTCGCCCTCACTGCCAAAACCCTCTCCACGACCTCTCCCAGCACTCCGGGAAGCGTGGCAGCCACCATGGCATGTGACGGAGCGGCAGCTCCCGCCTCAACTATGCGAAGCTCGGCGAAACCCTTGCCCCCAAGTCTTCGCGCTGGACGGGCATCAGGAATGGGATCTCGTTCACCAATCGAACGAACGCCATTAGCTCTCTTAAAACACTCAATCTTAGAAGCGGTCTCGACGGGTCGGAGGCGCCGGCAAACCCCCACGGGAGGTTGAGGTCCTCCATTTCCCGGACGAGGTCAGGAAGGCTGGTGTTGGTCCGGCCTTGGGCGGCGATGTCTGAGTGGGAGGGGAGGGCGGCAGGCTCCACGGTAGTGTACTCGACAATGAGGCAAATCTGGGCCATGCGATCCTAGAGATGGCGGTGGTGAAGGGAGGATGAGGGATGGGCTCCTCCTCCTTGTGCTTCACTGGTGGTTCCATGCATGGCTGCCGTGAGGTGATTTGTGTCGTTGCAGGGGGCTTCTCAAGTAAAAGTTTCTAATAAACGAGAACCTTATGCCTTAGCAAAAAAAAAAAAAAAAAAAAAAAAACGAGAACCTTGTTTTGTGACAATTTTTTTTTTTTTTGGCCATAGAAAGTTGGTACAATTAGTGATGAAATGAAAATGATCATTAAACATAACAAACATAAACATTTGCAATGATTTTTTTGGTGGCAAAAGACTGAAAATTTATTGATAAATAACCAACAACGACGAGGCACATGCCACCAAAATCAAATATTTTTGTTGAAAATTAGGGCGGAGAATGCCTTGGATATTACTTTAGTTCTCTTGGATATTCGTCCATACTTACCCACTATAACAACATTAGCTTCTAGTTTGAAATTATGGTTTATTGTACTTATTTAAAACTTATCATATTATAAAATATATTCATTTCAAATATATTATGATATTTTATATTTTAATAATTAATTATTTTTATAAAATTTTAATCATCTTCTTCGCCAAAAAAATAAAAAGAATAAAATTTTTTATTTGTAATATTTTTAAAATATTTCTCAATATCATTAAAAATAAGTTGCATAACACTTGATAACTTACAACATACTCATCATCAAAAGTTTTACAAGCTTAAAAAAAAAATTAATCTCATTCAAAGATAAACTTCAAATACATCGCCACACAGATATCTTTAGCAAAGTTTCATAAACTAATAAGTAGAATAATTCTATTTAATTAAATGATATCATGCGATAACCTTCAATACTCCCGTCCCTTTGTAATAAAATGATAATTAAAATTCTACTTGTGAGGAATAAAATTTTACTATCTTCATTTTATAGCGAGGATGAAAGAATGAAACCACTGCTAGCACAAGATTAGACTGCTGCCAATATTTATTAAACTTCTCCTTCATAGATAACATCATAAAAAGAAAAAGTTAATCCTTAGGATTTGTACACCATTCAACAATTTGTAACTGAATTTCATAAAACTATTGGAAAAAAAGATTTGGAGTTGGATATATTTTGCATGAAAAGAGCTCGATGATGTTGTAGAATTTTTTCAGAGCTCGACAAAATACTTTTGCCTCTTCCTATTGATCCTTTGTTGGACACTAGCTTTGCATTAAATCATTATGCAGTTACCCTCATTTAATCACCAAACTTAGAAACTAATTTACTCGTGAGTTTACCTATATACTCTCCATTGTCCAATCGGTCTTTATACCATCAGCTTTATTACCCTTTCCTTTATAGCACACCAAAGTGGTTTTCGCTTCGAAATTTTGCCGGCTCTCCTCTCCAATCCGAATTTCTTTAGGAAATCTCGGTCACACTATGACTCTCCAACCCGGTTTCTTTTGGAAATCCGTTCTCTGTTTCTTTTTTCTCGGAAATTTTGGTGACAATATGCCTCTCCAACCCGATTTTTTTTCGGAAATCTCGGTCCCCGATTTTTTTTGGAAATCCATTGTTTGGGGGAAATTTTAGTCAGACCATGACTCTCCAGTAATCCTGGCTGGCTTCCAATAATCTCAAGACCTGCTCGAGTTGGTAAGATCGTCCGAGGGCGAATTTTATTTTTGGTAAGAAGTGATTCAAGTGAATGCCTTTTTAAACTTGTAAAAATACAGAGTGCGAAGTTTATCGAAGCAACTGCTGATTGCACCGGCTTGGGAACAAGGAAGCGTATGTTCCTCTGAGGTCTGTGATACAATATTATGTTTTGTTATTAGTTGTTAATCAGTAGAGGCATTGTTCTTCTTCTTCCTCTATTCTTGATTTCTTTTAAGAGATATATTGTTGCTCTTATTTATTATATTTTTTAGATCGCCGCTGGCATTGTAGAGGTTGTTTGTAGAGGTTACTCGATGTCTCACTGTATTTTTAGATTACTATGTCTATGGGCACCGTGCGGTGAACATGCATATGTTTCTTATACTATCTATCCATACGTCATAGTATCTTAAAGTTCATACTTCATATTCATACTTCATGCTCTGTTATCTTATGAATCCGAGCCTTTCATATTCATGCTGCATTCTTTTGATTCATAGAAATCTGAAACCTGTTGACTTCGTTATGTCCTCCATGAAGAATTTAAGATTCTTTAAATCTTTAAGAAAAAAATTATTTGTGTATGGGGAACTTTGAGGTTAATTTTCTCACTCCTTTCCCTTTCTTTTTTTCATTTTCATCTTTAAAACATATATTATTGCTTTGTATGTAAATTAATATAAAAAAGATTCGGGCAGGTCCGGGTTAAAAAATAGCGAGTCCAAGCCTGACCCAATTTTATTTATGCTTGGACGATTTAGACCCTGGATCGGCCCAATCGGTTGAATATCTTCTTTAGAATGTGAAGACTCCTCCATTGAAATGCTAATTATAGTTCGTTGTAGCTGGATATGCCATTGGCATGTCCTGAATGTCATGTACAAACTAAAAAGAGACATCGAAGACCAAATAAACTGTTTCAACATTATATGCAATTATGGTTTTATATAAGATCATCATAGTGGTTTCTAGGAACCTTTATCTAATCACATGAATACAGTTATCATTGGTGATATGATTTTTATGACTGCATTATATAACCGTCCGTTTTATAAAATAATCTGATATTATTTTTTATATCTAAAATATGTTTAGTATAATTGTTCAATGGTGGAGCCAAAGCTTTTAGGAAGGGGGCAAAGTGTTATGATGGACTAACTTGTAAAGTTTCACTTTCTCTTTAGAAAACTAATAGAATTTTATTGAAACAGGAAAGGATTCAAGGAGTATAAGAAAGAAAAATTAAAAGGCACTTATTTTATGAAACTGTCTGCATCAAATTAGAGTAACAAGAATGATGCATGAGGACTAGCAGTTAAATTTTAATTGAAAAGCTAGGAACTTAGATAATTTATTGATTATATTATGGCCAGAGTACCAAATGATTTTATTTTGCAATATTGCAATAAATGAGGAGGCTCCTTTGGATGCTTAAACAACCAAGAAGATCTTATTTAGTTCGGAATATCATCTAAAGATAAAGTTATTAGTTGCGTCAGATGTTCTATATCGATGGCATACTTCAGTACATGTTTATACACTTGGATTCTCTTGTCAATATTCCTTAGTCATAATGATTTGTTATAATGACATAGTTGATCATGTAATGATTTCGGGCATAGATATTTTGTGGTGATAATGGATTAAAAGCATGAAAAAATGATTGGTCACATCAGGAAGAGGAGAAAAATCCTAGGTTCCAACTTTGATGTGAATTTGAAATTAGAGCTTTGCATATTATGGATTCATATATTTAAAATAATTATAAAATTCTAGTTGTCATAAGATTATACCTGCTGTAGTATATATATTTTTTTTCTCTGCAATTGAAAAATGGTTGTTAATTCGTGATGGAAACAATTTTACTTTCTCTTCTCTTCATTATGATGGATCCAGTTTTTTGTTTTACCTTTTTGTCTCTTTCTAATTGATGCCTTTTTCTCCTCCCCTCCACTTGCTTATCCTCCCTTCATTTGTTACTAGTTCATTTGACATCTCTTATAATTAGGATCTAGACAATTGGTCTTTACCTGTCATGTCTGAAATCAAGGCATCATATGCACATTTTCATTATTAGCTTATTTCAATATATTTATGTATGTATTTATGCATGTAAGCAAGTGTGAGTTAGCCATCCTTCTATTATGAGGTCTCTTCTCTCAAATCTTTACCACTGATGAATAAAGATCAAGATGATTGGATTGACATATTAGATCGTACCTCTCCTATGGGGTTCCTCCTCTTATGAGGTGTTTCCTCTTATCACAAGAATTTGTTTTTCAAATTTAAGGTAAAGCTGAATTCACTAGAGATTTGAACTTTGTTATAATGAAAAATAGATGATTTGTATATTTTTGTCGTTAGAGATATTTTTGTTTCTTTGTTGCAGTATTATGTTATATAGAAAGGTACAATAAATCATCAGTAACCAATAGTTTTACCTAGTTTAATTATTATGGTTTAGTTTTATATTTTTTCTTAATAAGTATGGACTAATTTTAGATATAAAATTTTGTAATTTATTTTTATCATGGTTCGTCGTACCTGCCAAAATCGGGCGATAAGGGGTATACTGTACCGTACTGGTTCGATACCGATATCTGGTACGGGTGGCATACCGATACTCGGTACGGGTGGCATGCTGATATCGGTGTATCAAACTGCTAATATTTGTCTCTAGAAGTGGCTTATAATTTTTCTGTATCAGTTGCAATCTTCTTTAACTGACTCTCGATGTGACATAAGTATAAACGAGATTTGCCATACTAGTCTTTCTGTACCATACTAAACATACCGTACTATACTTGTATCGAGTTGGTATGTAGTCTCTTACCATATCGGTACTCGGTACGTCTCACCGTCTCGTACCGTAACGTGCACCGACATTGTAATAGGGTGGTACTGGTTCTGGGTTCGATGCTGAGACGACGAACCTCGAGTATAACTGTATTTGAGGAATTGAAGTAAGCATGAAAATCTTTAGAAACATGTAAAATATCCTTCTTGTTCAAGTTCCTAAATTTTTGAAAGAAAACTAGCAGAAAACTACTTAACGCTAGAGCCTTTTTTGAGCCTAGCTCATAGCACTCCTCTTCTGATTTCCTTTGCCCCAAAGATTCTTCCCAAGCCCAAAATCCATTTTCCATCGATTTAATCTGTTCTTTTTTGTGCTTTTTGTAAAGTGATCTATTAGTGTCTCAATTTATTTTTCTTCTTGTTGAATAAGGACCATCACATTGCAGAACAGTCTAAGGGCTTCATGGCAGTCTCAGATCCAGAACTCGTTTCAAGTGGTAATATCCTGGAGATGGAGATTATTATTCTTATTAAACGGGTGAGATAGTTTGCTATGCAGATTATTACGTTTAAATAGAGCTGGTTTGGCATAGGTAGCTGATTGTTTACTAAATAAGCATGCTTATCTTGCTTTGTACATTTGTTGAACTAACATAGTATTTCAGGTTCACCATATGATCGAATCATGCTTGCAACGTTATATGACTAAAGAGGAGGTGGTAAAGGAGCTTAAGGAGAAAGCCCTTATAGAACCTTGTCTTGTAGATCTGGGTAAGTCTAATAGAAATTTCCTTTACACACAAATTGTTTTTGATCTTTTCCTATGTAATCAGCATAAGAAGAATCTCATTGAGTTTTGATGCTATAAAATTCTCACGATTTCTATGTCATTAATTATATAAGAAATTCATGTTAAAACATGGTACAACATTTAAAATGAAACTTTCTATCTTTCAATTTCTGATTTGAATAATTTGATTACAATGCTTAGTTAGATATTATGTTATATCAGTTCATAACTAAAATAAGCAAGCATATCGAAAACATTGGCCGCGCTATCTGGAGCCGAAATTGCTGCAAGATGGTTTTGTAATCTTTTCTTTTCTCACATGTTCCATTCAAATTAGCTGAACTCATCTCATCTCATTTATGACCTTGGGCACAACTTCAGCCTAAAATCCTTCATTTTACAAGCCATATTGTACCTTTTGGCTCAATACTACTTCATCGTCATGTCCGACAACTTGTAAGCAGCCTTCGCAGATGTATTCCTCATTGTGCTGTTCCTATTTTTTTCCAAATATCTATCTTGCATTCTCTCCTCTGCTATGTTCATCCGATAAGCTGATCTCTTTGTGGCTCAACTTTTAGATTATAACTCTAGGAATTATAGTTTGATAGTTTTTTGGCTTCTTTATATAGAATTGTAAAACCACAGGGTAGGGACATAGATTGATTGTTTTATGCTTTGTAGTTGCATGAATTGTCAATTTGACATTCACACAACCTTATAGTTTAACATAAAATTGACATTAAATATTAAAGAAATATTTTTAGTTATACTTCAAATATTTTGGTCTAACATCCAAAATATTATATGTTATAGTGTGGAGGAGGCTAGAAGAGGAAAATCCTGAGTTTTTCAGTGGGTACTATGGGAGACTAACGCTGAGAAAACAAATCACCATGTTCAAGCAATTGCCTGAGCGCCAATGCTATCTAATGGAGCAATCTCATCAGGAAGAGCTTCAGAACAACAATCATCATACCACAGGTAACTTGGCTTTCTTTAAAATGTTCAGAATAGTTGTTCAAATTAAATCATGGAGCTTTCAAATATTATGAATATCTTTTGTAATAAGTATTTTACATGTACTTGAAATCGAAAATCTTACCAAAATTTAGATCTTTTATGAGAATATTGAATTTATATGGCAATTTTATTCATTATTACTAAAGATTTTAGATGAATAAATCCATCCTTTTGGACCTGGGTAATATACCAATTCTATTCATTTGGAGTGAATAATGGATCATGTTTTGTTGTTTGACTTCATTAGTCACAACTGTCGCATGAAAGTTCAAAATGGCATGTACAAATATATAAAAGGAATCCTATAGAGCCTTAAAATCTCTTGTCTAAACCAAACCAAGCTCAATGCATTGTGGGATTCATCTTGTCACCACCTTGTCAAGTGATCTGTATGCTGCCTCATTCATCACCATTATATGAACCTCGTCCTTCAACATAAGCAATTATTTATTTGTTTACTTTTAATTATGCATCTAGTTTATCTCCATAGTCACTAATAATCATTTCTTCACCGAAGCCGCCTCTAACATTATCCTTCATTATCTCTTTTATTCCTAATAACAAAATGAAGATTTGCTTGGTCTATTCATCTTTTGTTCTACTAATTATCTGTGCATCTGATATTCTCTAACAAGCATAATTACTTTGACATTTTAAATTTCGCTTGGTCTATCCACGTAACTGTATCCCTCTTTATCTTAATAAAATATAGTTAAGCTAACTCTCAACTTCAAACATATTCTGCAAATCAATTATCTCCCATCTTCATCTTGATGTCAATCATATGCAAAATGGTTAGAGGTCATCTCTGAACTTATGCAATCCTTGATAACTAGTGTGAAAGAAAATAGAAAAAATCTACATGACTTTCTTTCTGTTTTCCCTATTCTTTATGATAGCTTTGTTTTCCATTAGAAGTCAAGAAACTTAAGAATAGGAAGCTATCTAGACATCTTTATTTTTGAGAGGTTTTCTGTTCTTCAAAATTATCTGTGGAAAACTTTCAACTATGTCCAACAATCTTGTCATTTTCTTATTTATCTATCATATAAAGTATCAAGAATGTAATTCCTTGTGCATATAATATATTATCAAGTTATCAATCGTATGTGTTGACTTGGCAAGTTATGGGTGATGAGGGTTGCATACTTCAGTAACATTTATGCCTGCCTGTGCCGCTGCATAGCAAGTTATATTGATTTGAACCAAAGAGATGCATATATGTAGACTGATACACAACGCTTGGAGGTTGTTTGCTTTCCCTTTTCAGAACTATGCCTAATCATCCTAGCACCCCTGTAGCCCTTCCATTTTTTTTTTTGGATAGACTGATCCATGTTTTGAATTGATTACGTCAAAAAATTGTCATACTCTAGGACCATGTTATAAATCAGGGTAACTCCCATATAGAAGCTTCCCATGTTATTCCAACAGCATTACCAATATGTTTACTGCACGGTCAATTTGTAATTGACATGTAAATATAGTGGCGCCGCTAGGGGCAAAAAAAGTCAAGCCAAACATTGACTCTTGGCTGGCCCTTGCTAGTCAGGGAAATAGCCAGCTCAAAGGCTTTTGAGTGGGCCCTATTCATGGGCTTTAATTCCTTTTGGAGTATAGTTTCAGTTAGAGTTAAATTATGTTTTTTAATTTATTTATTATTTGTTTCTTGTTTGTTTTTTTATCAGTTTATTTTAGGGGTGGGTTGGGAGGGGGGAGAGGATTATCGGATACCAATTTATGTTATTTGTGAGTGATTAAAAGGAGAATACTTGTTTTCCTCTGCATGGGCTTTTAATTTAATCCAAAATGAGGAGCATTTATGTGGTCAGGTTATCCTCTTAAAATGGAGATCACCTGGGTGATTTGCTTCCTATTCGAGCATCCTAAAAGTGTTCTTAAAAGTGTCTGATGAGCCTATAAACATTAGTGTTTCAGTTGTTGTTAGTTATTTATGTCAACAGTTCTCAGTCCTTTAGAACAAAAGTGGTAGTTTAAGCGTATTGGAAGATTCTTTGTGCTGTTTGTTTTGGATGGGGTGGTATCAGAGTTTTGTTTTGAGGTAAACTAATTAAAAGAAAATGCTGTAGGCCACTTTTACTTTTCTACTAATTCTCCTCTTAACTTCTTTTCTTTTCCTTGGAAAAAATATATGAAATAGTCTCTTGGATCTGCTTACTGTTGTTAAATACTCATCAACAATAGTGAAAACAATAGGTAGAAAAATAAGCACGCAATAGGCACAGGAACTTGTGTGGCTTACTTAGAACCAGTTGATATTTGTAGTCTGATGATGTTAGAGAAACTTATTAGAAAACAAAACTTCAAATATTACGTTTATTTCCTCGGGGCAAATAGTCCGCTTAGGCTTGTTGAAGAAGATTTTATGCAACATAGAGTCCCTTGGTTCAATTTTCGATTTTTTAGATTTAGTTTCATAGAGTCCCTTGGTTCAATTTTCGATTTTTTAGATTTAGTTTTGTCCTTCTGAAGAGACACAACCAAGCAACCTTTTCTTTCACAACCAAGCCACCATTTATTTCACTAATATTGTGTTCCAAGCTGGGCCTTATTCCGTTTTAGTTTCCCTTTCTTCCAAACTATCAATACTTGTTAGGCACTTCAAATTTTCTTCTCCAGGCTTGCTCCTGTGAAACAATTTGAAGGAGAGCTCTATGCATGTTTCCTAGTTTAATGTGGACTGTTCAATAAAAGTTGATATACATGACCATGAGTATATCCATATTTGCTATTTTTTCTCTTGGCGTTTTCCATTAGATATTTGTATTGTTATGTGTCAATCTATGGTCAACAGGTTCCCAAGTTGTACATGAAGTGATGCCACCAAGAAGTTCCCAGTACAACTTGATGAACTCTTTAGATGGGTAATAAAATCTAGCGATCCTTTAAGTAATATTATCAGCATTTGTAGTTTACATCTATTATGATTCATTTTGTTCTCTAATCAATTGGATGGATTAATTAAGAAACCAGGTGATATCACTGATTTGTTAATTGAGAAAGGTTTCTTAATATGCTTGGCAAGTGGAAATATAGTGATATATTGTAGTACATAATGAATTTGTTCTCTAATAAATTATGTGGATTAATTTAGAAACAAAGTGATATCACTGATTTATTAATTGAGAAAGGTTTCTTAATATGCTTCTCAAGTGGAAATACAGTGTTATATTGTAGTACATAATGCAGTTTGTTTGCTAGAAAAATACCTATTTCTATCTATAGGGCACATGTGGAATATTGCAGGGCCAACTAATTCGGATAGGTTAAGCATTTGCAAGTTCTTCGAAGAACAATTAAAAGTTACAATTTTAGAAAATTTTGTAGGGAATTATTTACATGATGATATGTATAATCAAACAATGCTGCCACCAACTACAGTATGAGCTTTCTTGGAAACCAGATCATATTCTTTGAAATACATGCTATGATGTAGAAAACAATTAGATAGAATTTATAATCTGTAAAAATATAAGATAGTCTCAAAATAATTTCAGTAGCCTCAAGGTTGGCTTTTTTATCGTGAAAGTTTGTAATTTAGTGGAAAGATTTTGAAAAATATTAGAAATCAAAATATAAGAGGGCAATAATTGAACTGGCTGAAGAGCCCATGAAAAGAAGGTTTTATAACAAGTCTTGAGATATTAATAATTCAAAAAAAATTTGTGCAAGGGATATTCAAAGAAACACGATGAATTCACATTAAATTTTTAATAAACTAGAATTTTTTTTTATTAAATGTTAGAAAACTAGAAATTTAATTATTTAAAGGATTTTCGGGCCACAAGTTTTGTGCTCCATTTATTGCTTCTATGCACCACAAAATATGCTGCAAAATTTCAAATGTTGTCAAATCATTTTTTTAAAAAAAATCTCTCATTATTTTTTCCTATTTTTAAATTTTTAATCTTGCCCAGCCTCTAGCAACATGCACCTTATTAGGAATAGTGAGCTACTGCTATTTTTTAACAAGGAGGCGCTAAACCCTAACTTGTTTAAGATACGACTACATGCATAATATCAATACATAATTATAGTTCTATGCAACAAGAATCTTTTAATTAGATATTGGTTTCTGCTATTTTCCTAAAAGATTAGAGGCATTATTGTTTCCTTTACCGGTCTTTTTATTAAGAAGGACATTTGCTTGTTTGTTACATTAAATTATTATATTTTGGAGATCGCCTGCAATACTTTTGTTGGATATCTATAATGTTGTCTGCAATTCATGTATATTATTTAATCTTCATTTTTCTAGGATTGACAAGAACAATGCAGTGAATTCTCAAACTGAAGGTTTTCCGAACATGTCATCTTCTGTGTCGGAGATGGGTGTAGGTTCATCATTTATGGCCTCCAGCAGTCACTTCCCCTTGCATCCAAATAGTTCAGCTGAAGAGGTGTCGCAGAACAGAGAAGGTTCTGAATTGGAGCCTGCAAGAAGAGATATCTAATGTTGCAGAAGGGCTACGTTTTAGTTTAAGTTTCTAGGATCTAGTAGCAAACTTTGACGGGCAATTGACTTGCCAAGATTGAGCACTTCAATTCTCTCTTTTCTTATTAATGAAATGGAGTTTGATCAGTTTTAAATTTCTATGTACTGAAAAGCTTTTCTACGTTAGTAATTTTTTTTTTTTTGGCCGTTATAATTAATGGTGTCCGCCCACTTGGGCATATTTTCATTATTTTATATTGGTTGGGATGAAAAGAAACTAGCTTTGAACTCATTTCCATGTTTAGTTCATGCAACAAAAAAAAAAAAAAAGAGCACCATAACTCCTTTGGAATTGTCATTTGTCATACAGAGGAAAAGTGACTTCAGTTTTACACAGGAAGGGTGGTTGTTACCATGAGAATGGGAATGAACAATAGTCTGTATCGGCTGATAGGAGCATTAATTTATGATATAAAAAAGAAATATATGTCATAGAAATCTCAATTGTAGAAATGTAAACTTTTGTACACTTTCTTAAAGTCAAAAAATGTCAGGATCTTTTTTGTTTTAGAAGTTCGGCATGGTCTAAATCATGTCAGAGAAAACCTCTCCGAAAAGAAATCAAATTCGGATTATAGAAAATAAAAACATATTCATCGGAAAATACAAGAACATAAGCACAACTACTAGAACTATGAAAATACAACAACATACACGAAAAGGAAGAAGAAAAAGGCCCATGACATATTCATGGGAAAGGGCCAGTCATTTGACATCATGTAAAAAAAAAAAAAAAAAAGAGGGGGAAATTCCATGCATCAGGCTAATGTCACATAGTTCAGAACCATCTTTTTAGCGCTCTGGTGACATCACCACTTTTTTCTAAAGGCAAGCAATAAAAACAAGCAATCAGAATGCAGGAACCAAGCCGCAGAAATTGCAATGGGAGCGTTCAAAATTAAGACGAATTTGCAATGAGAACTTTCAAAAACAAATCTAATAACACAGGTAAAAGTTCCATGAAACCATGTGTGGGAATCACAAACCATGGGCAGCATCTGCCAGAATTATGGTACAATAGTTACATCATAGAAACATTCTTTGAAATTGAATAATGTTGGGTTTTTACAGGCAGCAAATACATGACTTGCTCATTCTGCAAAGCAGATCCCCATATTGTTCTTGCACATTAAGATTAGGCAACCGTTCAATCATTACGAAACCGAGCCTCAGTGTATTTCGGGATTTTTTGTTTGCCGATTCTATTGGGTATATTCATATCCGCATTATATGATACGCCTGTTTCAGCAAAAAAAAAAAAAAAAAAAAAAAGAAGAAAGAAGAAGGCCTCAGTGCATGTGCAGAACTTCAACCTACAAATATGTAGCAAGTGCAAGTTCCAAGGAAGAAACTAAGGCAAAAACCCATATGTCTGCAAAATAATAAAATATTTAAGATTAGTAGCATAACACCAGTTCGATATCAATCTATGCACGATAATTTGCAAAATCTTGCTAAGTGAGACTATCAAAAAATAATAATAATAAAAACTCAAGTTTCATAACACTCGGTAACTTACAACACGTCCATCACCAAAAGTTTCGCAAGCTTTAAAGAAAAAGTTAATCTCATTCGAAGATAAACTTGAAATACATCGCAACACAAATATCTTTAGTAAAGTTTCATAAACTAATAAGTAGAATAGTTGTATTTAATTGAATGACATCATGCGACAACTTTCAATGCTTCAGTCACCCTGTAATAAAAATGATAATTAAAATTCTACTTGTGAGGAATAAAATTTTACTATCTTCATTTTATAGCGAGGATGAAAGAATGAACCCACTGGTAGCACAAGATTAGACTGCTGCCAATATTTATTAAACTTCTTCTTCATAGGTAACATCATAAAAAGAAAAAGTTGATCCTTAGAATTTGTCCACCATTCAACAATTTGCAACTGAATTTCATAAAATTATTAGAAAAAAGGATTTGGAGTTAGATATGTTGTGCATGAAAGAAGCTCGGTGCTGTTATAGAAATTTTCCGGAGCTTGACAAAATACTTTTGCCTCTTCCTATTGATCCTTTATTGGACCCTAGCCTTGCATTAAATCATTATGCATTTACCCTCATTTAATCACCAAACTTGGAAACTAATTTAGTCGTGAGTTTACCTATACACTCTCCATTGTCCGATCAGCCTTCAACTCTTTATGCCATCAAATTTATTACCCTTTCCTTTATAGCACACCAAAGTGGTTTTCGCTCCGACATTTTGCCGGCTCTCCTCTCCAATCCGAATTTCTTTAGGAAATCTCGGTCACACTATGACTCTCCAACCCGGTTTCCTTTGGAAATCCGTTCTCTGTTTCTTTTTTCTCGGAAATTTTGGTGACAATATGCCTCTCCAACTCGATTTTTTTCGGAAATCTCGGTCCCCGATTTTTTTTGGAAATCCATTGTTTGGGGGAAATTTTAGTCAGACCATGACTCTCCAGTAATCCTGGCTGGATTCCAATAATCTCGAGACCTGCTCGAGTTGGTAAGATCGTCCGAGGGCGAATTTTATTTTTGGTAAGAAGTGATTCAAGTGAATGCCTTTTTAAACTTGTAAAAATACAGAGTGCGAAGTTTATCGAAGCAACTGCTGATTGCACCGGCTTGGGAACAAGGAAGCGTATGTTCCTCTGAGGTCTGTGATACAATATTATGTTTTGTTATTAGTTGTTAATCAGTAGAGGCATTGTTCTTCTTCTTCCTCTATTCTTGATTTCTTTTAAGAGATATATTGTTGCTCTTATTTATTATATTTTTTAGATCGCCGCTGGCATTGTAGAGGTTGTTTGTAGAGGTTACTCGATGTCTCACTGTATTTTTAGATTACTATGTCTATGGGCACCGTGCGGTGAACATGCATATGTTTCTTATACTATCTATCCATACGTCATAGTATCTTAAAGTTCATACTTCATATTCATACTTCATGCTCTGTTATCTTATGAATCCGAGCCTTTCATATTCATGCTGCATTCTTTTGATTCATAGAAATCTGAAACCTGTTGACTTCGTTATGTCCTCCATGAAGAATTTAAGATTCTTTAAATCTTTAAGAAAAAAATTATTTGTGTATGGAGAACTTTGAGGTTAATTTTCTCACTCCTTTCCCTTTCTTTTTTTTATTTTCATCTTTAAAACATATATTATTACTTTGTATGTAAATTAATATAAAAAAGATTCGGGCAGGTCCGGGTTAAAAAATAGCGAGTCCAAGCCTGACCCAATTTTATTTATGCTTGGACGATTTAGACCCTGGCTCGGCCCAATCGGTTGAATATCTTCTTCTTCTGCATCCTAGGTCTATAGCCACTGCTAGAAACTATGCTATGAGTTCCCCAAGTTTCAATTACCAATATGTTAACAAGGGATAGTATCCTAGTCATCTTAAAAATCTTTAAATATTATAAGAAAATATAGTTAGAATGTGAAGACTCCTCCATTGAAATGCTAATTATAGTTCGTTGTAGCTGGATATGCCATTGGCATGTCCTGAATGTCATGTACAAACTAAAAAGAGACATTGAAGACCAAATAAACTGTTTCAACATTATATGCAATTATAGGTTTTATATAAGATCATCATAGTGGTTTCTAGGAATCTTTATCTAATCACATGAATGCAGATATCATTGGTGATATGATTTTTATGACTGCATTATATAACGGTCCGTTTTATAAAATAATCTGATCTTAGTTTTTTTATATCTAAAATATGTTTAGTATAATTGTTCAATGGTGGAGCCAAAGCTTTTAGGAAGGGGGCAAAGTGTTATGATGGACTAACTTGTAAAGTTTCACTTTCTCTTTACAAGACTAATAGAATTTTATTGAAACAGGAAAAGATTCAAGGAGTATAAGAAAGAAAAATTAAAAGGCACTTATTTTATGAAACTGTCCGCATCAAATTAGAGAAACAAGAATGATGCATGAGGACAAGCAGTTAAATTTTAATTGAAAAGCTGGGAACTTAGATAATTTATTGATTAGATTATGGCCAGAGTACCAAATGATTTTATTTTGCAATATTGCAATAAATGAGGAGGCTCCTTTGGATGCTTAAACAACCAAGAAGATCTTATTTAGTTCGGAATATCATCAAAAGATAAAGTTATTAGTTGCGTCAGATGTTCTTTATCGATGACATACTTCAATACATGTTTATACACTTGGATTCTCTTGTCAATATTCCTTAGTCATAATGATTTGTTATAATGACATAGTTGATCATGTAATGATTTCGGGCATAGATATTTTGTGGTGATAATGGATTAAAAGCATGCAAAATTGATTTGTCACATCAGGAAGAGGAGAAAAATCCTAGGTTCCAACTTTGATGTGAATTTGAAAATAAAGCTTTGCATATTATGAATTCGTATTTTGTCGTAAGATTATACCTACTGGAGTATATATATTTTTTATCTTTGCAGTTGAAAATGTTTGTTATTCATGATGGAAATAATTTTACTTTCTCTTCTCTTCATTATAATGGATCCAGTTTTTTGTTTTACCCTTTTGTCTCTTTCTAATTGATGTCTTTTTCTCCTCCCCTCTACTTGTTTATCCTCCCTTCATTTGTTACTAGTTAATTAGACATCTCTTATAATTAGGATCTAGGCAATTGGTCTTTACAACCTGTCATACCTGAAATCATGGCATCATATGCACATTTTTATTATTAGCTTATTTCAATATGTTTATGTATGTATTTATGCATGTAAGCATGTATGAGTTAGCCATCATTTTGTTATGAGGTCTCTTCTCTCAAATCTTTACCACTGATGAATAAAGATCAAGATGGTTGGATGGACCTATTGGATCGTACCTCTCTTGTGGGGTTCCTCCTCTTATGAGGTGTTTCCTCTTGTCACAAGCATTTGTTTTTCAAATTTAAAGTAAAGTTGAATTCACTAGAGATTTAAACTTTGTTATAATGAAAAATAGATGATTTGTATATATTTGTTGTTAGTGCTATTTTTGTTTCTTTGTTGCAGTATTATGTTATATAGAAAGGTACAATAAATCATCGATAACCAATAGTTTTACCTAATTTAATTATTATGGTTTAGTTTTATATTTTTTCTTAATAAGTATGGACTAATTTTAAATAAAATATTTCGTAATTTATTGATATCTTGGTTCGCCGTACCCATCCGAACCGGACGGTACGAGAGATACCTTATCATACTAGTTCGGTACCGATACTCGGTACGGGCGGCATATCGACACTCGGTACGGGCGGCATCCCGATATCGGTGCACCAAACTACTAATATTTGTCCCTAGAGAGGGCTTATAATTTTATAGTGTCAGTTGCAATCTTCTTTAGCTATCTAACTCTCGATGTGACATAAGTATAAACGAGATTTACCATACCAGTCTTTCTATACCATACTAGGCATACTGTACTGTACTTGTATCGAATTGGTATGCGGTCTCGTACCATATCGATATTCGGAACATCTCACCGTCTCGTACCGTAGCATGTACCGATATTATAATATGATGGTACTGGTTCTGGGTTCGGTGTTGAGACGACGAACCTTGAGTATAATTGTATTTGAAGAATTGAAGTGAACATGGAAATTTTTAGAAACATGCAAATTGTTGTTCTTGTTCAAGTTTCTAAATTTCTGAAAGAAAACCAGCAGAAGACTACTTCATGCTAGAGCCTTTTTGAGCCTAGCTCACACTACTCCTCTTCTGATTTCCTTTGCCCCAAAGATTCTTCCCAAACCCAAAATCCATTTTCCGTTGATTTAATCTGTTCTTTT
Organism: Phoenix dactylifera; assembly: GCF_009389715.1. Taxonomy (NCBI): domain Eukaryota; kingdom Viridiplantae; phylum Streptophyta; class Magnoliopsida; order Arecales; family Arecaceae; genus Phoenix; species Phoenix dactylifera. The sequence continues at coordinate 465,685 of NW_024067724.1, read as the reverse complement.
TTGTGATTTTTTAAAGTGATCTATTAGTATCTGAATTTATTTTTTCTTCTTGTTGAATAAGGACCATCACATTGCAGAACAGTCTAAGGGCTTCATGGCAGTCTCAGATCCAGAACGCATTTCAAGTGATATTATTCTTATTAAACGGGTGAGATAGTTTGCTATGAGTTTCAAAATTCTGCATTTTACATTTAAATAGAGCTGGTTTGGCATAGGAAGCTCATTTTTTACTAAATAAGCATGCTTATCTTGCTTTGTACATTTGTTGAACTAACATAGTATTTCAGGTTCAGCATATGATCGAATCATGTTTGCAACGTTATATGAATAAAGAGGAGGTGGTAAAGGAGCTTAAGGAGAAAGCCCTTATAGAACCTTGGCTTGTAGATCTGTGTAAGTCTAATAGAAATTTGCTTTACACACAAAATGTTTTTGATCTTTTCCTATGTAATCAGCATAAGAAGAATCTCATTGAGTTTTGATGCTATAAAATTCTCACAATTTCTATGTCATTAATTATATAAGAAAATTCAAGTTAAAACATGGTACAATATTTAAAATGAAACTTTCTATCTTTCAATTTGTGATCTGAATAATTTGATTACAATGCTTAGTTAGATCTTATGTTATATTAGTTCGTAACTAAAATAAGCAAGCATATCCAAAACATTGGCCCCGCTATCTGGAGCCTAAATTGTAGCAAGATGATTTTGTAATCTTTTTTTTTCTCACATGCTCCATTTAAATTAGCTGAACCCATCTCATCTCCTTTATGACCATGGGCACAACTTCTGGCTAAAAGCCTTCATTTTACAAGCCATAGTGTTCCTTTTGGCTCAATACTACTTCATCCTCATGTCCGACAACCTGTAAGCAACCCTTGACAGACTTATTCCTCATTGTGCTGTTCCTATTTTTTTTCCGACTACCTATCTTGCATTCTCTCCTCTGCTATGTTCATCTAATAAGCTGGGTTCTTTGGAGCTCAACTTTTAGATTATAACTCTAGGAGTTATAGTTTGATATTTTTTTGGCTTCTTGTTTCTTTATATAGAATTTGTGACACCACAAGATAGGGACATAGATTGAATGTTTTATAGTTTGTAGTTACATGAATAGTCAATTTGACATCACACAACCTTATAGTTTAGCATAAAATTGACATTAAATATTAAAGAAATATTTTTAGTTATACTTCAAGTATTTTGGTCTAACATCCAAAATATTATGTGTTATAGTGTGGAGGGGGCTAGAAAAGGAAAATCCTGAGTTTTTCAGTGGGTACCATGTGAGACTAATGCTGATAAAACAAATCACCATGTTCAATCAATTGCTTGAGCGCCAATGCTATCTAATGGAGCAATCTCATCAGGAAGAGCATCAGGACAACAATCATCATACCACAGGTAACTTGGCTTTCTTTAGAATGTTCAGAATAGTTGTTCAAATTAAATCATGGAGCTTTCAAATATTATGAATATCTTTTGTAATAAGTATTTTACATGTCCTTGAAATCGAAAATCTTACCAAAATTTAGATCTTTTATGAGAATATTGAATTCATATGGCAATTTTATTCATTAATACTAAAGATTGTGGATGAATAAATCCATCCTTTTGGACCTGGGTAATATAGCAATTCTATACATTTGGAGTGAATAATGGATCATGTTTTGTTGTTTGACTTCATTAGTCACAACTGTCGCATGAAAGTTCAAAATGGCATGTACAGATATATAAAAGGAATCCTATAGAGCTTTAAAATCTCTTGCCTAAACAAAACCAAGCTCAATGCATTGTGGGATTTATCTTGTCACCAACTTGTCAAGTGATCTGTATGCTGCCTCATTCGTCACCATTATATGAACCTCGTCCTTCAACATAAGCAACTATTTATTTGTTTACTTTTAATTATGCATCTAGTTTGTCTCCATAGTCACTAATAATCATTTCTTCACCAAAGCCTCCTCTACCTTGTTATCCAACGTTATCCTTCATTATCTCCTTTATTCCGAATAACAAAATGAAGATTTGCTTGGCCTATTCATCTTTTGTTCTGCTAATTGTCTGTGCATCTGATATTCTCTAACAAGCATAGTTACTTTGACATTTTAAATTTCGCTTGGCCTATCCACGTAACTGTATCCCTCTTTATCTTAATAAAATATAGTTAAGCTAACTCTCAACTTCAAACATATTCTGCAAATCAATTATCTCCCATCTTCATCTTGATGTCAATCATATAACAAATGGTTAGAGGTCATCTCTGAACTTATGCAATCCTTGATAACTAGTGTGAAAGAAAATAGGAAAATTCTACATGACTTTCTTTCTCTTTTCCCTATTCTTTATGATAGCTTTGTTTTCCATTAGAAATCAAGAAACTTAAGAATAAGAAGCTATCTAGACATCTTTATTTTTGAGAGGTTTTCTGTTCTTCAAAATAATCTATGGAAAACTTTCAACTATGTCCAACAATCTTGTCATTTTCTTATTTATCTATCATATAAAGTATCAAGAATGTAATTCCTTGTGCATATAATATATTATCAAGTTATCAATCGTATGTTGACTTGGCAAGTTATGGGTGATGAGGGTTGCATACTTCAGTAACATTTATGCCTGCCTGTACGGCTGCATGGCAAGTTATATTGATTTGAAACAAAGAGATGCACATATGTAGACTGATACACAATGCTTGGAGGTTGTTTGCTTTCCCTTCCTATTCGAGCATCCTAAAAGTGTTCTTAAAAGTGTTGATGAGCCTATAAACATGAGTGTTTCAGTTGTTGTTAGTTATTTATGTCAAAAGTTCTGAGTCCTTTAGAGCAAAAGTGGTAGTTTGAGCCTATTGGAAGATTCTTTGTGCTGTTTGTTTTGGATGGGGTGGTATCAGAGTTTGTTTTGAGGTAAACTAATTAAAAGAAAATGCTGTAGGCCACTTTTACTTTTCTACCAATTCTCCTCTTAACTTCTTTTATTTTCCTTGGCAAAAATATATGAAATAGTCTCTTGGATCTGCTTACTGTTGTTAAATACTCAACAACAATAGTGAAAACAATTGGTAGAAAAATAAGCACACAATAGGCACAGGAACTTGTGTGGCTTACTTAGAACCAGTTGATATTTGTAGTCTGATGATGTTAGAGAGACTTATTAGAAAACAAAACTTCAAATATTACGTTTATTTCCTCGGAGTAAATAGTCCGCTTAGGCTTGTTGAAGAAGATTTTATGCAACATATAGTCCCTTGGTTCAATTTCCAATTTTTTAGATTTAGTTTTGTCCTTCTGAAGAGACACGACCAAGCAACCTTTTCTTTCACAACCAAGCCACCATTTATTTCACTAATATGGTGTTCCAAGCTGGGCCTTATTCCGTTTTAGTTTCCCTTTCTTCCAAACTATCAATACTTGTTAGGCACTTCAAATTTTCTTCTCCAGGCTTGCTCCTGTGAAACAATTTGAAGGAGAGCTCTATGCATGTTTCGTAGTTTAATGTGGACTATTCAATAAAAGTTGATATACACGACCATGAGTATATCCATATTTGCTATTTTTTATCTTGGCGTTTTCCATTAGATATTTGTATTGTTATGTGCCAATCTATGGTCAACAGGTTCCCAAGTTGTCCATGAAGTGATGCCACCAAGAAGTTCCCAGTACAACTTGATGAACTCTTTAGATGGGTAAGAAAATCTACTGATCCTTTAAGAAATATTATCAGCATTTGTAGTTTAAATCTATTATGATTCATTTTGTTCTCTAATCAATTGTATAGATTAATTAAGAAACCAAGTGATATCACTGATTTGTTAATTGAGAAAGGTTTCTTAATATGCTTGGCAAGTGGAAATATAGTGATATATTGTAGTACATAATGAATTTGTTCTCTAATAAATTGTATGGATTAATTTAGAAACAAAGTGATATCACTGATTTATTAATTGAGAAAGGTTTCTTAATATGCTTCTCAAGTGGAAATATAGTGTTATATTGTAGTACATAATGCAGCTTGTTTGTTAGAAAAATATCTATTTCTATCTATAGGGCACGTGTGGAATATTGCAGGGCCAACTAATTCGGATAGGTTAAGCAGTTGCAAGCTCTTCGAAGAACAATTAAAATTTACAATTTTAGAAAATTTTGTAGGAAGTGTTTGCATGATGATATGTATAATCAAACAATGCTGCCACCAACTATAGTATGAGCTTTCTTGGAAAATAGATTATATTCTTTGAAATACATGCTATGACATAGAAAGCAATTAGATAGAATTTATAATCTATGAAAATATAAGGTGGTCTCAAAATAATTTCAGTACCCTCAAGGTTGACTTTTTTATTGTGAAAGTTTGTAATTTAGTGGAAAGATTTTGGAAAATATTAGAGAGCAAAATATAAGAGGGTAATAATTGAACTGACTGAAGAGTCCATGAAAAGAAGGTTTTATCACAAGTCTTGAGATATTAATAATTCAAAAAAATTTTGTGCAAGGGATATTCAAAGAAACACAATGAATTCACATTAAATTTTTAATAAACTAGAAATTTTTTTTTTATTAAACATTAGAAAACTAGAAATTTAATTATTTAAAGGATTTTAGGGCCACAAGTTTTGTGTACCATTTATTGCTTCTATGCACCACAAAATATGCTGCAAAATTTCAAATATTGTCAAATCATTTTTTTAAAAAATCTCCCACTACTTTTTCTTATTTTTTAATTTTTAATCTTGCCCGGCATCTAGCAACATGCAGCTTACTAGGAAAAGTGAGCTACTGCTATTTTTTAACAAGGAGGTGCTAAACCCTAACTTGTTTAAGATACGACTACATGCATAATATCAATGCATAGTTATAGTTCTATGCAACAAGAATCTTTCAATCAGATATTGGTTTCTACTATTTTCCTAAAAGATTAGAGGCATTATTGTTTCCTTTACAGGTCTTTTTATTAAGAAGGACATTTACCTGTTTGTTACGTTAAATTATTATATTTTGGAGATCGCCTGCAATAGTTTTGTTGGATATCTATAATGTTGTCTGCAATTCATCTATTATTTAATCTTCATTTTTCTAGGATTGACAAGAACAATGCAGTGAATTCTCAAACTGAAGGTTTTCCGAACATGTCATCTTCTGTGTCGGAGATGTGTGCAGGTTTATCATCCATGGCCTCCAGCAGTCACTTCCCCTTGCATCCAAATAGTTCAGCTGAAGAGGTGTCGCAGAACAGAGAAGGTTCTGAATTGGAGCCTCCAAGAAGAGATATCTAACGTCGCAGAAGGGCTACGTTTTAGTTTAAGTTTCTAGGATCTAGTAGCAAACTTTGACGGGCAATTGACTTTCCAAGATTGATCACTTCAATTCTCTCTTTTCTTATTAATGAAATGGATTTTGATCAGTTTTAAATTTCTATGTACTGAAAAGCTTTTCTACGTCAGTAATATTTTTTTTGGCCGTTAGAATTAATGGTGTCCGCCCACTTGGGCATATTTTCATTATCTTATATTGGTTGGGATGAAAAGAAACTAGCTTTGGACTCATTTCCATGTTTAGTTCATGCAACAAAAAAAATAAAATAAAATCACCATAACTGCTTTGGAATTGTCATTTGTCATACAGAGGAAAAGTGACTTCAGTTTTAAACAGGAAGGGTGGTTGTTACCATGAGAATGGGAATAAACAATAGTCTGTATCGGCTGATAGGAGCATTAATTTATGATATAAAAAGAAATATATGTCATAGAAATCTCAATTTTAGAAATGTTTTTTTGTTGTATACTTTCTTAATCCAAAATTTTTGGGTTGGAATCGGATTATGTATGGATCCGACCGATCCGAATGACTCGTTGGGTCAAAAATTGTAGTCGTGGATCCAACCCGATCTGCTCTGATCTTCTATTGAGTTGGGTCTAAGTCTAATATTAGGATCCGAACAAAGAACTGGGTTGGGTTGGGGTCACTCATGATCCGGTCCAACTCGGCCCATTTGCACCCCTAAGATTTCAAGTCCAATCTCTCAATACGTAGAAAAGTCAACAAGTGATCGGGGAATAATTTCTCCTACCATTTTCACTTAGATTTTCATATTTGATTCTCTTGATACTTTCTTTTTAAGCGACTGAAATTAGACCTTCACTCAATCATGCTCATAATAAAAGATTCAGGCTAAAGTGGGTTTTGTTGTACCTCAGGGACTCCATCACTGGATACCAACAGGAGAGGGCAAAGTTCATTCTTATGGTAGTGTGACTATACATCTTGATTCCTGGCGCGCAATTTATTCTCTTATTATAACATTGATATTTGCAAAAAGTTTTAAATTAATTATTTTTATATTTATTTGCAAATATTAGTAATCATTGTTTTCACCATAGACACCTTTTAGCAATACCCTACCCTTCTAGTATTTGAAACATGCCACATCGCACCACTCCATTCCTACATTCGAGACTCCGTGCATGGTGATTGGTGAGATGGTACATGAAGCTCGCTTGTCAGCCGTGCGATTGTCGTGAACTCCTCCGATCTCCACCTGCCACGAGAGACTGATGCTCCCAGCAGGGAATAGGGTGATGCTGGGAATTAGCACTCATACAATTTTTGTCAATGGTTTTCCCTGATGCAGCCATGTGCTTGGCCTTATAGAGGATTTATGGTGATATTTCTTAAGGTTTATTATTGCCAGTAGCACTATCCCTTAGAGCCATCACATCTCAATTCTCCTTTCTCAAATGTGACATTCAGGATTCGTTTGGTTCACATGAAAAATTTTATCTCACTGGAATATGCTTTCTAGGAAGCTTGGGTAAATGATACTTGAGAGTCATTTTTGCATGTTTAGTTGACCTTAGGAAAGTGGCATGGAAGGCATTATTTTCTAGAATGAATTATGTTTGGATGAGAATTTACTTTTCTAAAAAATTATATAAAATACTTATTATGCTCTTAGAATTAGATACAATATTTTTGCTTATAATATTTGAAACACCAACATCTTTAGTATCAACAGAAGGAGAATGTTGAGATATGGATAACTCTATTGGAGCTTCACTCTCCAACATAGTTTGCATACTAGGAAACAAACCATTATCAATACTTTCATCGCCATTCCTTCATGTAACATCATGATAATTACTTTTAGAATAATAATGGCCAACAAAGCATTCTGGATTTGAAGCAGAGTTAGCTATGTGAGGTGATTGCATACATTTCAAGTTGTTTGAAGCAAGGTATGTCGTCTTGGTACCAAGCTCTGAATTGGTGCCATCATCACTGTATTGGTATGCTTGGTACAAGGGTTCGTTCAATATACCGAATGTCGGTACACTCTTCGTACCATGTATCGGTACGGAACTGGTATAGTTTATTATAGTACCATGATTGGAAATGATAACTTAAGAGTATTTTTTGAAAAATAAAATTACCACATTTTTTAGCCCATAGAAAAGTGGCTTTCCTATATCGTACATAACTCCCATAAAATGTGGGAAAGTTATTCCTATAGAAAAACTACTTTTCTGGCCCATAACAAAAGTGGCTTTCCATCGTCCATGGAAGTAACATTGAAAAGAAGATCCAAAGCTTGAATGAAAAATTCTAATCAAGCAACAGAAAATGACATCTTGGATGGTCCATGAACACTTACGGCCAATATCAGTTTTAATGTTCCTCAAAGTCTGCTAAAATTTCTTGGAGTGCTGTGGTAGTATCATCCGGGATTTGCCATTAACGTTGCCTCTCAAACCCACTTCATCCACTCATGAATGTTAAACTTTAATTTAGAGCCCGCGTTGAGTGTAGATCCAAAGGCTGTATGAAGAAATTCTATGCAAGATTGAAAGATAGCACACATGGTCCATGGAAACTTACAGTTCAATTTCTAGGCACTAGCTTCATTTTGATGAAGTTCTAGAAGTAATAATTCAGCAAGGGGCATTATTAGATTAATATAGAAGCCTTAGAACTCTTTTAAAAGAGTTCCAACAACATTTCATCAACATTTTAAATGTTCTGACAAGCTAGATATTTCAGCCTTTCAAGCGACTCGAATGTGAAGCAAACTAACACCTAACTTGCTAGTGCTATTTAGAGGTGCAAGTTAGGTTGGGCTCAACTCGAACGTAGCCTCCTAGCCTGTTTAATAAATAAGATTAGGTTGAGATTTTATAAATTTGTGTTGGACTTGGGCTCAAAAAAACCCTAACTCTAACCTTCAACCCAACTCAAATCTAGCCCTAACCCAACTACCTAACACAACTAGAATCCAATCCAACCAAAGTTAACATGATCGACCCAATATTATAAATAAATAGATAAATAATTCATATTTATATTTCATATTATATATATATTTATATATAAAATAACCATATCTTTAATCTCGTTAAAAATATGTATAGGGATAATAGTGAATTAATGAATGGTTGATCCTCAACTTAGTAATTATGTTGACCCCCTATTTGATTTTGATGAGCTCAAAACACATGAGTATATTTCTTATTATACTAATGAATTTAAGTTAGTGTTTTAGGAAAAAATACACAAAATATTATGATAAATTCATTAGGAAATATTTCAGAGGTTTTGATTTGGTTTGGAAAGAAGTGTTGACCCATATTTTGTAAATGGATAATCCACGAGACGCCTCCCATAGGTCACGAGACGTCTCTGGCACGCTCCCAAGTCGACTTCCTGCTGAGACGAGGCGTTTCCAGCAGGAAGACAGAAATTAGTTTGAATATGCCAGTGTGCGAGTTGACTCCCCGATGCGCAAGCCGTCTCCCACAGTAGAAGCAGAAACACACTTTTGAAAGAACAGTTTGTGAGTTGACTCCCCGATGCGCGAGCCGTCTCTCACAGTAGAAGCAGAAACACACTTTTGAAAAAATAGTGCGCGAGGCGACTCCCGATTTACGCGAGCCGACTCCCAACTTACGCGAGCCGTCTCCTGCAGAGAATGACAGAATGTTATTTTTGAAAAGCCCGATCTCGAGCCGACTCCTAACAGGCGCGAGACGTCTCCTATCTCAGGCGAGCCGTTTCCAGAATGGCCGAGTCGACTCAAAGTCTGCTGATACCTCAATGGCTAGTTTTGCACAATGTCAGAACGGAGGCAAATCCTTTCTAACGGCTAGTTTTTGGAGTCTAACGGCTAGGAAAATGTTCCCTCGTGAAGCCATAAATACAAGGGAATTAACTTGGATTCGAGAAGAGAGGATAGATACAAAAAGGGAGATTGAAAATATTGAAGAAAGCTCAACAACCACAGAATCCAAATTATTAAGAGAGCTACCAAAAATAGAGCAAGAAGTGTGCATTCAAGTTTGAAGCATTCAAAGCCTTTATTGCAGCAATCAAGATCAAGTTTTTGGCCCTGAAAGTTGGCTGATCTCCATCAACTTCATTCAAAGCGCCAGCAACCAATTTATTGCTCATTTCTATACGAGTTTGCGCATTTCTTTTATTTTTTTTTGAGCAATAATTTATGTGTTCTAATCTTTTCATATTATTCTTGTAACAAGTTTCAAGTATTGAAACTTGAGGAAGGTTTAGTCCAAACCTGAATTAGATTAGGTAAAAGGTTTTAGTTGGTGAGCCTTTGGAAAGAAACCAATTGGATTCGTTGTGATCCCGAAAAAACAACGAGTTGGGTCGTAAACTCGTAAAATAATCGCACTGTAATCAGGAAGGATTATAGTAAATTCCCAAGTGCAGCTTGGGGAGTGGACGTAGGAGCAAGAGTTAGCTCTGAAACCACTATAAAATTTCTGTGTTTGTATTGTGGTTCATTCTTTTTACTTACTTTTTAGCTTTCCTTTATCTGCATCAGCTTTGTTACTTTAAAATGAAGAAAGCTTTAAATTATAAATTGATTAACTGATAAAATGTTTTAAAGAATCCAATTCACCCCCCCTCTTGGATTTTCTTCAAGGCAACAAGTGGTATCAGAGCAGGTGCTCTATAATTTTTTGTCTTTTGATTTTGATGTTAGATGTATGCCCTAGAAGCCAATCTGGCTGGCACATTGTTAATTCTAGGGACATAATTTTGTACTTGACTTTTTATTATTGAATAAATGAAAGGCATCTTTTTCATTCATATTGTTATTGTGTCTATGAATCGTCCAAGGAATTAATAAGATGATGATGCATATTCTCAAGAGTTGAGAATTTGAGCCATGTATCATTAGTGATTATTAGAACAATGGCTCCTGATCGATGGATCATCACGAGGACGGTGATCGATCCGATGAGATCTGTGCACACATTACTTTTCCTATGAATGGACGAGACTCGAGTCCACGGTGTGGAGACACTGAAGTAATAGTGCAGGTGCTTGTTAGAGAACAAGGGTACTGAGCGTGACCAAGACAAGAAGTCACTTGGATGTCTATCCACTCGTCAGTGACTTGCTTGATGTTGCAGTAGTGTGACTGGTCCTTTGACCTGCGATGCTTCGGCTACTCACAGTGAGGTTATTGTAGTTTGACTGCACATATACATGGTCTTTAGCCATATGAGTCCATGCAGTGTAGATTGGCTGCAGTAGGTTCACTGTAGGAGTAGGGTATACACCTATAAGGAATCTATCGACCTTGATAGATAAGGAGAGATCCTATGTGATTTATAAGACTGAGTTCGTAAGACCTCGGCCGGGGCAGATTACACAGTGGAGAAAGAGTTCTCCGCTCTCGAACTTAAGTTGAATAAATCTTGACATATGACAGACGAAGGGGTTTGACGAGTTATCCATGACCTCCGTCCTGTAGGGATCCATGATAGAAGGACTGTATCACATGATAACTGCACCTAGAGGTTTATCATTCTATTCTGCTGGGTAGCCACTACATGCTGTTAGGTGTCACTGGTGGATGGTGGGACTCATAGGGATTATCTCGATGATCGATTAACCCTAATGAATAGAGTTGGAATCGTTCCGACCCATTGAAAGAAGTTTTCAATGATATTATGATAGAGATCACAATATATCTCACTACCAGTCAGAATAGAACCTATGTGGTCACACACAATAGAAGTATTGACCGATCCGATGGTTGAATCGTGATTAGAAATCATAAGTAATCAATTCGATTGATATTCAGTTGAAGAAGGAACAATGGAATTAATTAATTGGACTTAAAACAAGAGTCCTACTTGGAGTAGGATTCCTAGAGTCCTAATTGGATTAGGACTAGGAATCCTACTTGGACTGGGATTCCTACTTGGACTGGAAATCCTATTTGGAGTAGGACTAGGATTCCTACTTGGAGTAGGATTCCTATAATCCTAATTAGATTAGGAGTTTTGAATTAAATTTGGATTCCTACTTGGAGTAGGATTCCTAGAGTCCTAATCGGATTAGGACTTCGAATTCAAATAAGAGTCCTAATTGGATTAGGACTAAAATTAAATAAGTCCTAATTGGATTAGGGTTTCTTAAGTTCTAATTAATTATTAATCTAATGAATCAACATGACTTCTAATTGGATTAGGATTGAAGGGTTCAATTGAGTCATGGTTCATTCAAGTTCTAATTGGATTAGGACTAGCATAGATTGAACCCAATTGATTCATGATTTGACTTAAGCCTAATTGGATTAGGACTAAGCCACAAGAGGGACACCTAATCCTCCTTGGAGGAGGATTAGGTTAACCAAGTAGGAGGGGCATGAGCCCCTCTCCTTTTCTTGGTGCGGCATGAAGAGAGGGGGCCGGCGCCCCCTCTTAGGAAATAACTCTAGGGCTCCTAAATTGTAGGAGCCCTAGATGGCTTTATAAGGAGGCATGGGGCCGGCGCCCTAAGAAGTGATCTCCCTCTCCTTGCAGCCGTGGCCTCTCTCTCCTCCTTCTCCATCTTCAGCCGCAAGCAAGGGAAAGCAAAGGAAGATTGTTTGGTGGCCTCTTCCTCCTCCCTTCTTCCTTCCAATACAGGAAAAAGAAAGTAGGCTGCAGAGGCTTTGATTCTTCTCTGATCTTCATCCTTCTTCTTCCTCCTCCCAAGCACAATCAAGGGTTGATTGAAAGGGAGGACATCAGCCATCAAAGTTATCTCTGCAAGGGAGCTAGCACCCCGGGGAGATAGAAAGCTTGGATCGGTTTTCTGCTTCGTGTGGATACCCGTAGAGGCCGGGCACTTGAACGGCTTCAAGCGAACCTTCATCCAAAACCACGATCATCAGTTTGCGGTGATCATCTACCCGCACAAGGTGAAAATCTGATCTTCTAATGTTATTTAAAAATTTTTAATCCTTATCTATCTACGAACGGTTTTTAAACAACGTTCATGCGATGAACGGTTGATCCCGTGCATGCCTCTTCCGCTGCATCTGAAATTTTTTTAATTTTCTGCGGCATGGGCGGGTTCCCACCATTTGACCCATGAGTAAAACTCAACTTAAAATTCTTGAACCATTTTCTAAGGCATTCTTTCAAGTTTAAAAGTATTTTACCTGAAAAACTCACTTGAATTCATTAGTACAATATGAAATATACTCAAGTATTTTGGGCTCATTAAAATCAAATAGGGGATGAACAATCACTCAGCACGTCTCCAGCAGGAAGACAGAAATCAGTTTGAATATGCCAATGTGCGAGTTGACTCTCCGATCCGCGAGCCATCTCCTACAGTAGAAGCAGAAATACACTTTTGAAAGAACAGTGTACGAGTCGACTTCTCGATGCGCGAGCCGTCTCCCACAGTAGAAGTAGAAACACATTTTTGAAAGAATAGTGCGCGAGTCGACTTCCGATTTACGTGAGCCGTCTCCCGCAGAGAATGATAGAATGTTATTTTTGAAGAGCTCGATATCGAGCCAACTCCCAACAGACGCGAGACGTCCCCAATCTAAGGTGAGCCATCTCCCAGAATGGCCGAGTTGACTCCAAGTCTGTTGACACCTCAATGGCTAGTTTTGCACAGTATCAGAACAGAAGCAAATCCTTTCTAACGGCTAGTTTTTGGAGTCTAACGGCTAGAAAAGTGTTCCCTCGTCCTCCAAAGCCATAAATACAAGGGAACTAACTTGGATTCGAAAAGAGAGGATAGATACAAAAAGGGAGATTGAAAATATTGAAGAAAGCTTAACAACTACAGAATCCAGATCATTAAGAGAGCTACCGAAAATAGATCAAGAAGTGTGCATTCAAAGCCTTTATTGCAGCAATCAAGATCAAGTTCTTGGCTCTAAAAGTTGGCTGACCTCCATCGACTTCATTCAAAGCGCAAGCAACCAATTTATTGCTCATTTCTATCTGGGTTTGTGCATTTCTTTTTTTTTTTAGCAATAATTTCTGTGTTCTAATCTTTTCATATTATTCTTGTAACAAGTTTCAAGTATTGAAACTTGGGGAAAGTTTAGCCCAAACCTAAATTGGATTAGGTAAAAGATTTTAGTTGGTGAGCCTTTGGGATGAAACCAACTAGGGGCTCGTTTGGTTCGCAGGAAAAGAAGGGGGAAAATGTGGTCAATGGGAAAGTAATGAGATGCCTCTTGTTTGGTTGGAGTTTTCAAAGGAGAGAGATGGAAAAGTTGTATTTCCATGGGAATATGATTCCCACATTTTATGAAAAAGTCTTTCTCATAAGAAACATGGAAAAGTTACTTTTCCATGAGACGGGAATCACTCTATCTTTATTTTTTTCCAAAAAAGTCCTTCAGCATTAAAGAGGCATTAAAGACCTAATTTTTATTAAGGGTAAAATAGGAATTACACAACTTTTTCAGGAAAGTGGATGGTCAACCAAACATAAGCATTTTGGAAATCTGCCATTTTTTCATGTTTAACCAAACATGCCAAAAGTACATTTCCAGGCATTCTCTTCCTAGGAATCTTCTTCCCAGGAATCATATTTTTAGGAGGAAAAATGCTTCCCGCGAACCAAATGAGCTCTAGGTTCGTTGTGATCTCGAAGAAACAACGAGTTGGATTGTGAACTCATAAAACAACCGCACTATAATTAGGAAGGATTATAGTGAATTTCTATGTGTAGCTTGGGGAGTGGACGTATGAGCAAGAGTTAGCTCCGAACCACTATAAAATTTTTGTGTTTGTATTGTGGTTCATTCTCTTTACTTACTTTTCAGCTTTTCTTTATCTACATTAGCTCTTTTACTTTAAAATTAAGAAAGATTTAAATTATAAAATTGTTTAACTGCTAAAAAGTTTTAAAGAACCTAGTTCACCCCTCCTCTTAGGTTGTCTTCTGGGCAATAAATTGCTAATTCAACAATAATATCTCAAATCTTCCCAACTTAAATTTTAATCTAATGTAGCTCAATTAAGATGGCACAACCTAACACGACCTAACTAACCTGACCCAACTCAACTAACTTGATGCAACTAGAATATAGCTTAAGATAGGGCCGGGATAGGTTTGGTTAGAAAAATCCCAACCTATAACCAAGTTGGGTTGTGTTATGGTTAAAAGATTTAAAGATAGGGTTGTTTTAGGGTTTACCTTCAACCTTACCCAACCCAACCAAGCTTTAACCTTAGTATAGAAAAAGCTCATATGTGATGCTTGGTTGGAGCATGGGACCTAGAATAGAGCCTTCTGCTAATCAAACACCATTGACGAAATGGGCAGACTTGTCATCTTCAAGAAAAAGCAAATGGGCAAACTGGAAATTGGCAATGCCTAGTCAAACCATCTAATACTGATTTTTCAAGCATAGACTACTCCATATCCATCTTGCAATAGGTTTCTGTCTATTTCTTATACCCATTTCACTATTTTAGATTGTACCTTTGCAACTAATTTTGTATTATATAATATATTATATAAATATTATAATATAATAATCAATACAGAATATATAGTATTACGAGTATAAAATAGGAATATATCTATGTGATATATAGTATTATTGAAATAAAATATATTACAGTATAATATCAAAGTAACTTTCTATGCTATAATAATTACTAATAGTATTGTTTACCATAGCAATATTACTATAAAATTTTTATATATTTTAATAAATAATTAATATTTATTATAATATTACAAAATTAATATTATAATATTGTTAATATGATATAATATTGTTAATATGATATAATATTATATTATGATGCTATATTTTAATATTAATATTGTATTATATTGATCTAATATCATTATAAAATCTTATCATGTTTAACATTTCATATTAAATTTTAATATTAATAATTTAATATCAACATAGAAGTTTGTAGTACTATTATAATATACTATACATACCTCTCAATATAGAAAGATAATGTGTTATGATAAAATAATATCATAACATTATTATTTAGAAAAAATTACATAGACACCCCCTCCAAGCTTAGGCCATTTACACTTAGACCTTAAAAAATTAAAAAGTCTCAATTAGCTACTAAAACTTCATTTTTGTTACAATGTGGCATAGCTGTCTATCTGAATCCTAACACCATTAACAATGATGAAAAACACAAAAATACCTTTAATTTAGAGAGGTTGGATTATGACTTGTATGCGATCTTAAAGTGCTCCATCCTCTATTATCTACTTGCATGCATAGATCTTAAAGCACTCCATCCTCTAGTATTCATCCGCCTGCACAGATCTCAAAACAGTCCATCCTTTATCGTCCATTTGTTTGTATAGATCTCAAAGCGCTCTATCTTCTATCATTCATTCATGTGCATTGATCTCAAAGTACTCTATCCTCTATCATCCATTTACCTGCATAGATCTCAAAGTGCTCCATCCTTATCAATCCATCCACTTGCATAGATTTTAAAACACTGTTTTTTTTGTCATTCATCCACCTATATAGATATTAAAGTGCTTCCTCCTCTATCATCCATCCACTTGCACAGATCTCAAAACACTCCATCATTTGTCATTCATTTGCTTGCACAAATATCACAGCATTTAATCTTCCATCGTCCATCCACCTGCACAGATGTCAAAGCACTTCATCCTCTATCATCCATCCATCTGCATAGATCTCAAAATGTTCTATCCTCATCATTTGTCATTCATTTGCTTGCACAAATATCACAGTATTCAATCTTCTATCATCCATCCACTAACATAGACGTCAAAGCACTTCATCCTCTATCATCCATCCATATGCATAAATCTCAAAATATTATATCCTCTATCCATCCATCCGCTGCATAGATCTCAAAAGCTCCATCCTCTGTCATCCATCCGTCTGTATAGATCTCAAAACACTCCATTCCTTATCATCTATCTGTCTGCATAAATCTCAAAGCGCTCCATCCTTTATCATTCGTTTGCACTCTGCATGCACATATCTCAAAGCACCTCATTTTCTATCTTCATCTCTCTATACAAATGCCACGGTGCTCTATCTTTTATCATTCGAGCACTTATATATATCTCAAAGCACTCCATTCTTTATCATTTATCTGCTTGTACAAATCTCATTGTGGTAATCCTCATGATTCTTCTTCCCCTACCATTCAACCTGTGCCAAAAGAAGAGCACCTTTTTAAGTTAATAAGAAGAGTATTTTGAAATTTTATAAAAATTTAGTTATCAGACGTGATATTATTTTGTAACATTATAAAATATATTATATATAATGTTTTTTTTAATATTGCTATTATATTTAAAATATTAATAACATCATATAAAATACAATATAACAAGTTAAGGGTAATTTTTAACAAATTATTCTAATTTTCAGGTTATCCAAAGAATTCTTGCATAAACGCATTGTGCAGCTGCACCACTTGGCATACCTTTTGTTGTTCCTAACTTTCTTATACTCCAACTAAACACAAACATGAAGAAAAGCTAATGTTATTTGTGCTGAAAAAGCTGTCAGCAGGAATACCATATGTTTAATCTGCATCCTGAGACATTGATCAGAATTATAAAAAGCTTACAAGATTTCAACAACACAGATTGGCACATTACGATTTACAAAGCTGGCTCTATAGCTGAGACAAGACATCATGGTAAGTTTGTGGCTACGCCATGAATGAGAATGCCTGACATATAATGGCACAGAAGATCGAACATCTGCACGGAGCTCTGGTGAAACGCAAGCAAGTCAGGCACAAGGAGGGTAGTCATCTTTAGCCAGACCGACCGCATGATGGCAATTGATCTTTTATTTTCAGAAAAGATGACTTGAGTCATTCTGGAACAGCAATTATACCAAGTCCGATATGCTTATCTTGTGCCGTGGAACTAATCCACCCTAAGAAGTCAGCTACTCTGTTACCATGAGAGCATAACATAACCTACTTTCAAATGAAAGCTTTGAACCGTGCTGCTGGCTGCCAATTGATCTACCATACACATTATGAAGCATCCAAGTTTCTCTAATCCACCTGATGGTACTTGGAAAAACGGAAAGGCATAAACAAATTTCTGAAACAATTTACATATAATAACCAAGATAATACACGAGGAGACCTACTCTTATGAACTTGACCTGCTGCTGACATCCCTCCCATTTGATACCAAAGGTTTTTGAGACTCCGGCAGGTGATCCACGTACAAGGCATGTACCATTTCCACATAATCATTGACCTTTTCTGCTTCCCAATCATCAGTTTTTATGGGTGGGAGGTATTTCACTGTGAGAGGAGTTGGTCTGACTCGCAAACTGTTCTTCCTCCAAGCTAGATGAGTACTGGTCAGCACCATTGGAACTATCGGCAACCGGGTCTGAAGTGCTATGTGAACAAAACCCTGCACCAGAAAATGAAGAAATGAGAAGCACAAGCAGAAAAATAAAATGGAGAAACATATAAAGATACAAGCATGTTATAATCGTTGCCTTCTTAAATGCAAGAAGCCTTCCTGTTTTTGATCGAGTACCCTCTGGAAAAATGATCAGCGATAAGTTTTTCTTGACAATTTCACGAGCTACCTGAGCTCAAGAATGAAAATTCAGTTAGAATTTTATAAAAAGACATGGTCAAAAGATATGGCTGTCAGATGCAAAGAAAACCTCTTTAATTGACTCAATGGCGGTAGATTGGTTGGACCGGTCTATTCGCAGATGGTTTGCCAGTGCAAAAATCTGCCCTAAGAGTGGGTACCAAATGATCTGGACAATTAAAACACGCAGTTCACAATATTCAAATAGAAGCTCATGGTGCTTGGAGAAGTTCTTTTTTTTTCAAGTTTCCTTCAAAAATTACAAATAGATTTGAGGATAGCCTGATATATGAGAAAATATTTGCTTCCAAAGAAGATGGATTTAGGAAATTATAGCAGTTGAATGAGTGTATATCACTAACCTCTTTTTTAGCTATGGTAACGTGATAAGTGCTAAATAATGTATAAATTTATCTACTTTACATGGCACTTATTATTATTGTTATGCATATATTTTAAATTTAAACATAAGACAATGTGTTTCCCCTCTTCATTGCATTATTAGAGGTAATCTAAGTTGGTTTAATTTTCTATATTAGTTTAGTCTAATATGTGTGCAGGTCGAGTCAACCCATTTCACAAACTAGTCCCAATCTGTTCCATGTGTGGACTACTTTCTTCCACATGTGCATGAAGCTATCCATTTCTTTGTCCACGTCATATTTTCCCGTGTGCACCAAGCTTCCCAACCTAGCAAAACAGAGGCCTCTCCCATTTTCTCCATGTGTCCAAACTTCCTCTATTTTAGATTCCGGACCAAGCCCTTCCAACCTACCCGAGTGGACCCCAACCACTTTTCAAAACAAATAAAAATATATATATATATAAAAATAAAAAATAAAAATAATATAAATATATATAATAACTCTCACGCATTCATCTCCCACTCTCTTCCCCTCCCTGTTTTGGAAGATCCCGCGTGATCCCCTCCTCATTCCTTCCCCGCGCGATCAAAGGATCTCCTCCGCCCCAGCATCGTCGTCTTCTCCTAATTCTCCTAATCACTCCCTTCCGTTTACAGCCGCATCAACCGCATCCAGCTCCTCCGTCTTCATCCGGATCCACTCCCAGCAGCCATAGCCAGATCCTCCGCACGTTCCCACTTCTCCCGCGATGCATCCAGCTGGGCATTTTCCGCATCCAAGCATCTGTGGCAACGTCGTCATCCCCGGGTGTTCCGCCATCAGTCAATCCAGCCAGCGACCGAGTGGAAGACCAATCTCCTCCGCGATCATCGTCCGCCTCTTCCTCTTCCGGATTTCCATCGATCCTCCGATTGGCTCCTCCCAGCATATTCCCTGCATCCGTGAAGGAAATCCCAGCAGCCGGTGATTCAGCCCTCCCGCATCAAGCCAAGGATCACGCATCCAAATCGGGATATCCCCTTCTCCCGTCCGCATTCATCTTCCACGGACCACTCTTCCGCGACCAGCTCCCATGATCCAGCCGTTGATGTGCATTCCGCCCAAGGATCATGCATCCATTCCCCTTGGATTCATTGCTAGGGAGAGATCTATATAAAGAGGAGAGAGCTCGGTTTGAGGGGGGAGCTCGGTGGAGGAAAGAAACAGAGGATACTCTGTTTCGGTGAAGAAGAAGAAGAAAGCCGAGAGAAAGAAATAAAAAAAAAGAAGAGAGAGGGGGGGAAAGAGAATAGTTGTGATATTTTGGGAATAATGGGAGGTGATCAATTTCATTTGAAGATGGGAGGTCGTCCGGAAGCCATGCTTGGCTAAACGTCTAGTCTAGGGCTGGATGAAGCCCTAGCAATGTATCAGGGCAATTGTAGTTCTTACTTTTTTATTATTTTGGAGCTTGTTTAAATTCTTATTTTTAATGAAATATTTCTTTATGATATTTAAATTTCGAGCATGCTAGTTACTAATCATGTTTGCTAAAGTAGTCTAAGATGATCCATGCCTAGGAAGATGAAGTGTGCTGCATCCTAGATTAGCATACTTAGGTAGACACTTCATGCTACACCGAAGATGGATCTTCCTAACACTCTTTATGCTTTTATTTTAAAAGGCTTGTAGCCAAAATTGCATGCCTCTCCAAAAGACAAAAATTAAGAACACAATCCTTGATGCAATGCTATGTGGTGGATTCCAAACCCTAGATCTATTTACTCTGATAAATTCCAATCCGTACTCATAGTTTAATTTAGTTAAATCAAGTTAGCAAATCCTTCTTTTTGATTTATTTTTAAAAGAAAAATAACTTATTCTTCAATCCCTGTGGACCGACACCCGTAATCACTATCCTACAGGATACGTGCTATTGCGTGGTTTATTTTTTGAAATTGAAATAACCGATCATAACGGTACCCTTTGGAATCAACCACATGATGAGAACAATGTGTTGGACATACTCGGCCGCTGTGCGGGCCATACCCGCGGGGTCCCTGAGCAGCACAGGGAGGGTCACTGTCAGCATGTCCTGCCGCCTGCCAACGGCGATGGCCTGGTTAGTAGGTGGGTCATACCGAGGGTCCCTGAACCCATGGCGAGGCCAGGTCGGAGTCCGGGGTTGGGCGAGGCCTTGGTCGGAGTCGACTCGTGGCGCTGCCTTTGGTGGGGTTTAAGGAAATAGAGTTGCGCCTTCACTAACACCGGTCGGTTTTGGTGTAATGGTAGCGCTTGATCCTGACAATTGGTATCAGAGCCAGAGGTCTCGAGTTCGAAACCCAGGCATCGCGTTGGGGGGGGGAATGTTGGACATACTCGGCCGCTGTGCGGGCCATACCCGCGGGGTCCCTGAGCAGCACAGGGAGGGTCACTGTCAGCATGTCCTGCCGCCTGCCAACGGCGATGGCCTGGTTAGTAGGTGGGTCATACCGAGGGTCCCTGAACCCATGGCGAGGCCAGGTCGGAGTCCGGGGTTGGGCGAGGCCTTGGTCGGAGTCGACTCGTGGCGCTGCCTTTGGTGGGGTTTAAGGAAATAGAGTTGCGCCTTCACTAACACCGGTCGGTTTTGGTGTAATGGTAGCGCTTGATCCTGACAACTTGTTGCCCAGAGATGGTCACCCAAGAGGGGGGTGAATTGGGTGTTTTAAAACTCTTCGGCTAATTAAAATTAAAACACACAAATATATGAAATAAGGTAATGATAGTGGGATGAGAAGACACAATCACAAACACACGGTTTTATAGTGGTTCGGAGCTTCCACCGCTCCTACATCCACTCCCCAAAGCGCCTTTGGGTATTTCCACTATAATCCAAGATTACAGTACGGTAGTTTTGCGAGTTCACTACCCAACTCGTTGTTTTACACCGGGCTCACAACAAACCCTAAAACCCCAATTTCTCTTAGGCTTGGGACGCCTTTTCCTTGTTCCAAATCCCTTGACTTGAACAAGCACTACAATCAAAGAGTTTACAAAAGAGAATAAAAGCTCTAAAAAGCAAATATATCAATTATGAACAATTTAACCCGGAAGAATCTTTTTGCCGTTGGAAGCGTGGGAGATGTTGATTCTTCCGATGTGGAGCGCGTAGGATCGAGTGTGAGCTTTGAATCCCGAGCGCACGAGAGTGGTTGAGCTTGAAATCGCTTGGGAAACTTAAAAGCACTTGATTTTCTTTCTTGAATGCACTCACTCCCTTGAGCTTTCCTTTCTAACTTCTCTCTTGAATGATCTTGCTTTTTGGTTGGTGAAGAGTTGTTGAGAACCACTTGAGAGGTCCCTTTTATAGCCCAAAAAGCAAATATAGCCGTTAGAAACAAAAAGAGAAGGATTTGAAATTCAAAACCAAACCTGAAAAGCTGTCAGTCGCGTCCCAGGCGCTCCGGGGACGTCTCCGCTATAACGAGAGACGTCTCGCCTACAGGATTTTACTTTTTACTTTATCTGGGGTCGACTCGGCACTTTACGGGGACGTCTCGGCGTGTTAGCGCTTTTTGAGTGGGGACGACTCCGCTGCTTTGGGGACGACTCCGCTTCTTTATCTCCGAAAATCATGTCCTCTGGAATTCCCTGAGAGAGTCGACTCCGCTCTTTCAGGGGACGTCTCCGCTTGTCTGCACTTTATGCGTGGGGACGACTCCGCTTTCTCAGGGTCGACTCCGCTTCCTTATCACCGAAAAAACCATTCTCTGGAAAACCCTGAGAGAGCCGTCTCCGCCATCTTGGGGACGATTCGGGAAGTCACCTTTTTACTTGCGGGGACGACTCCGCGTACAGCGGGGACGTCTCGCGCATATCCCTTGAAAAACGCCTTTCTGCCGCCACTGAGAGAGTCGACTCCGCTACTGAGAGAGTCGACTCCGCTAACGCGGGGACGACTCGGCAGGTGCCGGGGACGCCTCGGCTTGTGCTAGTTCTTCCTGTTTGTGCCAGAGACGTCTCTGAAACTATCAGGAGACGTCTCGGCTATCCCTGAACTTTTTCTTTAGCTCAAAATAATCTTCAATAAATTCATAAAAATTATGGGAACTTGCCTAGACATTTCTTAGCAATATTCTTAATAAAACACATGAATTCCTCAATTAAATAGATGAGATATAATGGAATTTTACTCTAGTGTTTTGCATTCAACAAAATCCATTAGGGGGTCAACAATCTCCCCCTTTTTGATGATGACAAAACACTGAGTATATGCAAAATTTGAAAATTAACATACACACAGTATTTGCTCAGTTTTACAATGTGCATTAATTCAGAATATTCAATTTTCAGTTCTTTCCTTATGCATAAGATTGATCTTAATAGCTCTTAAGTAAATTTAGCATATCAACTTAAATTGAATCAAGTTAAAATGAAATATTGATGCTAAATATAATTGAGAGCAAAATTTAGCAATTATCTTAAAGCCAATAAGTATGAATATATTCAATAGTCATATTCAAAATTCTATTTCCCCTTTCAATATCCATATTCAAAATTCTACTCCCCCTTTCAATATCCATATTCAATATTCTACTCCCCCTTTTTGTCATCAACAATGAAGGGGACAAATTATCCTTAGGTGCTTAAAACTCAATTCATAGTAGAATTCATTCATTTTACTCCCCCTTTGATATTCAGGTTGTGCTCCCCCTGTTTCATATGCTTTGATAAGTTGTGCCAAATTTAAATACTTAATGTATGTTTTGAGATTCTTATGACATATCAAGAGGCACATTCATATTCACAGAAATACATCCACAAAATTGACAATGTACACATATTTTTCAAAAGAGATTGTATTCATGTATCATTGTGAACCTTTGAAGTCAGTACATAGTCAAAGAGAAGAAATCATTACAAGTATTGATTTCTAATACAAAAGTGTTTCAAAATAGCCTAGGATTTACAAAAAGAAGATCCTACAAGATATCCATCATCGGCGACGTTGCTCATGGGGCTTACTAGTTGTACTTTGTGCATAAGCCTTACAAGCTGCATCTATGAATGCATTGATGGAATCCATGAGGGTCTTGAAGTGATCTCCCTGTGACTTGTGGAATCCTGCCACAAGTGCCTCAAACTCTATAGTTGCCATTTCAATTCTTCCTCTGAGTTGGGCAACTAAGGTGCTCACATTGCCATCTGGCTTTGTTAGCTCTTGAAGACTTTTGGAAATGCTCTTCAAGCTGTCCTTGAGCTCTAATGATCTGATGGTTTGGGTGGCACCCACACCAATTATTTCTTGTGTTGTAGCTTCAATTTGACTTCTAATATCCTTCATCTCTTGTAGAAGCCCTTCATGTGAAGCTCTGATGGGGGCCAGCTCTGTGGAGATCATGGATCTCATCTCCTCCCTCATCTGCTGGCAAATGGCAGATGCTAAGGTGCGCATCTGATCCTCTGATAGGAAGGAGGGCCCACTGACTGGAGGAGGTGGTGGCATGGATGTGGAAGGTCCAGCTGAGCTGGATGGAATATCAGGGATGTCCATGTGGCTAGGTGGAGGAGAGTGATGGTCAGACTCATGATGTGGGATTTCAGGCTCTATGGTTTGTGCTTTTCTTTTTGGAACCTTGACCCACGACCCATCTACCTTTTGAAACTCCATTCTTCTCATTGTGCCCTCATTATAGTAGTCGGTGTTTCTCAAGGCCTTTGCAGGTTCATTTGATGGAATGGAAACTTTGAAGTGTTTAAACACTAAGGTAAAGATCATGCCATAGGGTATACTAAACCTAGAGTACCTATGACATAGGGCAATGTAGTTTAGCATGAGTCTAGGGAGGTTTAGGGGGATCCCTTGTAGGATATGGTGCATTATAACTAAATCTCGCTCCGAAACAAAATCGAAGCGACCGGTTTTAGGGAATAGGACCCGATTGACAATGCTTAAAAGAAGTCTCATTTCTGCATTTAGGTCCTGGGAGTAGACAACATCAAGAGGGCCGCAGTCCTCTCTTCCTAGAATCAAGTTTAGGGCTATTTCCCTTTGGGGATGTGAGGTTGGAGCCTCGCCGTCCCTAGGGATTTGCAAAACAGTGGATAAGATGTCCTCATTAATTTCTACTAATGTCCCTCGGACATGTGCGGTGAACCCTAAGTCCCCTAAAGCCATATCACTAAACATTTCTCTAACAAGGCCGGGGTAGGTCGAGGTATTGAGGGTGCAAAGATGCTCCCACCCTTGGGCTCGGAGTCTCTCTCCAATAGAGAACCCCTCATGATCTAAAAATGCAAAATCTATGTACCTACCGGTTGTGACTGTGCGATTTGCACAGGAAATCGTTGTGGTTGGCGGAGCAACCGGAGGAGAAGGCGCGGAGGGTTCTTCCCGCCGTTCCTCACCGTCGCCTGCTACTCTAGGTCGCCTCCCACGGGTCGTCCTAGCTTTCTTTGGTGCCATGGATGCTAGGGTTTGTGATTTAGGGAAAATCGAGGCTAGGATTTGAGGTGGAGAGCAAATGGAGGCTAGGGCTTTCCGTTTTGGTCGGGAATGAGGGAGAAAGCTCGAGTCGGCTCGAGCGATTTCGACCTATTTAAAAAGTCCTCATTCGGTCCCCGAGACGTCTCGGCGACTAAGGCGAGACGTCTCCCCCTGGGGGGACGTCTCGGCGACTTGCCAGAGACGTCTCCGGCACAAAAAAAATTTCAGACTGCATTTCCAAAATTTTTGTTTAATCACCCTGATCAATCATGATTTCTTTTGATAAACATAGAGTGAATTTGTTTGTGATCCTCCCCCTTAATATTACATCTTATAATGATTTGATAATGATTTTTAACTTATTAATGTTGAAATGAGGAATGTTTGACCAAATTTCGAATACCCATGATATAGGCTCTGAAAATATCTCTATGAAGAGTCCAAGGGAGGGTAACCATCCTCCGGAAAGTCAAGCAGTTCGTCATTTAGCTTAGATGAATTTATGTTTTCACTTATGTTTGCCTTGAGGTGGATTACTAGTTCGAGTAGCAAAGCAATGCAATACAAGTTCAATTCATTTGCTAGGATCATACAAGCTCAAAGCATTCCTTAAGAAATTGAATCTATCTTTACAAAGGGGCTTTGTAAAGATATCAGCTAATTGATTTTCAGTACATACATATTCAATCACCACATCATTTTTCAGCACATGATCCCTAATAAAATGATGCCTAATCTCTATATGCTTTGACTTAGAGTGTTGGACAGGATTTTTTGTTAAGTTGATTGCACTTGTATTATCACACTTAATTGGTATATTGTCCATTTTAATACCGAAGTCTTCAAGTTGTTGCTTAATCCAAAGAACTTGGGCACAACAGCTTCCGGCTGCAATGTACTCAGCTTCAGCTGTGGACAAGGCAACTGAATTTTGTTTCTTGCTAAACCAAGAAACCAAGTTGGCACCCAAGAATTGACATGTGCCACTTGTGCTTTTTCTGTCGAGTTTGCACCCGGCAAAATCAGCATCGGAATATGCAATTAAGTTTATATCAGATTGTTTAGAGTACCATAAGCCTACATTGGATGTCCCTACTAGATATCTAAAAATTCTTTTAACAGCTTGCAAGTGTGATTCTTTAGGACATGCTTGGTATCTAGCACACATACAAACACTGAATAATATATCTGGTCTACTAGCAGTAAGGTAAAGTAAAGAGCCTATCATACCTCTGTACAATTTGCAGTCTATACTTTTACCTTTTTCATCTTTGTCAAGCTTGCAACTTGAGCCCATGGGTGTGCTGATTTCCTTTGCATCCTTCATCTTGAATTTTTCCAGCATTTCCTTGATGTATTTGGACTGACTGATGAAGATGCCTTCCTCTGATTGTTTTATTTGTAGCCCAAGGAAGAAGTTGAGCTCACCCATCATGCTCATTTCAAATTCTCCCTGCATAAGCTTGGCAAACTCTTGACAGAGACTATCATTAGTAGCACCAAAAATTATATCATCCACATAAATTTGTACAAGCAATAAGTCATTTCCTTTTCTTTTAATAAAGAGGGTTTTGTCTACATTTCCTCTCTTAAATTTGTTCTCAATTAGGAAATTACTTAATCTTTCATACCATGCCCTAGGAGCTTGCTTAAGTCCATACAATGCTTTATGCAATTTATACACAGAATCTGGATGTAAGTGATTTTCGAAACCTGGAGGTTGTCCTACATAAACTTCCTCCATTATATAGCCATTTAAGAATGCACTTTTTACATCCATTTGATAGAGTTTAAAATCCATGAAGCATGCATATGCTAAAAGCAGTCTAATAGCCTCTAACCTAGCAACAGGAGCAAAAGTTTCATCAAAATCTATTCCTTCCTCCTGATTATATCCTTTGGCCACTAACCTAGCTTTGTTTCTTATTACTATTCCATCTTCATCTAGTTTATTTCTATACACCCACTTGGTGCCTATAATTGAAACATTAGGGGGTCTTTTCATTAGAGTCCAAACTTCATTTTTTTCAAATTGGTTTAATTCCTCTTGCATAGCATTCATCCAATTATCATCTTTTTCAGCTTCTTCTAGTGATTTAGGCTCTATTTGTGAAACGAAAGCAAGATAATTACTAGTGTTTCTTAAAGAGGATCTAGTTCTTATACCTTGTGAAGGATCACCGAGGATTAGATCCTTTGGATGACCATGTGCATACCTCCATTCTTTAGGAAGATCTTGATTTCTTGATGGAGGTTGATCTTCTTCATCTTGCTGATTTGTATCCTCTTTGATCTCATCCTCATATTGTTTGTCTTGTATGGAGAATTCCTTGATCCCGTCTTCAAGTATACCTGCATCATCATCTTCTTCTTTTCTAGAAGAATCTCCATTAGTTTCATCAAAAACAACATGAATGGATTCTTCAACAACGAGAGTTCTCTTGTTGAAGACCCTGTATGCTCTACTAGATGAGGAATAACCTAAGAAGATCCCCTCATCTGATTTAGCACTAAATTTACTGAGATTGTCCTTTCCATTGTTCAAAATAAAGCATCGACAACCGAAAACATGAAAATAACTTATATTTGGTTTCTTACCTTTCATCAATTCATACGGTGTTTTCTTTAAGATGGATCTAACTAAAGCACGATTTAAAATATAACATGAGGTATTTATTGCTTCAGCCCAAAAATACTTTGGTAGATCCGATTCGCACAACATGGTACGAGCCATATCTGCTAGTGTGCGATTCTTCCTTTCTACCACCCCGTTTTGTTGAGGTGTCCTAGGTGCCGAGAAGTTGTGATTGATACCATTTTCTTCACAGAATTTTTCAAAATACTGATTTTCAAACTCGGTACCATGATCACTCCTAATTGCTTTTAGTTTAAGATTGAGTTCATTCGAAACTCTATTATGAAACTTAATAAAAGCGGGAAAGGACTCATCTTTATGTGCAAGAAATGAAACCCATGTAAAACGTGAAAAATCATCAACAATTACAAGACCGAATTTCTTACCCCCTAGACTAGCAGTTCTAGTGGGTCCAAACAAATCCATGTGAATTAGTTCTAAGGGTTTTAATGTTGAAACTATGTTCTTAGACTTAAAGGAACTTCTTGTTTGTTTCCCTAATTGACATGCAACACAAATTTTATTCTTTTCAAAGTCTATTTTTGGTAGCCCTTTGACTAGATCCTTTGTAATTAATTTAGAGATTAAATCCATGCTAGCATGCCCTAACCTACGATGCCATAACCAACTAGTCTCATTGACTTTGGGATTCATGGCTACAAGACATTGGCCATCCTTCATGGTGAGATCATCAAGATCTACCATGTAAACATTTCCATGCCTATGTCCTGTGAGTATGATCTCATTATCAATTGGACTACTAATTATGCATAGTGACGATTCAAATGACACTTTAAAGCCCTTGTCACAAAATTGACTTATACTTAATAAATTATGTTTTAGTCCATTAACTAACAATACATTATCAATAAATGAGGAGGGTGATATGGAGATTTTACCAATACCAATAATTCGTCCTTTAGCATTGTCTCCAAATGTGACTAATCCTCCTTTTGATTCCAAGGTGACGAGGAGACTCTTGTCACCGGTCATATGCCTTGAGCAACCGCTATCAAGATACCACATTCTCTTTTTATTTTCGGCTGCAAGGCATACCTGCAAAATGATCATGTGAAGCTCTTAGGTACCCAAGTTTTCTTGGGTCCTTCGTGGTTAGTGTGGTTGGTTCCCTTAGGCACCCATACTTTAGTTATGTTTTTGGCTTTCACAAATGAACTCTTGTTGGTTTGGATTTTTCTTTCAATACAAGAGTAGGCTTTATGTCCATTCTTTCCACAATGAAAGCATGTAGGTTTTTCAGTTTTTACATCTTTTGCTTTTACAAAGAAATTCTTTAGATACTTTTGTTGTTTATTAGTTTTATATCCTAATCCGGCTTTATTGAAAACAGCTCTTTGATTTGAAAGAATGAGATTTAATTTTTCAGAGCTTTGTGTGAATTTTTCAACAATTGGTTTGTACTTATGTACCTCATTCTTAAGATTCAAATTTTCTTTAACTAGTTCTTCCTTATCTTTTCTAAGAGATTCAATGTTTTGTGCAAGTGAGGTATTATTATCGAGTAGGGATTTTACTTTTAGATTTAATTCCTTAATTAGTGTTTTTGCCTTTTCATTTTCAATGCTAAGTTTTGAATTTTTGATTTCTAGGTTAGTAGTGTTAATATTTTTAACGCTCTCCTTTTCAATTAATAGGTTTTCGATATTTTCCTTCAGTTTTTGATTGGAGGCTTTTAATTCTTTATTCTTTGCTCCTAACATACTACAATCACCCATAAGTTCTTGAAAAGCTTCATACAATTCTTCTAAAGTAAAATTTATGGTTGGGTTTTGACATACCTCGTCATCTTCGAACGCCATGAAGCATAGATTGGCGGTCTCTTCCTTCTCTTCCTCGGAGGATGATGTGTCACTATCATCCCATGTTGCCTTCAATGCCTTCTTCTTCTTCTTTCCAAAATACTTCTTTTGTTGAGGGCATTCGGAACGAATATGTCCCGGTCTCTTGCAATCATAGCATACAATTGGGTCTCTTTCTTTTTCTTTTTCTTTTTCCCAATCATTTCTCCCTCCAAATTTCTTTCTTGGGAAGGGTTTCTTTCTTCTCATGAACTTTTTAAACTTCCTTACTATCAAACCCAAGTCCTCATCTTGACTTTCTTCTTCACTCTCACAGCTCTCTTCTTCACATACACTTGAGGTAGCCTTGAGTGCGATTGTCCTTTTCTTTGGCAACTCTTCTTCATGCTGCTTCATCGTGAGCTCATGCGTCATCAATGAGCCCAAAAGGTGTTCTAGCCCCAAGGTGTTAAGATCTTTAGCTTCTATGATTGCCGTGACTTTTGCTTCCCAAGCTTTTGGCAAAGACCTGAGAATTTTACTCACAAGTTCCGGGTTAGTATAAGATTTACCCAAACTCTTTAGACCATTAATTATATCAGTAAAGCGTGTAAACATGCATGTGATGGTTTCATTGGGTTCCATCTTAAACAACTCATATTTGTGAACTAGAATGTTCACTTTGGACTCTTTAACTTGATTTGTACCCTCATGGGTAACTTCAAGTCTATCCCATATTTCCTTAGCGGAAGTACATGTGGAGACTCTATTGAACTCATTTGCATCTAAAGAACAAAATAATGAGTTCATGGCTCTAGAATTGAGTTGAGCCATCCTATCATCATTCTCATCCCAATCCTCTTCAGGTTTGGGAACTCGAATGCCATTGACCACGTGTGATGGTTCTTG
This sequence comes from Phoenix dactylifera, assembly GCF_009389715.1. Lineage (NCBI taxonomy): Eukaryota > Viridiplantae > Streptophyta > Magnoliopsida > Arecales > Arecaceae > Phoenix > Phoenix dactylifera. Next base: position 435,651 of record NW_024067724.1, on the reverse strand, counting down.
TGGTCCCTTGACTATGACCCTCCACAAGGCATAGTCTTGTGCTTGAATGAAGATTTTCATTCTAGTCTTCCAATAGGTATAATTTGTCCCATTGAAGAGTGGAGGTCTATTGGTTGCTTGCCCCTCGGCAGGAACATTGTTAAAGGGTGTTCCCATCTAGATCTTTGGCTAAGACAGTTAGGTCTTTCAAGAAATACACAGAGCACCTGCTCTGATACCACTTGTTGCCCAGAGATGGTCACCCAAGAGGGGGGTGAATTGGGTGTTTTAAAACTCTTCGGCTAATTAAAATTAAAACACACAAATATATGAAATAAGGTAATGATAGTGGGATGAGAAGACACAATCACAAACACACGGTTTTATAGTGGTTCGGAGCTTCCACCGCTCCTACATCCACTCCCCAAAGCGCCTTTGGGTATTTCCACTATAATCCAAGATTACAGTACGGTAGTTTTGCGAGTTCACTACCCAACTCGTTGTTTTACACCGGGCTCACAACAAACCCTAAAACCCCAATTTCTCTTAGGCTTGGGACGCCTTTCCCTTGTTCCAAATCCCTTGACTTGAACAAGCACTACAATCAAAGAGTTTACAAAAGAGAATAAAAGCTCTAAAAAGCAAATATATCAATTATGAACAATTTAACCCGGAAGAATCTTTTTGCCGTTGGAAGCGTGGGAGATGTTGATTCTTCCGATGTGGAGCGCGTAGGATCGAGTGTGAGCTTTGAATCCCGAGCGCACGAGAGTGGTTGAGCTTGAAATCGCTTGGGAAACTTAAAAGCACTTGATTTCCTTTCTTGAATGCACTCACTCCCTTGAGCTTTCCTTTCTAACTTCTCTCTTGAATGATCTTGCTTTTTGGTTGGTGAAGAGTTGTTGAGAACCACTTGAGAGGTCCCTTTTATAGCCCAAAAAGCAAATATAGCCGTTAGAAACAAAAAGAGAAGGATTTGAAATTCAAAACCAAACCTGAAAAGCTGTCAGTCGCGTCCCAGGCGCTCCGGGGACGTCTCCGCTATAACGAGAGACGTCTCGCCTACAGGATTTTACTTTTTACTTTATCTGGGGTCGACTCGGCACTTTACGGGGACGTCTCGGCGTGTTAGCGCTTTTTGAGTGGGGACGACTCCGCTGCTTTGGGGACGACTCCGCTTCTTTATCTCCGAAAATCATGTCCTCTGGAATTCCCTGAGAGAGTCGACTCCGCTCTTTCAGGGGACGTCTCCGCTTGTCTGCACTTTATGCGTGGGGACGACTCCGCTTTCTCAGGGTCGACTCCGCTTCCTTATCACCGAAAAAACCATTCTCTGAAAAACCCTGAGAGAGCCGTCTCCGCCATCTTGGGGACGACTCGGAAAGTCACCTTTTTACTTGCGGGGACGACTCCGCGTACAGCGGGGACGTCTCGCGCATATCCCTTGAAAAACGCCTTTCTGCCGCCACTGAGAGAGTCGACTCCGCTACTGAGAGAGTCGACTCCGCTAACGCGGGGACGACTCGGCAGGTGCCGGGGACGCCTCGGCTTGTGCTAGTTCTTCCTGTTTGTGCCAGAGACGTCTCTGAAACTATCAGGAGACGTCTCGGCTATCCCTGAACTTTTTCTTTAGCTCAAAATAATCTTCAATAAATTCATAAAAATTATGGGAACTTGCCTAGACATTTCTTAGCAATATTCTTAATAAAACACATGAATTCCTCAATTAAATAGATGAGATATAATGGAATTTTACTCTAGTGTTTTGCATTCAACAAAATCCATTAGGGGGTCAACACAATGTCTATAAGTGATGCATGATTACAGATGTAGATGGCCCTTGTGTTAGAGAATTCAGAACCTTCTATTGTTATCGGGTTCCCTAAGATCAACATCTGTAGACATAAGATGGATCAAAATCATAAGAGATGATGCACAATAATTATCAGCAAATTAAACAAGCAGCAAAACCATAACCATTAACATAAACATCCAGCCTTTCCCTAATAATGAAAATAGATGCAGCAGCTGGACACAGTCATATTCTCATACAGTGAAAAGACACTAAGGACTCTATACCTCCGTAATGTGGAAATCTGACTTATAACAAGGTTTGTAATCATAAGAGATGATGCACGATAACCTTAATTGTAAATCAAGGTTTGTGAACTGGTGGCATGTCTAAACGCATGCATGCTAGCATCTATATATACATGCATGAAGGTATGCATGTAAAGTGCCTCTGTATATACTTACATATTGTGGTAACCTTTTAACTATGCTTTCCTTTACAGTGCCTCTCTATATACTTACATGTTTGCTGTAACCATTTCATTATGCTTTTGCTCAAAAATCAGTTCATTATGCTGACAATCCTACTCCAGCAAATTTAACCACTAAATAGCTTGAGTTGACTCACAAACCTGGCTTTCAGCAGCAGTCTTAGAAGCATCGAGACTTTCCTGAGGCCTCTAGCACCTCTTATCTCAAATAGCATTAGATGGTCAATGGTTGATGAAACTGAACCAAAATGACTTCAGATGGTTAATGGAATTGAGTTACAACAGGACGTCTATTTAAGGAGACTGAAGCTATAAGGAGAGCCCCCTCCTACTTCACAAACATTTCATTATCTCCTGCTTCACAAGCATAACATCATCATTCTATTGGGCTAGATATCAGTCCTTTTTGTTCTTTAGACTTCACAAACAGATGGAGCATCCGTTCCAGACTTTTCTCTCAAGTGGTCGGGGGGTATCAATTAATTTTGGATAACTTTATTTGAAACTGTAACGATCACAGTCAATGTTTATTGGACTTTTTGCCTTTGTCTAGTCTGCAATTCCTCAACATCACCTTCTTGGACAGCATTTTAAAAACATAATTTTTGGTAACTTGTTTCCAAGAATTGTTTGATCTTGCCTACCAAGTTCCGGTTCAGATATTGGATACCAAAGCTATTTCCTCAATTGATTGCAAGACTCACTCATAATGATTACATTTGCTATAACAATTGTTATCCTAACTTGTCCAGAGCTCCTGACAAGTTTCCATTATTGTTGGCATTTAGGTACTCGATTGCACTCATTTTTTTTTTTTGAAAGTGATCGAAGTTGATCTTCTGGCAGGCAACTAAATTATTCAGAGCTTTTTCATATTTAAACGTCCTCTGGTATCAAATAGAACATTACTTACTTAACCTTGTGGTGTGACAGATTATATTGAACTTTCCAATAGAAATACTTTCATGACTCTCTATCTTCCAAATATCCATGAATTCCTGAAAAATTTTCCTGCCACTTTCAATTGTGATCATTCTCAAAACATCCTGATTCACATCATTGGGAATGTCTTGTTACAGTTCCCACACATTCCTAAATGAATAATGGCAAATATCTTTGCACAGCCCATTCATCTCTAATTGGTTAATGGCAATTATGACATTGTACTTCCCATTCATTTCCGCAGGAACGACGGGAACGATCTTGCTGCACTTCTAAGGTCCTGTTTGGGGGAGCTTTTGGAGGGCCAAAAAGCACTTTCTGACCCTCCAAAAGTACTTTTAGCGAAAAAAGAGTGTTTGGTAAATTTTCCGAAAAGCTGTTTCAGCTTTTGCGGGAAGCTGAAAACAGCTTTTGGGGGGAAGCTCCAATTTGGAGCTTTCCAAAAATGCTGTTTTCAGCGTTTTCGGAAAGCTGTATTTTTGACCAAAATACCCCCATTTAAAAAAAAATCCTCCCAAAAACCTCTCTCTCACCGTCTCTTCCTCTCCCACCCAACCCCACTCCCTCTCCCCCGCCGCTGCACCCCCTCCCTCTGCCCCGCCGTCGCACCCCCTCCCTCTCCCCCGCCCCCATGGTGGGGAGGTGCCGAAGAAGAGGAAGACAGGTTGTCTTCCCCTTCCTGCGGCCGCCGCCGGCGACGACCCGTCACGGAAAGGGGCGGTGCCGAAGAACAGGAAGAAGAAGGGGCCGAAGAAGAAGGAGGTCCCACAGTGGGGAGGGGCTGAAGAACAGGAAGAAGAAGGGGGTTCCTGCGGCCGCCGGCGGTCACGACCCGCCCCCCTCCCGCATCCGCCACGGCCCGACCCGGCGCTGACGGCCTCGCGGGAGGAGGGCACTTCCCACAGGGCCAGCTGCGGCCGCCGAGACTGCCGCGGCCGCCGCCGGCCCCGACCCGGCCCCCTCCCGCGGCCGCGGCGGCCTGGCCCCCTTCCGGCGCCGCCGGCCGCGCGGGAGGAGAAGAAAGAAGAACGGGGGAGAGGAAGGAAGGAGAAGAAGAGAAGAAAAAAAGAAAAGAAAAAGAAAAGGAAAGAAAAGGAGAAAAAGAAAGAAAAAAAAGAGAAGAAAAGAAAATTTAAATAATAATAATAAAATAAATAAATAAATAAATATTTATATAAATGAATGAATAAATTAGATAATAAATAAATATATTTCAACATTATTAATTATTTACACTAATAATTATAATATTTTATACCTTTATTATTGTATTATACTATAAATATTATATTATATTACATTACATTATAATACATTAATATGTTATTTTAAATAATTTAATATTATGTTAGATTATGAAAAATTAATTTATATTAATAATTATAATATTTTATACCTTTATTATTGTATTATACTATAAATATAATATATATTACATTATATCATAATACATTAATATGTTATGTTAAATAATTTAATATTATGTTATATTACCAAATATTAATTTACTCCAATAATTATATTACTATTATGCTATATTATAATAATATTATTTTATATTACAATAACATTATACTATATCGTATATTTATGTACTAATATATGTTATATTTTATTAAGTTCTGTTGTATAATACTATGCAATGTCCTTTATGGTAATTTTGTCATACAAAAGTACTTTTTCAGTTTGTTTACCAAACACAAAACAAAGTACCACAGCACTTTACGAATGTAGTTATCAAACAGCAAACAGCTTTTTATAACAGCTCTACTTCAGACAGCTCTACTTCCAACAGCTCTACTTCCAACAGCTCTACTGCCAACAGTACTTTCTGGCCCTCCAAAAGTACTTTTAGCGAAAAAAGAGTGTTTGGTAAATTTTCCGAAAAGCTGTTTCAGCTTTTGCGGGAAGCTGAAAACAACTTTTGGGGGGAAGCTCCAATTTGGAGCTTTCCAAAAATGCTGTTTTCAGCTTTTTTGGAAACCTGTATTTTTGACCAAAATACCCCCATTTAAAAAAAATTCCTCCCAAAAACCTCTCTCTCACCGTCTCTTCCTCTCCCACCCAACCCCACTCCCTCTCCCCCGCCGCCGCACCCTCTCCCTCTGCCCCGCCGTCGCACCCCCTCCCTCTCCCCCGCCCCCATGGTGGGGAGGTGCCGAAGAAGAGGAAGACAGGTTGTCTTCCCCTTCCCGCGGCCGCCGCCGGCGACGACCCGTCACGGAAAGGGGCGGTGCCGAAGAACAGGAAGAAGAAGGGGCCGAAGAAGAAGGAGGTCCCACAGTGGGGAGGGGCCGAAGAACAGGAAGAAGAAGGGGGTTCCTGCGGCCGCCGGCGGTCACGACCCGCCCCCCTCCCGCATCCGCCACGGCCCGACCCGGCGCTGACGGCCTCGCGGGAGGAGGGCACTTCCCACAGGGCCAGTTGCGGCCGCCGAGACTGCCGCGGCCGCGGCCGGCCACGGCCCGGCCCCCTCCCGCGGCCGCCGCCGGCCCCGACCCGGCCCCCTCCCGCGGCCGCGGCGGCCTGGCCCCCTTCCGGCGCCGCCGGCCGCGCGGGAGGAGAAGAAAGAAGAACGGGGGAGAGGAAGGAAGGAGAAGAAGAGAAGAAAAAAAGAAAAGAAAAAGAAAAGGAAAGAAAAGGAGAAAAAGAAAGAAAAAAAGAGAAGAAAAGAAAATTTAAATAATAATAATAAAATAAATAAATAAATAAATATTTATATAAATGAATGAATAAATTAGATAATAAATAAATATATTTCAACATTATTAATTATTTACACTAATAATTATAATATTTTATACCTTTATTATTGTATTATACTATAAATATTATATTATATTACATTACATTATAATACATTAATATGTTATTTTAAATAATTTAATATTATGTTAGATTATGAAAAATTAATTTATATTAATAATTATAATATTTTATACCTTTATTATTGTATTATACTATAAATATAATATATATTACATTATATCATAATACATTAATATGTTATGTTAAATAATTTAATATTATGTTATATTACCAAATATTAATTTACTCCAATAATTATTTTACTATTATGCTATATTATAATAATATTATTTTATATTACAATAACATTATACTATATCGTATATTTATGTACTAATATATGTTATATTTTATTAAGTTCTGTTGTATAATACTATGCAATGTCCTTTATGGTAATTTTGTCATACAAAAGTACTTTTTCAGTTTGTTTACCAAACACAAAACAAAGTACCACAGCACTTTACGAATGTAGTTATCAAACAGCAAACAGCTTTTTATAACAGCTCTACTTCAGACAGCTCTACTTCCAACAGCTCTACTTCCAACAGCTCTACTGCCAACAGTACTTTCTGGCCCTCCAAAAGTACTTTTAGCGAAAAAAGAGTGTTTGGTAAATTTTCCGAAAAGCTGTTTCAGCTTTTGCGGGAAGCTGAAAACAACTTTTGGGGGGAAGCTCCAATTTGGAGCTTTCCAAAAATGCTATTTTCAGCTTTTTTGGAAACCTGTATTTTTGACCAAAATACCCCCATTTAAAAAAAATTCCTCCCAAAAACCTCTCTCTCACCGTCTCTTCCTCTCCCACCCAACCCCACTCCCTCTCCCCCGCCGCACCCTCTCCCTCTGCCCCGCCGTCGCACCCCCTCCCTCTCCCCCGCCCCCATGGTGGGGAGGTGCCGAAGAAGAGGAAGACAGGTTGTCTTCCCCTTCCCGCGGCCGCCGCCGGCGACGACCCGTCACGGAAAGGGGCGGTGCCGAAGAACAGGAAGAAGAAGGGGCTGAAGAAGAAGGAGGTCCCACAGTGGGGAGGGGCCGAAGAACAGGAAGAAGAAGGGGGTTCCTGCGGCCGCCGACGGTCACGACCCGCCCCCCTCCCGCATCCGCCACGGCCCGACCCGGCGCTGACGGCCTCGCGGGAGGAGGGCACTTCCCACAGGGCCAGCTGCGGCCGCCGAGACTGCCGCGGCCGCGGCCGGCCACGGCCCGGCCCCCTCCCGCGGCCGCCGCCGGCCCCGACCCGGCCCCCTCCCGCGGCCGCGGCGGCCTGGCCCCCTTCCGGCGCCGCCGGCCGCGCGGGAGGAGAAGAAAAAAGAACGGGGGAGAGGAAGGAAGGAGAAGAAGAGAAGAGAAAAAGAAAAGAAAAAGAAAAGGAAAGAAAAGGAGAAAAAGAAAGAAAAAAAGAGAAGAAAAGAAAATTTAAATAATAATAATAAAATAAATAAATAAATTAATATTTATATAAATGAATGAATGAATGAATGAATAAATAAGATAATAAATAAATATATTTCAACATTATTAATTATTTACACTAATAATTATAATATTTTATACCTTTATTATTGTATTATACTATAAATATTATATTATATTACATTACATTATAATACATTAATATGTTATTTTAAATAATTTAATATTATGTTAGATTATGAAAAATTAATTTATATTAATAATTATAATATTTTATACCTTTATTATTGTATTATACTATAAATATAATATATATTACATTATATCATAATACATTAATATGTTATGTTAAATAATTTAATATTATGTTATATTACCAAATATTAATTTACTCCAATAATTATATTACTATTATGCTATATTATAATAATATTATTTTATATTACAATAACATTATACTATATCGTATATTTATGTACTAATATATGTTATATTTATTATGTTCTGTTGTATAATACTATGCAATGTCCTTTATGGTAATTTTGTCATACAAAAGTACTTTCTCAGTTTGTTTACCAAACACAAAACAAAGTACCACAGCACTTTACGAATGTAGTTACCAAACAGCAAACAGCTTTTTGTAACCGCTCTACTTCAGACAGCTCTACTTCCAACAGCTCTACTTCCAACAGCTCTACTGCCAACAGCTCCCCCAAACAGGGCCTTAGTCAAAAATGAGACAATCGAAAATGCCCTAATTATGTCACGGACTGGTGATTAATTGTCTAGCATCTACAGTGTGACTTTATTGATTGTCTCGGTGAAGAAGACTTCTCGAAGTGATCGAAGATATAGAGTTCTCAAGATATTGTAATCATGAAAACAATAAGGACGGATTATAGAACATAAATAATAAATCTTCATTAGATGAATCAATTGGTACACTGAACTAAAACAACTCCAACAGGACTGAGAGAAACCTCATCTAACCCAAATTCGATTTGGATCACAACAAGGGAAAATAACAATCAACCTTATTTAGTGCTGAAGGACTTGGATGTCGTGGAACGAACAATGTGATATGGAAATGGATAGAGACAGAAAAAGCTAAATTAAAAGAAAATAAATGCACAAGATAAAAGAGATTAATCTCTAGTCTGGTAAATTAATTATTGAAATGCCTCTGAAGTGGGCGAGTGGCCTGTCCTTGTAACCTCGATCTCCTTAAGTAGATGTCCATTGATAACCACTTCTAGAAACTGTCTGAAGTCGTTTATGGTTCAAATTTCTCAACATCAATTACTGTATATCCCATAATCATCTGAGGTTGATTCAGTCTCCTCAACTGTCTGAAACTCATTTCAATAACTCTGCTCATCAACAGAAATATGGAGATAGCCGCTTCTCATAACAATGTAGAAGTTATTTTTGGTTTGGTTCTTCCTAAAAGTCCGAAATCCATTATGCTATTTGAAGGTGATAAACACTGTCACTTGATACATGTCAAAGATTTATGTTTTGTAGTAAACATGATGAGAGTTGTCTGATCATCATGTGATGCCACGGTGTCATCTTGATTATCTTTTCTTTCACTTGATCAAAGCATTGGTCAAATAATCAATTTAGTGATTTATAAGATAATCAGTGATTAATTATGGCATAAATAGCCACCATGGATTTATCTAATGAATTCTTGCTTTTGTATGTCAACTTCATGCTTGTTAGCAAAACTAGGATTGTGAGGATCCGTGCGGGCGTGTGTTTAGTCCCACATCGGTTATTCGCTGGATAGATCTTGAGTACTTATTTAGGATCAAGGAACCCAAATAATACCTTCTGGCTAGCCATTTTGGATGAGATCCTTGGTTGTTACAAATGGTATCAGAGCGGACCCAGCCCATAACCTATGTAGACTAGGGAACACTGCAGCACGGATCTATTAGGGCTGACCATGGGCCGATCATGGTGTTTGTGATTAGATTTCAATAGATTTAAACCCTTAGCTTGACGAGGACGTCAGGGCTTGAATGGGGGAAGTATGTGAGGATCCGTGCGGGCGTGTGTTTAGTCCCACATCGGTTATTCGCTGGGTAGATCTTGGGTACTTATATAGGATCAAAGAACCCAAATAATACCTTCTGGCTGGCCATTTTGCGTGAGATCCTGCGTTGTTACAAGGATGTCCTCCAACAACCTTTCCCTCAGAACATTACAACTGAAAATTCTCCTCCAGTTCAATTTGTAAAATGGTATTGTCAATTTGCACACTTTCCAAGACCAGATGCATGTCTTGGTATAAATGATCCAGAACTCATGCACTATAAGCTACTCCAAGAATCAATAGTTGCTATAGAGATTAGGAAGCTTTTGGTTCTAGATTTATGGTTGATTTGATTCAGACTGTAACATTCATATAAAAATGCTTCATCTCCCCCAAAACCTCCTCAAAACAACAGAAAACCACACTTTTTGAGAAATTGCCAAAGCAAATTTGGCATTTCGAAACCAATTCACTCCCAAATCCCCACTCATCACACTATAAACCAGGTATTAATTTTACCCTTTTTGGGGAGGTTCTTGGGGAAACATAGAAGCACTCTTCATATAATTAGGATAAGGGGTTATTAAAACTGAGCATTCAAATCCATATCAAAGAGAGTATTGAATTCATACAGTAGATAGAACATAAATTGACGGAAAATAGGATAAAACTACATTTTTGGCAAGAATCGAATTAAAAATTTTAAATATGTAGAGATAGGGGAAGTTTCTTATGGTTTGGTAAAACATATCTATGCTAGTTTGACCACACTTTGTCCAAACCAAGGGCACTCGATGTCAGGTAGCACGCTCACCAGTCACTTTTATATACAATTTCACCAAATCCCTTTCTCTAGCACTCGCCACTAATAACTGACATGCAAGAGGACACTGGTTAGAAGAACAGCTAGAAAAAATGGTGAAGCCTCATGCCATATTCAAAGATGATGATGTTGTGTCTACTGTTTACTTTGACTTCAATTACAAAAATGACTTTGGAAATGTTGAGAATTCCCACCACCAAAATCATTCATACACAGTTTGACATGGTAATTAAGATTTTTTGACTCCTAAGACAATAACTTTCTTCAGGCTTCTCTTGCCACTCTTGTAGAGATGGATACCAGCTTAAGGCCTTCCATGTCCTTACACTGCTAACAGAGCTATCCTTTTTTCCTGCCTACATTCCCCCACTGTTGAAAGCTTGAACTTGTTCACACTGTCAAATATCTTACTCATCATACACCTCTTCCAGTTCTGTAGTATCTGAACAATCACACTCATCTTCAGTCTTTAATCTTCCCGTGAACAATCACACTGTCAAATATCTTACACCTCTTCCACCCCATCATCCTGTTGTTTCTTCTTTTTTTATTTATCTGGTTGCTTCACACAGTGTTATTTTTTTTATCCTTCGAAAAAGGGGTAACGTGTTAAAATCCTTTCACAAATGTCTAAATTATCCCAGTGTCACCATAAACTGACAAAGTACCAATGCACATCTCTTGCCATCTTATCCTATATAACCTTTATCTAGTGATAAAAATAACAACCAAGATTCACATTACTGCTTATTTGTGGATCCTCCTGCATTCATCCTCAGCCGATGCTGCCATTTTAAGCTTATGTACCTTCATATATGATCAATGTTAATGACTGGAAGTGGTTAGTGATATTCCTCCATCATAAGTTCTTGATAATTTAAGACCATGTTCTCCCTTAGCTTATGCTACTCTATGAAATCATCGTCCTATGGAGCAGAAAAGCCTTGTCCAATACCAACTCTTTTGCCTTCTTATTATTTTATGATTGCAGTCAAAATTAGAGTCATAGTACCTGTAATCCTCAGTGATAGCAGGCTGGACCTGTATAATATGCTGCCTATAGAATAATCACATTTAGATTTTCACTTCCTGATTTAGATAATTTAATTGACAGTTGCAAAGCTCTGCTGGTAGCTCACTGACAGTTACAATGCTCTATAGGCAGCTCACAACTTTAAAATACGGAAGATTTGGATAAGATCATTATCTGGTTGCTAAAATGAACCGATTAACTAATAATTTAAGAGATTTGGAATTATTGCTTTAATTAGCTTGACACGAAGAATGCCGTTCTTTATTGTGATAAGCCTTATGAGGTTTGCAATTTGGGCATGCATGATGAACTGTTCTCCCTATTTATGGCATGATTTTACAGATGACAACCAGACCAGCATGCGGTCATATCAGGAAGCATTCCTAATTCTTTTGTATCTTGCAAGAAAAGATTATGCTTCCTCCAACATTGTCTGGGTCTTGAGGTAGCTTGTACACCTCATAGTCACTGATATCCAGGAATATGTATGCCATATATACGCTTCTAAATTGCTCCTTAATCATTTAGTTTAATGCCAAGCTCTACCCAGATGTTAGCAAGGCACTAAGTGGTGCTACATTCTACCATTAACTAGGAGGTTAGTCCATCCTTCCGTCTCATGGTGCTACGCAACACAAAAAGCTAATCATTTTGTTGTTGCACTATAGTTTACCCACCATGCTAGTTAATATAGCTAAAAGGCCGTTGCTGTTAAAATGAAATTAAAGATGAAGAATGGATAAATAATTCATAGTAAGACCTTTAGTACAGGACCTAATTTACCCCAAAAGACCTTCAAATGCCTCATGCTGACACAAAAAAAAGAATGCCAGTCCTGGAAAGATGTGAAAATGACTTTTATAACAAAGTACCAGGACCAAGTGAATGAAGAAAAGTTATGTGGCAATGATGATCAAAAGTCAAAGTGCCCAGCAAACAGATAAACTGACTGAAGACAGAAAAAATATGGATCACGACCATAGTTATTAGCATAACTAAGCAAAACATGTTATTTCTTCGTAAACCTTTTCAGAACAGAACTTAAGAAAGAAATTTAATTACAAATTTGAAGTCTGCAGACTGAAGATAAAAAAGATTCAGAAAGTGAGGTTGACAGAACAATGGCTAGCTTATACAGGAACAAGATACCTAACTTATTGTTGGCGACAGACCATGCAGTTGGTGACATTCCTGAGTCACAGTCATTGAGCTGGGCATCCATGCATGGCCATCTCTTCCCTCTCAATATCAAATAACATGCACGCTAGAATCAGAGGAGAGTTGATGACTGAGGGGGCAAAAACTCAATATTGCCCCAGTCATCCTTTAAAATGCTGCTGCCCATCTATTCATTTAAGATCAGCTTTCCCTATGTTCTAAACAGAGCTGAAGGTATCACAAGAAAAGTTCCTAATTAGGCATCGCACCTTCACAAAGAAAGAATCAAATACACGAGGAGGAAAAAAAAAAGAATAAAGGCTAGAAGAAGCTTGTGATATTTTAGGTTAAAATTAGAAGAATAAATCGATCACAGAAGAGATTTTCCCTTACAGAGGTTGTTTTCTCTTATAGAGCTTATTTTCTTGTTTGTCACATATAAGGCAGCTGCCAGTTGAAACAGAAAAGAACTCCTTTTAGGTTACAAAGCGTTCACATTTAACTTGCCTAGTTCGGATTCTGTAGAGAACTTGTACAGAATGATATACTTGGAAGCTATGCTGGTTGAATATGGGTTTGAGGACAAGATGCTCTTGTGATCATCTAAGTAAGACCATCATTTAGGAAGCAGGGACTGGACTTACTCCTGTCCAGATTTGTTCTCTCATCTTCTGCCTGGTAGTTTTGGAGTGAGCAAGTAAAGTCCATATCACAGGTAAGAAGTTGAATAGAAACTCCATTCAAAGAAGCACTTCAGATGTTCCAATCTGTTGACACTTTATGATCCATGGAATGATTCATCAAAAATTGAGAATGTTTTTTTTTTTGCTAGAGCAAAATTGAGAATGTTTGATGGCCAACTCTTAGCTTGATACCAACCCCCTAGACTAGAACCAAGTTTAAGCTTATCACAAAAAGAAGCAATCTTCTAGGGTTCTCGTATACTTGGAAAGAGCCTATGCAAAGAGAAGATAAGGCACGCTTCAATAGAGGGAATCAAATTCATCACCAAGACACAAACTATATAGCCAAATTGTAGCATAATCATGTCAATATTATGCAGAACCAAATTCTATAATTTCAAGACTGCAAAATGCCAGGCAACAAACTGGACCAGTTATTGCAGGCACAGTATACAGAACAGAGGTGAAGTCCATTACAAGGATACCTTAATCTCTATGTCTAATAGTTTAAAATAACAACGAGGAATAACTTTTAGGAAAGAATACTTTATGTTTAATTATCTGCATCAAAAGGATGCCAAAAAACATTAAAATGATTTTCAAATCTTCTGTTGTTTTCTTTCATAAATGCAACAGAAATTAAGTAAAGCAGGAAAAGCCTGCAAACAAAACGGTTAGATGAGATGAGACTGCATAGTTAATTCAACTCCAAGAAAATCAACCAGATGATACATACAATTATATAGAAGAAATGGCCTATTAGGAAAAGTTCAGAATCTTTAAGAAGCAGAGTTTAGCCATCCAACATTTGTTTACAAACAAGTGCCAAACAACATAGCCACACAGAAGAATACTATTTATCTCATGCAAACTAAGGATGAGATCAGACTAGGGTCTCTCTTTAGCAAACGATTCCATAGGAAGTAAGAAAAACAACTAAGGATGATGGCATAATGTTTACCGAACATCCAACAGCAAACAGAGCAATACAACCCATCGCAAGAAAAATGAGATTACCAACCAATTAACAATCTGAAGAAGAAACATACAGATTTCATTCTTAAAATCAAGTATTAAACGGCAACAATTTATGCAGTTTGGAAGGAAGATGCTCACAGAGCAGTAATCAAACAACAAAACAACATCGAAACGAGATGAATTATCCAGAAACCCTCAAGCGTGCATTCCAATCTATCCTTATCTCCATACACAGAAATATAGATCAAACCAACAAATCTATCCATGAACTGATCAGACAATAAAACAAGAAATCAAATTTATATAAAACTAGAAATAAAAGAAGAAGATTGGAAACCAGCAGTCACAAGATTCTTTACCAGCATCCGCCCGGTAACATGACCATACAAGTTTCCCTGCCTGATCCGAGCATATGGCCAAGGGAGCAACACCAGCATGATCACACCCCACACGATGGTGGTAACCATCATCGACAGAAAGCAAGCAGCAATCCTAACAACTGACAGGATGACAGTAATCCAACTATCATCGTCCACAAAGTCAGCCGTGTCGGCCGGCCGGCGACTCGGCTGCCCGGCCGCATCATTCGGTCGGGGCATCGCTGGCCCCGTCGACCGGAAGCTCTCTTCGAAGCACCTCTCCGACCGCCGGCCCTGCAAGAACGGACTTCCCCCCGAAGCATCCATCTATTAGCACCATCCACCACTTCCAACCACCAATACCAATAGCAAGTAGGACAACCAGGGATTAAGATATACTGGATATCCTGAGAATAGAAATATATATATAGATTATTGAAAGGCTGGTGAAAAGTGCAGAATTTGAAAAAGTTTTTTAACTCATCAGATTGTGATGGTATGGTACTAAGAAAAAAGGTTGGAGAGTTCCGAGTAGGGAACTAGGCGAATCGGTGAGAATCGGAATCCAGCAAAGAATAAATTCTATGGGGTTCTACGTGGAGAGAGAGGAAAGACAAGATTCTAGAATGCAAAGCGATGTATATATCTTTTAACGGGTCAGAGAAGGGATAGAGGGAGAGAAAAAGAGACGAGAAGAGTATAGAAATAGGGATGGCGGTGTCTTAAGGAGAGAAAGGGGTCTGCGGCTGAGGTTCCCTTCACCAGGAACGGTTGTCAAGAAAGAGTTCTGAGATCTGAAAAAGTTTAGATACATGCGTCGCAGAAACACCTAAATCTATATATACCCTCCAGCTGGCGTGTACAGACAACATAGACGTGGGCCGGAGATTGCTTGTCGCAAGAATTGCTCTTGATGAGAACTTCAAGGACACTGCAAGGCGTACCCTTGCATCCACCCACAGGAGACGAGAGGGCGAGAGATTTACGACGGACCCTCGTGACCGGCAGTGGTTGGCTGGTTAGGTGGCGGGGGATTGATAGAATAGTGGTATAAATGGTTTTAAATCTGTGGGACCAACCAGTTCGACCGCCGAAGTGGTACACAGACTTCGTCCTACAAGCCAAGCGGAACGAAGGCGCGGAAAGGGACGCGGAATTTGTTGCCCAGAGAGAGGTGACCGTCCTCTCTCTCTCTCTCTCCTCCTCCTCCTCCTCCTCCTCCTCCTTCTCCTTCTTCTTCTTTTTTTTGGGTAAATACGGCATTTATATAGCTCTAACTTGAGTACATCCTGCACAGTCACGAAAAAGTAAAAAGTACAAAAAAGAGAGAATATCTCCTATAGATGTCCATAGAAAATCTCCGGAGTGCCGAGCGACGAAGGAGGCGACCCAGTCTGCTGCCCTGTTCGCCTTCCGAAACACATGTACTGCCTGCAGCCCCCCCATCTCCTGAACCAGCCTGCGAGTCTTTCTGATAAGAGGATGGCCATCCCCATATCTATCCGCACTTCGGATCCAGTCAATCACCACAGAAGAGTCTCCCTCGAGATACACCCTCTCGGCTCCAAGGGTTCTCCTCGCATATGTCAGCCCCTCCCATGCAGCCCGAAGCTCTGCCCCTACAATAGTAATCCCAGGAGTGCGCCGGCCTCTGGCTGCTACTAGTCTGCCAAAAAAATCTCTGATCACGAATCTGATACCTCCAGGTACACCATCCACCGATATACCACCATCGAAATTCACTTTGAGATGACTAAGGGGTGGGGCCACCCAAGAAACAAGGGCGAACCTGGGCGCTATAATAGCGGAAAGAGAGCCCCAGATGTCCCTGGCCATCTCAGAAGAGAACAACGTGGTAGCTGCGGTGACCTCCCTCGCCTGCAATATAGCTCTCTCCACCACCAGCCTCGGAGGCGACCGCCTGTCCTCAAATATGCCAGCATTCCTGTCCAACCAGATGTGGTAGGCCAGGTGTGCTCTAAGGATCCCTCCTCCCAAAGTCTGGGACTCCGCATAGAAACACTCAGCAAGTGGATCATATCCTGTACCGACTCCACCATCTGGGACAAAGGAGCAGGTGATCTACTCCATATCTCTCTCGCCCTAGGACACTGCAAAAGAGCATGATCAATAGTCTCCTCAGTCTCCGTACACACCCCACAGAACTGGGTGACTCGCACTCCTCGCCAAACTAGCAAGCTTCTGGTCGATAGGCATCCCCTTGCCACCTTCCAGATGAAAAGTGCCACATGCGGGTGAATCTGCATCCTCCAAATCCATCCTCCCTCAATCTACCGAGCCGGCTCCCTACTGTACAAAGCGTGGAGATCCCTAGCTCGTACCCGCGTCCGGCCTGATGACCTCCATACTAACCTGTCAGGCTCCTCCCGGGCTGGTACCGGAAGAGCCAGAACCAACTCTGTCAGCTGCTCCCCAAAAACCTCCTGAATCAGCCCAGTCCTCCATCGACCCCCAACAGGGTCCATCAAGTCACATGCTCTGTATGCATTCAACCTCGTCGAATCCACCATGATCGGCAGCTGACTGATCGGCTGCTCAGTCAGCTATCCTCCAAAACATCGATAGATCGTCCATCCTCGATGGCCCATCTGATCTCCGGAAGCACCAACATGGCTCTGGCACACATCTCCTTCCAAACCGGTGAGTGGTGACGGCCAGCCCGTATCCCAGGCAACAAAGGACCGTACTTGGCCCTCATCAACGAGGACCACATGCTGTTAGGCTCCAGCATAAATCTAGCTACATGTCGTGCCGCTAAAACCTCCCGCCTCACCACCAATGACTGCACCCCCAAACCTCCCAATCTGGTCGGCTGACACACAACCTCCCATGCCAATAAGTGAATCCCACCTCTACCCCTGCTCCTCCCCCAGATGAAGTTCCTAAAGAGCTGCTCAAGAGTCCTCAGAAATGTCACTGGAATGAGAGAGTTGGATAGAAAGTAAGTAGGGATCGAAGTAAGGACTGATCGAACCAAAGTAATCCTCCCCATCATCGATAATGTATGCATCTGCCATCCCTCCAATCTATGTCTGATACTAAGTTCCAGAGAAGAGCAGTCTCTGCTGCGTAGTCGCTGACCTGAGAGAGGAATCCCCAAGTATCTCAAAGTGCCATCCTGCTCACCTACCCCCAAAATCTCCAAAATAGAATTCTTCACTGCCAATGTAGTCTTCGGGCTGAAGCAGATGGCTGATTTTGACAAATTGACACTCTGACCCGACATTGCACAATAGTCCCGAAGGATCCTACTGATGACTCCTGCGGCCTGTCGAGACGACCGGGCTAGCAATAAGCAATCATCGGCGAATAGCATGTGAGAGATCGGAGTAGCCCCCTCCACTGGCCTATAGACCTCTAACTCATTCATAGACACAGCAAATCTCATAGCTCTCGAGAGTGTATCTGCACAGATGATGAAAAGTAGGGGGGAGAGAGGACATCCCTGTCGCAATCCTCTGGATGACTCAAAAAAAGGGGACGGCGTGCCATTCACCAAAATAGCAAAAGAGGGGCCCCAAACACATCCCATGACCCAGCTAATCTATCTCACAGGAAAACCAAACCCCTGCAAGGATTGCTGCACAAAATCCCATCTCATCCTGTCGTAGGCTCTCTCCATATCAAGCTTGATCCCCATCAAGCTCCTCCTCCTCAAGGCCCTACGAAGATCAAACATAAACTTCTGTGCAATAAGCACGTTGTCAGTGATACTCCGCCCTCCCACAAAAGCCCCATGCTCTGGACTAATCAGCCTCGAGAGAATGTCCCTCAATCTAATGGCAAGTATCTTCGATGTAGCCTTGTACATGGTCGTGCACAGGCTAATCGGGCGAAAGTGCCCCGGCTCAGTGGCATCCTGTCGCTTCGGTATCAATGTGATGAATGTCCTCTGCCAGTCAGCAGACAATGTAGCTGTGCTGAAAAACTGCTGTATGGCTGCCGTCATGTCCTGTCCCACAATCGACCAATATCTACGAAAGAACAACGGAGGGAAGCCATCCGGCCCTGGAGCCTTGTCCCCCTCAAGGGACCAGACCGTCTCCCTAATCTCCCTCTCCGATACTGGCCTGATCAGTGCTGCAATCTCCTCCTCCGTCACCCCTGCCAGAGGCATCGGAATGTCTACTGGGCCCACACCCTCTGTCTCCTCAGTCCACCTAGCCCTGAAGAAGCTCTCCAAAATCCTCGGTATCATATCCGGATCCTCCGACAACTGCCCATCCTCACCTCTGATGGCTCTAATCCTGTTCTCATGCCTCCTGATCAATGTCGCAAGATGGAAAAATCTGGTATTTCGATTCCCCTCCAAAATTCACTGTACCCTCGACTTCTAACTCCAAAGTATCTCCTGCTGTCTGAGAAGAGAGTCGTGCAACGCCAAATGTGATCTGAGCTCCCCCATCTCCTCCTCCGATAAACCTCCACTCTGGGCCTCCTGGGACTGAAGTCTGGTAATGGCCTCCTCTGAATCCTCAATCCCCCTGAAAATATTCCCCACCTCCTCGCGGTTCCACCTCCTCAATCATCTTCTTGTCAGTTCCAGTCTCCGGGACATCCGGTACATAGCATCCCCTCTGACCGGTACACTCCATGCCTCCCTGACCATCTCCCAAGATCGCGGATAGCGAAGCCAAAGCTTCTCAAATCTAAAAGGAGAACATACAGGAATAAATGTCTCAATACTCACCAGTAATGGACAGTGGTCCGACGCTATCCTCGGCAAATGTCTGACATGATGCTCTGGGAAGCACTGATCCCACCCACCAGTAGCACAAGCTCTGTCCAGTCTCTCCCATACTCGGGCACGTCCCTGCTGATTATTGCACCAAGTGAACTACGGGCCCGAAAAGCCCAGATCAACCAATCCATTCGAGTCGAGAAAATCTTGAAACTCCTTAATTTTTCTTTTGTAAGTGAAGGGATTCCCTCCCATCTTCTCCTGGGCACTGACAATGCAGTTAAAATCACCTGCCATCAACATCGGTTGACCCTGCCTGATCAGTTGAGAAGCCTCCTCCCACAAAATCCTCCTCTCCCTAAACTCGGTACTAGCATACACAGCTGCAAGGACCCATGGATTGCCGCTACCCTCCGAGATTATCATAATCACCTCTTGAATACAAACATTGAAAATGTCAACTCTGCATTTGCTCTGAGCCCAAGTGACAATAATACCTCCCGAGAGGCCTTGAGATTTCACTGCATAGAACCCCCAAGACCTCGACACTGCCCTCCTTGCCTTCTGTAGGCTCCTCCCCGATAACCGGTAAGACCTTGACCATGGCAGTATATACAGTGGAGAAAGAGTTTTTCACTCTCGAACTCAAGTCGAATAAATCTAGACATATGTCAGACGACGGGGTTTGACGAGTTATCCATGACCTCCGGTCTATAGGGATCCACGATAGAAGGACTGTATCATACGATAACTGCACCTAGAGGTTCATCATTCCATTCTACTGGGTTGCCACTACATGCTGTTAGGTGTCACTGGTGGATGGTGAGACTCATAGGGACCATCTTGATGGTCGATGATCCCTGGTGAGTTGAGTTGAAATTGTTTCAACCCATTGAAAGAAGTTTTCAATGATATTATGATAGAGATCGCAATATATCTCACTACCAGTCAGAATAGAACCTATGGGGTCACACACATTAGAGGTATTGACCGATCCGATGGTTGAATTGTGATTAGGAATCACAAATAATCAATTTGATTGATAATTGGTTAACCCGTTAAGAGTTAGTGAGTTGAAGAAGGAATAATTGCAATCGGATTGCAATTTAATTTAATTAATTAGATTTAATTAATTAGACTTGATCATGAGTCCTACTTGGAGTAGGATCCTTGGAGTCCTAATTGGATTAGGATTTCAAATTAAATTAGAGTCCTACTTGGAGTAGAATTTCTAAAGTCCTAATTGCCTTAGGGCTGAAATTTAATAAGTCCTAATTAGATTAGAATTTTCTTAAGTCCTAATTAATTTTAATTTTAATCTAATTAATTAAAAAACTCCTAATTGGATTAGGATTGAAGAGTTCAATTGAGTCATGGTTCAATTAAATCCTAATTAGATTAGGATTTGGAGAAAATTGAAATGGGTGCAAATCCTATTTTGAATAGGATTGAATCCTAGCACTTGGACCCAACCCTTCCCACTTAATTAGATTGAGTGGGGGCTAACCAAATGGGAGAAGAGGGAGGGGCCTACGCCCCTCCCTTGGCTGGTGGCGTGAAGGAAAAAGGAGGGGCCATGCCCCTCCTATTTTGAATTCACAAAGGGATAAAGATGAGCTCCTAAAATTTAGGAGCTCATCTCTATCTACACACCATAAAAGAGCGGTTCAAAGGGGCTACGAATTTTTCATGGTTTTTCTTGGGATTTTTGGCAGCAAGGAACCTCCTTCCATCCCTCCTTTCAGCCATAAGAAAGCAAGAAAAAAAAAAGGCTTGTGGCGTGGCCCTTCTTCCTTCCATTCTTTGGTTCCAACGCGAAGGGAAAAAGGAAAGGCTGCGGGCTTTACATTCTTCTTCCTACATCCCTCCTTCTTTTTTCTCCTCTCAAGACAATCAAAAGTTGATTCAAAGGAGAGGATATTAGCCATCAAAAGCCATCTCTACAAGGGAGCTAGCACCCTGGGGAGATCCAAAAGCTTCGATCGGTGCTATACCTCGTGTGGATACCCGTAGAGGCCGGACGCGTATGCAGCTTCCATTGAACCTTCATCAAATACCATGTAAATCAGATTTGCGGAGACCATCTACCCGCACAAGATGAAGATCTGATCTTCTTAATGATATAAAAGATTTTAAAAGATTTAATCCTAATCTATCTACAAACGAAATGTTTTAAAATACGAATATACGATGAACGAGATCTTGCATGCCTTCCGCTGCAGATCTGAAAATTTTTGAAATTTTTCTGCGGCATGCATCAGATCCTAACAGTGGTATCAGAGCCATGGTTATATAGATTAAGATTAGAATTAAATTTTTAAAAGCATTTTAGATCTGAAATTTAAAGGATTATGCGTGCTGAAATTTATTGCATGCAGAATTTTCAGCTTGCTGATTTTTCTGCATGCTGATTTTTAGATGCCTAGATTAATGATTCTAATGCTTTGATAATGTGATTACAAATGTTTAGAATCATATCTTGCATAATCAGCAAGTCATGAGATGAAATAATCAGTTAAATTACAGATCTGAAAATAATATTTATGCATGAGATGCGTATGGTGATGATCATGGATGAACCTTTTTGAATGTGCTGAAATATTCTGCGATGTTCTGTGATGCTATGTGATGGCATGTAATTTTAATTTTCAGATCCCTGCGTGCATCTTAAATTCATGTATTAGAGACCTGCGTGTCTCATGAAAAGAGGTTGTAATTTATTATTTTATTTTATTTAATTTTTAAAGCAATCTGGGATGTAATCTGTGATGTGTGTTGCACGTCGATGGTTGATCGATATATACATCAACAAGCTCAACATGCGCAGATCGAGATCAAGGATTGATTGAAGATGGATCAAGGAGTTGATCACAATTGGACCTAGGGGATCAAGATCGAATCAAGAGTTGAAGACTATCAAACCAATTGACGTGCATGTGCTTGTAAAATGACCCCATCCTGGATGCATGATCATCACCATTTAAATTTATTTGTTGATAAATGTCTGGATGTTTAATGCTTATATCTATGCGGGTAGATATATATTTGCATGAGATGTGAATAGTCGATTTTGAGAGACCTAAATACAAACCTTCCCAATCAGTCGAGAGTGAACCAACATAAGCTAGTCATATTAGATTAATTGATCTAATTGGTGTCTAGGCAAGCCTAAAAGGTGGTTACTTAATTAGGACCTTACTCTCTGAGTAAGAAGAGCCTCCCACTTGCTTACCTGGCCAATTGTTCAATTACCTCTTATGAAGAGCTCAAGTTGCAAACACTAAGATATGATTTCACAATATTAAGTCCATAGGTCTTCCACCGTAGTAGAGCTACTAAGGTCTTTCCGGTGTTGATTTATCTCGGCTGGACACAGTGGGCAAGTTGCATCGGGGGACTGAACCCGTCTATTAGACATGAGATGTTGCGGGGTAAAGATGGGGTTGGGCACCAATAACTGTTAGGTGACGACCCATTGACGACTTTATTTCTGCGGTTATACGGTGGGTCTGACTTAACTAAGTAATGGGGCCAATAACTGTTAGGTGAGGTCTTCATGACTTAGAGACCAAGTACCATTGCAATTTGCTTGAGAAGCATTATACAAGAGTTGTACACTCATCCATTTATATGTCACCAATAACTGTTAGGTGAGGCGGCATGTAAATTGGTGAGACTGTAGTACCCACTAGAAATCCTAGTCGCGTAGGGTTTTTGTTTCTCCATTAGGAGAGTATAAGGGATTCGAGAAAATAGTGGGAGTATATTTTTAAAAGACTCTAAAACAAATAGAGTTCAAGTACAACTTCTAACTAAAATCTTTGCTCTCTACAGATCATAATGTCAGCTTCGAATCCTTTGAACCGTATTCTTGAGACCAACCGACTGACCGGAACTAATTACAAAGACTGGCTTAGAAACCTGAAAATTGTTCTGAGTTGCGAGAAGATAGGCTATGTGCTCGAGAATGATATCCCTAGGTTACCATCATGTCCGACCGATGATCAGCGTGAGACGCATGAAAAATGGATGGACGATGATATTAGGGTCAAGTGCTACATCATGGCATCCATGACTAATGAACTTCAATGTCAGCATGAGAATATGAAGACTGCTAGGGAGATACTGGCACACCTGCAAGAGTTGTATGGTGAGCAAAGCCGCACAGCGCGCTTTGAAGTGTCCAAGAGGCTCTTCAAGGCAAAGATGCGCGAGGGGCAGTCCGTCCATGATCACTGTTTGACTATGATCAAGGACCTAGAGGAGCTTGAGAAGCTCGGTATGACCATGCATAAGGAATTGTAGATAGATCTGATCCTGCAATCCCTTCCTGATTCATTTGGGTAGTTTATAGTAAACTACCACATGAATAAGATTGATTGCACTAAGACTGAATTGCTGAACATGTTGGTAACTGCTGAGGGGGCCTTGAAAGGTTCAAGGAGCTCTGTTCTGGCTGCTGAGCTGACTTCTGGTTCCAAGAGAAAGTCTACTTGGAAAAAAAAGAAGCCTGCAAAGAAGCAGAAGAAAGATAAGAAGCCTAAGAAAGAAGTTCATAAGAAAAAGGCTAATGACAAAGGAAAATATTTCCACTGCAATGTCGATGGCCACTGGAAAAGAAATTGCCCTTCATACCTCGAGAGCCTGAAGAACAAAAAGGACAAAGGTATGTTAGACTTGCTCGTAATTGAAACTAACCTTACGGTTTCTTCTACTTATAGTTGGGTTATTGATTCTGGTTCTAGTGCTCAACTGTGCACTACTATGCAGGGTCTAAAGGAAAGTAGGAGACTGGCGGAAGGTGCAGTAACCCTTCAGGTTGGCAACGGGGCAAAAGTTGCTGCTGTAGCTGTGGGCACCTATCCTCTGCGACTACCGTCTGATTTTAGTTTATTGCTTAGAGACTGTTATTATGTCCCTGCTGCTAGCACGAATTTGATTTCTGTTTTGAGTTTAGCACAGGATGGTCATATTTTTATATTTGGCAAAGACTGTTGTTCTATTTATTTCAGAAATAAATTAGTTGCATGCGGTTTCATGATTGACAGTCTCTATCACTTACATGTCGATGTGTCTGTGAATGTGTCTGAGCAAGTAGTGAGTGCCATAGGATCCAAAAGATCCAGAGATGAGATAAACCAGAAGTATTTGTGGCACCTCAAGCTTGGCCATATTGGAGAGGATAGGATGAACAAAATGGAGAAAGATGGGCTTCTCGGCTCATTGACTTCCGAGTCATATCCAGTTTGCGAGTCCTGTCTTCAAGAAAAAAATGGCTAGATTGCCCTTTGTAGGACATGGGGAGAGGACCACTGAAATACTTACCCTGATTCACACTGATGTGTGTGGCCTATTTGATGTGCTAGCCAGGGGCCGTTATTCGTACTTCATTACCTTTACCGATGATTATTCACGATATGGGTATGTGTATCTTATGAGACACAAATCTGAATCTTTTGAAAAGTTCAAAGAGTTTAGAAATGAAGTAGAAAAACAAACTGAAAAACCCCTTAAGGCTCTTCGATCAGATCGAGGAGGAGAATACCTTAGTGGAAAATTTCGAAACTATCTCAAGGAGAATGTCATAGTCTCACAATGGATACCTCCGGGTACACCTCAACTCAACGGGGTGTCAGAGAGGAGGAATCAGACTCTATTAGATATGGTCCGATCCATGATGAGCTTCACTGATTTACCTATATTTCTTTGGGGAGATGCCTTACTTAGCGCAATTTACTTATTGAATAGAGTTCTCTCTAAATTCGTTCCTACCACACCGCATGAGATATGGCATGGTAAGAAGCCGAGTCTTGGTCATCTCAAGATTTGGGGATGTCCGGCCCACGTCAAGAGACTATAGGCGGACAAGTTAGAGGCTAGGACCATATGTGCTCGTTTTATAGGATATCCTAAAGAGTCATTAGGATACAATTTTTA
This sequence comes from Phoenix dactylifera, assembly GCF_009389715.1. Taxonomy (NCBI): domain Eukaryota; kingdom Viridiplantae; phylum Streptophyta; class Magnoliopsida; order Arecales; family Arecaceae; genus Phoenix; species Phoenix dactylifera. The sequence goes on along the minus strand of NW_024067724.1, from coordinate 410,516 downwards.
CGTCTCAAAGGATCACAATGTATTTGTGAGCCGACATGCCATCTTCTTGGAAAAACAGTTTATCCTTGATAGAGGTAGTGAGAGAAAAATTGAGCTTGAAGAGAGAGTCTCTGAAAAGCAACGAGTTATGGATCCTATAGAACCTATTCACATAGAGCCAGTACATGTTGTACCACCTCCATCTCGTAGATCTAGTAGGGTCTCGCATCCTCCTAATAGATACTTAGGTATGCTTATAGAGGATACCGAGAAAATGTTCCTCATGGGAGATAGGGATCACGTACAGAATCTCAATACCTACAACGAGGCGATATCAGATATCGATTCCGAGAAATGGTTGGAAGCCATGAAGTCAGAGATGGACTCCATGTATTCCAACCAAGTCTGGATCTTAGTAGATCCACCAGAGGGTATAATACCTATTGGATGCAAATGGATCTACAAAAGGAAGATAGGTTCGGATAGAAAGGTAGAGACCTATAAGGCAAGGCTAGTGGCGAAAGGGTATAGTCAGCGCGAAGGCATTAACTATCAGGAGACCTTTTCACCTGTAGCCATGCTGAAATCCATTCGAACATTGCTTGCCATTGCAGCATTTTATGATTATGAAATATGGCAGATGGATGTGAAAACTGCTTTCCTGAATGGATATCTTGATGAAGATATCTATATGGAGCAGCTTTTGGGTTTCACTTCCAGTGATGGAGATCACAAGGTCTGCAAGCTGCAAAGGTCCATCTATGGACTAAAGCAAGCATCTCGGAGTTGGAATACTCGTTTCAATGATGCGATCAAATTGTTTGATTTCATCAAGAAGAAGAGGAACCGTGTGTTTACAAGAAGGTTAATGGGAGGGCTGTCGTGTTCCTCGTACTGTACGTAGACGACATCCTCCTGATAGGGAATGATATTTTCATGCTAACCTCGGTCAAGGTCTGGTTGTCAAAAGAGTTCTCCATGAAAGACCTTGGGGAAGCATCCTATATTTTGGGGATTAAGGTCTATAGAGATAGATCTAAGAGGATGCTTGGCCTATCATAGAAGATGTACATAGAGGAGGTGTTGAGGAGGTTCAGCATGGAAAACTCCAAAAGGGGTCTATTACCCCTTAGGCATGGGATTCATCTCTCCAAGAAGATGTGCCCCAACACATCTGAAGAGATACAACGCATGAGCAAGATCTCTTATGCTTCGGCAATAGGGAGCTTCATGTATGCCATGCTGTGTACACGATCTGATATAGCCCTTGCTGTGAGTGTCACTAGCAGATATCAATCGAATCCAAGCGAAGAGCACTGGACAGTTGTGAAGAACATTCTTAAGTACTTGAGAAGAACTAAAGATTTGTTCTTAGCATCAGAGTTAAAGGTAGAAGGATACAGAGATTCAGACTTCATGACTGATATTGATGATAGAAAGTCTACATCTGGATATGTGTTCTTGTGCAATGGTGGTACGGTAAATTGGAAGAGTTCCAAACAACCGATCATTGCTGATTCTACTATGGAAGCGAGTATATCGCCGCCTCTAAAGCTGCAAAGAAAGCCTTCTGGTTCAAGAAATTCATTGCAGAGATAGATGTAATGCCATTAGATGCCATCACACTCTACTGCGATAATAATGGCGCTATAGCTCTTGCTAAGAAGCCAAGGTCTCATCAAAAGTCCAAGCACATAGAGCGGCGCTTTCATCTCATACGCGACTACCTCGAGAAGAAATATGTCGAGGTGCAAAGAGTAGACTCCGCGGACAATGTGGCGGACTCGCTCACTAAGTAGCTAAGTCAGCAGAAGATTGAAGCCCACCTTGAGAAGATGGGACTTAGATATATGACTGATTGGCTTTAGTGCAAGTGGAAGATTGTTAGATGTATGCCCTGGAAGCCAATCTGGCTGACACATTATTAATTCTAGGACATAAATTTGTACTTGACTTTATTATTATTGAATAATAAATGGGCATCTTTTTCATTCATATTGTTTATGTGTCTATGAATCGTTCAAAAAATTAATAAGATAATGATACATATTCTCAAGAGTTGAGAATTTGAGCCATATATCATTGGTGATTAATTTCTAAATGCTCCTGATCAATGGATCATCACGAGAACGGTGATCGATCCGATCAGTGCACAGATCGCTTTCCTTATGGATGGACGAGACTCGAGTCCACAGTGTAGGGACACTGAAGTGAGAGTGCAGGTGCTTGTTAGAGAACAAGGGTACTGAGTGTGACCAAGACAAGAAGTCACTTGGATGTCTATCCACTCATCAGTGACTTGCTTGATGTTGCAGTAGTGTGACTGGTTCTTTGACCTGCGGTACTTCGGCTACTCACAGTGAGGTTATTGTAGTTTGATTGCACATATATATGGTCCCTAGTCATATGGGTCCTTGTAGTGTAGATTGGCTGCGGTAGGTTCACTGTAGGAGTAGGGTATGCACCTACATAGAATCTATCGACCTTGATAGATGAGGAGCGATCCTATGTGATTTATTAGACTGAGTTCTAAGACCTTGGCCAGGGCAGTATATACAGTAGAGAAAGAGTTTTCCACTCTCGAACTCAAGTCGAATAAATCTAGACATATGTCAGACGACGGGGTTTGACGAGTTATCCATGACCTCCGGTCTGTAGGGATCCACGATAGAAGGACTGTATCATACGATAACTGCACCTAAAGGTTCATCATTCCATTCTACTGGGTTGCCACTACATACTGCTAGGTGTCACTGGGGGATGGTGAGACTCATAGGGATCATCTTGATGGTCGATGATCCCTGGTGAGTTGAGTTGAATTTGTTTCAACCCATTGAAAGAAGTTTTCAATGATATTATGATAGAGATCGCAATATATCTCACTACCAGTCAGAAAGAACCTATGGGGTCACATACATTAGAGGTATTGACCGATCCGATGGTTGAATTGTGATTAGGAATTACAAATAATCAATTTGATTGATAATTGGTTAACCCGCTAAGAGTTAGTGAGTTGAAGAAGGAATAATTGCAAGACTTTGGATTCAAAGAAGAGTCCTAATTGGATTAGGACTAAAATTAAATAAGTCCTAATTGGATTAGAATTTCTTAAGTCCCAATTAATTATTAATCTAATGACTCCTAATTAGATTAGGATTGAAGGGTTCAATTGAGTCATGATTCATTGAGTTCTAATTGGATTAGGACATTGCATGGATCAAACCCAAAATTGGTTCACCCTTGGACTAAGCCTAATTAGATTAGGGCATAGCCACATTAGGGCATCCCATCCTTACTTAATGAGAATTAGGGTTAACCATGAGGGAGGGGCTTGCGCCCCTCCCCCTTTTTCTCCTTGGTGCGGCAACACAAGAGGGGCCGGCGCCCCTCTTGGAAAAAGATCAAGGGCTCCTAATTTGTAGGAGCCCTTCATGCCTTTAAAAGGAGAAGTGGGCGGCACCCTAGGGCAATTTTTGAAGCCCTCTCCCTCTCCAACTCGTGGCCACCCTTTCTCCCCTTGGTTTTCAACCGCAAGCAAGGTGAGAAGAAAAGAAAGCATGGCGGCCATCTTCTTCCCTCCTCCTTGGTTCCAACGCAGGGAAAAGGAAGTAGGCTGCAGGGGCTTTGATTCTTCTTCAAACTTCATCCTTCTTCTTCCTCCTCCCAAGCACAATCAAGGGTTGATTCAAAGGGAGGACATCAGCCATCTAAAGTAGTCTCTGCAAGGGAGCTAGCACCCCGAGGAGACAAGGAAGCTTTGATCGGTCCTCTGCTTCGTGTGGATACCCGTAGAGGACGGACGCGTGAACGGCTTCAAGCGAACCTTCATTCTAAATGACGCGCTCGCAAAAATGCTTTCGCGAAACTAATCTCCCAAGTATAGGAGAATCGTACAAGTAGTAAATTCTCAGAAGTCCGAGGTCGAATCCTCAGGAAACGTTTTATGGATTATTAGCGTAATTTTTAGATGTAATTTTCAGTTGATTTTCAGAAATTAAAAACAAAGAATGATATGCAACTAAACAAAGTTCAATGAAATAGAGAAATGGTAGGGATCTGAAATCCCCCTTGATGATATTGCATCCAAGAAATAAACTCTAAGGTTCTTGATTAAAGATTAATGGTAGGATAGATCTAATCATGGTATATGTTTCATCTAAGCATTCATCGTGCTTTCTACGTCTACGACGAATCAAATACTAAAGCAATCCATATATCAATAATCATAATCCATTAAAGAGCTATTTACAAAATAACTACGCATGGATCAAGAACATATCAGTGAATATAAGTCATTCAAAGCAAAAGTTTAGAGTTTATTTCAAAGAGCAATACATCAAAGGTTCCTCCATCCCCCTTCCTAAGAAATCAGCCACTCATTTCACACATTAATCCCCCTTTCATTTTCCCCTTTTCCTTTCTTTCTTTTTCTTTTCGGAAACAGGGCCTCCCCTGTTTCCCTTCTTCTTTTTTTTCAATGACAGAGGCCTGATGCTCTGTTTCTTCCGAATGAGGGATGAGATCCCCCTCCAGCCGAGAGAGGTTCCTTCATATAGATTCCCAGAGCTCCTCCACCAGCGATGGATTTCCTCATGGCACGTGGAGAGGACGGACGGATGGGATGAATCCCGGAAGAAGAAGATGGATGCAGACTCCGGAAAGGGAGGAAGGCTGATACGCATTGGATGCTGAGATATGGGATGCTGGGATGCGTTGCAAAGGGAGGAATGCGGACGAGATGCTTCAACTGGGACGCGTGGATGGATGAACTCGGACGGAAGCTGGGTTACGGGATACTGAAATCGGGAGATGCCGGGATCTTCGGACGCGAATGTGGCTGGAACGTGGAAGGGGCAGATGGATGCGGAGATGAGATCGCAAACGCTAAGCCTGTTGTGAACTGGGACTCGGATGATCCGCACGGAACGACTGCAGGGCGTTGGACGTGGGGATGCGGAAAGCTTCGCGGGAGATTTGCACGCGGAGATGCTGGGACGATCACGAATCCTGGGACGCTTGAAGAATCGAATGCGGACGAGATGCTTCACGGGATGCTGGGAGATTAGATCACGGATCCTGGGATTCGCTGCTGTTCCATCGCAGGAGCAGGGGATGCGGGATGCTCCAACGCGTGAGATCTGGACGTGGAGGATCACTCACGGGAGAAGCGGAATCTGGGAGGCTCGTGGATGCTGGGTGGACTGGTTCGGAAGGAATGAGCATGAGAGCTTCACCAAAAACTTGACGCGCTCGCAAAAATGCTTTCGCGAAACTAATCTCCCAAGTATAGGAGAATTGCACAAGTAGTAAATTCTCGGGAGTCCGAGGTCGAATCCTCAGGGAACGAAATATATATAAGATTATTTAGTATAATTTTAGATTAATTAATTCAATAAATTTGTGGATTAAGACAATGTTTTGCAAATAGAAAATAAATCAGTAAACAGAGAATCAAAGTTTGGATAGATTAAGATGGTGTAGGGATCTGGAATCCCCCTTGACAATAGTACATTCAAGATATAAACTCTACGGTTTCTGATTTAAAAGTTCAAATGTAGGATAGATTTAATCATGGAATATATTGTTTGAAAATACGAACTCAATTTCTAAGCATTTATTGTGCCGGTTATGTCTACGACAAATCAAATAATAAAGTAATCCATGCATCAATAGATATAAACCATTAAAGAACTATCTACAATATAGGCAAGCAAGAAACCAAAACATATCAAAAGATATAAATTGAATAGAACAATAGTTTAGAGTTTACTTCAAGAAAGTAATAACTCAAGGGTTCTCCCATCACCCTTCACCTAAGGGATTAGCCGGCCATCAACATAAAAGAAAACTCCCCTGTTCCTCTTCCTTCTTTTTTTTCTTTTTATTTTCGGAAACCGGGCATCCCCTGTTTCCCTTTTTTTCTTCTTTCTTTGAATAGTCGGGAGCTCTGTTTTTCCTTCCCGAATAATGGATGCTTGCCTTCCCAGCCGAGAGAGGATATCCTTTTGCCTTTGATCCCCCCCCTCACACGCGGTGGAGACCCGTCGGCTGAGATGAATCCCCGGGCGAAGATGATGGATGCGGACGGCTGGATGGGGCTGTGAATGCAGGAGAATCGGACGCGAAATCCTGATATCTGGGACTCGGATGATTACGAATCCTGGAGGCAGCTGGGATGTGCTATGATCGTAGATGCTAGGGATCGGTTAGGATGCGTGGGAGCTGAACCATGGATGGCTGGTGAGCTTTGGGATGCGTGCATGGAAGCTTGAACTGGGACGTGTGGATGGATGAACTCGAAAGCCGCAGACGCAAACAGATGGGGATGCTCTCGAACGAAAGGATGACACGCCGGTGGGGAGAAGGATCAGAAGAATCGGACGCGGAGGATGCTTCGCAGGATGCTGGAAGGCTTCGTGGACGCACGGGAGAAAGAAGTGTGGACGCGGGGACCTAGATCTAGGAGAAGCTGGATGCAGGATCTTCGGACGCGGCAGATGATGCGGGGGTGACGGCTGGGATGAATGAACTCCAAAAGCCTTTGAAATGGGGGAAAGAAGAGAATGCTCATTTCTTCCACGCGGGCGGATACGTTGAATAGATGCCGGCTTACAGATGCTTGGGCTTGCAGAAGAATGAAGCTGCGACGAAGTAGACGGCTGAACTTGACCTCCTCCTAGTGTGCAACTGGGGTCGACCCATGCGGTTGGCTGGTCACCTGCGGTGATGCGTATTTTTGGACCCGATGCATTTTAACTTGATTTACGATCACCTGCACCCCACAAAAATATAATATTAATGCAGCACTTTTATCATTATTTGTTAGCAATAATACTAATTTAAGTGATGTATAGATCGCACTTTTGTGCTCTCATCACAAAACCACGAACTTTAGTTTGCGGTGATCATCTACCCGCACAGGATGAAGATCTGATCTTCATAATTAGTTTAAAAGTTTCTAATTCTAATTAATCTACGAATGGTTATTCAACAACGTTCATAGGATAAACGTCGATCCCGCGTATGCCTCTTCCGCTGCCATCTGAATTTTTTTTTTAATTTTTTGCAGCATGGGCTGGTTTCCAACAGTGGTATCAGAGCCTAGACTTCGTAGATTAAGGTTAGAAGTAATTATTAACAGGCATGATAGATCTGAAATTTAAAAAGATACGTATGCTGAAATTTTCCGAATGCAGAATTTTTCAGGGTTGCTGATTTTTGCATGCTAATTTTTATGTGATAAATTGATGATTCTAATTGCATTGTTAATGAGATTACAAAGTTTAGAATCATGTTTAGCATGATCAGCAACCCATGTCATAAGATAATCAATTAGATTTCAGATCTGAAAATTATAATTGTTGCATGTGGTGATGATCATTGGATTCAAACCCTTTTGGAATTGTAAAGACCTGCAATGTGATCTGCAATGTCATGTAATTTTTCAAATGCTTGCATGCATCTTATTTGATGTTTTGAGAGGCCTGCGTGCCTCCTAAAAGGGGATGTAATTTATTATTAAATATTTGGTTGTATTTCTGTGATGTGATGTACGTCAACGATCAAGTCAAAGACAGTACTTGAGATGAACGGTGAATGTGAGCGGTTGATGGCGAATGGATCAAGAGTTGATCAAGGATCGAATCAAGAAAGCTCGGGACCAATTCAAGAATTGAAGACCAACTGATCGATTGACGTGCATGTGCTTGTAATATGACCTAATTAGAATCCATGATCATCACCTATTTAAAATTCAGCTTTTATTTATTGCTACAATTATAACTGCCTATGATGTGCTATTTGCATGTGATGCGAATGTGAGCGGGGTAGATAGGTTTATATGTGATGCAAACTAATAGACCAATCCAAATGAGACCTAAACTAAAATCTCCTCAATCAAGTCGAGAGTGAACCAACATGAGTGAGTCATATTAGATTAATTGATCTAATTGGTGTCTAGAAAAGCATGAAAGGTGGTTACTTAATTAGGACCTTACTCTCTGAGTAAGGGGAGCCTCCCACCTGTTTACCTGGCCAATTGTTCGATTACCTCTTATGAAGAGCTCAAGTTGCAAACACTAAGACCTGATTAACCGATATTAAGTCCATAGGTCTTCCACTGTAGTAGAGCTGCTAAGATCTTTCTGATGTTGATTTGTCTCGGCTGGACATAGTGGGCAAGTTGCATCGGGGGACTGGACCTCTCTATAGACATGAGATGTTGTAGGATAAAGGTGGGGTTGGGCACCAATAACTGTTAGGTGAGGACCCAATGACAACTTTATTTCTACGGTTATACGATGGGCCTGACTTAACTAAGGAATGGAACCAATAACTGTTAGGTGAGGTCTTCATGACTTAGAGACCAAGTAGCACTGCAACATGCTTGAGAAGCATTGTACAAGAGTTGTACACTCATCTATTTATGTGTCACCAATAACTGTTAGGTGAGGTGGCATGTAAATCGGTGGGATCGCAGTACCCACTAGAAATCCTAGTCGTGTAGGATTTTCGATTTTCTACTAGGGGAGTGTGAGGAATTCGAGAAAATAGTGGGAGGTACATTTGTTCTAAAAGACCCTAGAATAAATTAGGATTAAGTACAAAATTCTAACTAGAATCTTTACTCTCTGAGGATTATAATGTCAGCTTCTAGACTTTTAACTCATATCCTATAGAACAACCGTTTGACCAAACCCAATTATAAAGACTGGTTCAGCAAATTTCAAAATAGTTTTGAATTGTGAGAAATTAGGGTATGTGCTAGACCATGGAATCTCCGTATTACCAATCTGTCCGATCACTGATCAGCGTAAGACGCATGCTAAGTGGACGAACGATGACAATAAAGTTAGGTGCTAAATAATGGCATCCATGTCCAATAAATTATAATGCCAGCATGAGAACATAAAGATTGCCAAGGACACATTAAATCACCTGCAAGAGTTGTATGGTGATTAGAGTCATGCAGCTTGGTTTGAAGTGTCCAAGAGGCTCTTCAAGGCCAAGATGCGCGATGGGCAGTCTGTCCATGATCATGGTTTGACCATGATAAAGGGCTTAGAGAAGCTTGAGAAGCTCGGCATGACCATGCACAAGGAATTGCAAACGGATTTAATCCCACAATCCCTTCTAGCTTCATATGAAAAGTTTATAGTAAATTACCATATGAACAAGATTGTATGCACCAAAATAGAATTGTTAAATAAATTGGTAACTACCTTAGGGGCCTTGAAGAGTTCAAGGGGCATCGTTCTCGCTGTCGAGTTGGTTTCTACTTCCAAGAGAGAGTCTATTTGGAAGAAGAAGAAGCCTGCGAAGAAGCAGAAGACTGAGAAAACGCCAAGTAAGGAAGTTCCAAGAAAAAGGCCAATTGCAAGAAAAAGTGTTTCCATTGCATCATGGACAGCCATTGGAAGAGGAACTGTCCTACATACATGGGAAGCATAAAGAACATGAAGGGTGACAGACCTTAAGAAGGTATATCAGATATGCTCAGGATACTTAGGGATTGTTACCTGTTGCTAGCAGAAATTTGATTTCTGCATCTTGTTTAGTACAGAAAGATTTTTATAAGACTACTGTTCCATTTATTTGAGAAATAAGTTGGTTCAACGTGGTTTTTTGATTGACAGTCTCTATCATATATATATGGATGTATCTGTGAATGTATCTGAGCAAACAGTGAATACCATAGGATCTAATAGATGCAGAAACGAGATAAATCTAAAGTATTTGTGGCACCTCAGGCTTGGCCATATAGGAGAAGATAGAATAAACAAATTGGAGAAACATGAGTTTTTTGGCTCATTGACTTTCGAGTCATATTCGATTTGTAAATTCTGCCTTCGAGGAAAGATGGCCAAATTATCCTTTGTAGGACACAGGGAGGTCCACTGAAATACTTACCCTAGTACACATTGATGTGTGTGGCCCATTCGATGTGCAGGCTAGGGATTGTGATTTTTTACTTCATTTACCGATGATTACTCACGGTATGGATATGTGTATGATACACAAATCTAAAACTTTTGAAAGGTTCAAAGAGTTGAGATATGAAGTAGAAAAATAAACAGAAAAAACTCATTAAGGTTCTTCGATCAGATGAGGAAATGAATACCTTAGTGGAGAGTTCCGTGATTATCTCAAGGAGAATGGTATAGTTTCATAATGGACTCCTTCTGGTACACCTCAGCTCAACGGAGTGTCAGAGAGGAGAAATCGGACTCTATTGGATATAGTCTGGTCCATGATGAGTTTCACTGATTTATCCTTGTTTCTTTAGATAGATGCCCTATTTTCAGCTATTTACTTATTGAATAGAGTTCCCTCTAAAGTCCGTTCCTACCACACCATATGAGATATGACATGGTAACAAGCCGAGTCTTGGTTATCTCAAGATTTGGGGATGTCCAACTCAACTCAAGCGACAACAGGCGGACAAGATAGAGGATAGGATAATTAATGCTCGTTTTATAGGATATCCTAAAGAGTCATTAGGATACGATTTTTCATCCCAAAGGATCACAAAGTGTTTGTGAGCCTACATGCTATCTTCATGAAAATAGTTTATCCTTGATAGAGATAGTGGGAGAAAAATTGAGCTTGAAGAGAAAGTCTCTAAAGAGCAACGAGCCATTATACCTATAGAACCTATTTATATTAAGCCAGTACACGTAGTACCTCCTCCACCTCGTAGAGGAAGTGTTCCTAATGGGAGATAGAGATCAAGGTAAGGATCCCAATACCTACAACGAGGTGATGTTAGACATCGATTTCGAGAGATGGCTCGAAGCAATGAAGTCAGAGTTGGACTCCATGCATTCCAACCAAGTCTGAACCTTAGTAGATTCACCAAGAAGGTATAGTACCTATTGGGTGTAAATGGATCTACAAGAAGAAATTAAGTTCGGATGGCTAGGTAGAGACCTATAAGGCAAGGCTAGTGACGAAAGGTTATAGTCAGTGCAAAGGTACTGATTATAAGGATACTTTTTACCTGTAGCATTGCTGAAGTCCATTCGAATATTGCTTGCTGTTGCAGCATATCATGATACTGTGATGGTGGTCACAAGGTCTGTAAGCTGCAAAGGTCCATCTATGGACAAAAGCAAGTATCTCGGAGTAGGAACACTCGTTTCAACGATATAATCAAATCGTTTGATTTCATCAAGAACAAAAAGGAACCATGTGTTTATAAGAAAGTTAGTGGGAGGGCTATTGCATTCTTCGTATTGTACGTAGATGATATCCTTCAAATTGAAAATGATATTCCCATACTAACTTAGGTCAAGGTTTGGTTGTGTAAGAAATTCTCCATTATAGACATTGGGAAAGCAACCTATATTTTGAATTAAGGTCTATAAAGATAGATCTAAGAGGATGCTTGTCCTGTCACAGAATATGTATATAGAGGGAGTGCTGAAGAGGTTCGGCATGGAAACCTCTAAAAGAGGATCATTACCCCTTAGGCATGGGATAAATCTCTCCAACAAGATGTGCCCCAACACATCTGAAGAGATTCAGCAGATGAGCAAGATATCTTATGCTTCGGCTATAGGGAGCCTCATGTATACCATGCAATGTACGTGATATGATATAGTATATGCTGTGAGTGTCACGAGCATATATCAATCAAATCTAGGCAAGAAGCACTGGATAGCTATGAAGAACAGTCTTAAGTACTTGAGAAGACTAAGGACATGTTGTTGGTCTTTGGGAGAAGATAACAATTGAAGGTAGAAGGATGCACGCATATTGATGATAGAAAGTCTACATCAGAATATATGCAATGATGGTTCAGTAAATTGGAAGAGTTCCAAACAACTGATCATTGTAGATTCTACCTTAGAAGGTGAATGTTAAGCCGTCTCTAAGGGTGCAGTCAAAACCTTTTGGTTTAAAAGTTCATTGCAGAATTAGGTGTAATGTCATCAGATGCCATAACACTCTTCTGCAATAACAAAGGCACCATAGCACTAGCTAAGGAGCCAAAGGTCTCACCAGAAATCGAAGCACATAGAGCGGCGGTTTAACCTAATAAGTGACTACCTCGAAAAGAAATAAGTAGAGGATCAAAGAGTAGACTCCACAGGAAATGTGGTGGACCCATTCACTAAGCAGATAAGTCAGCAGAAAATTGAAACGCATTTTGAGAAGATGGGGCTTAGGTTTATGGCTGATTGGCTTTAGTGCAAGTTGGAGATTGTTAGAAGTATGGCCTAGAAGCCAATTTGGCTGACGCATTATTTTATTCTGGAATATAAATTTGTACTTGACCTAATTAAGTTGGGCATTCTTTTCATTCATGTTCTTATGTGTCCATGAATCGTCCAAGGAATTAATAAGATGATGACGCATATTCTCAAGAGTTGAGAATTTGAGGCATGTGTCATTGGTGATTAATTCCTGAATTGCTCCTGATCGATGGATCATCATGAGGACGGTGATTGATCCGCTGAGATTAGTGCACATATTGCTTTCTTTGATGGACGAGTCTTGAGTCCACAGTGTAGGGACACTGGAGCAATTATGCAAGTGCTTGTTAGAGAACAAGGGTATTGAGCGTGACCAAGACAAGAAGTCACTTGGATGTCTATCCACTCGTCAGTGACTTGCTTGATGTTGCAGTAGTGTGTCTGGTCCTTTGACCTGCGATGCTTCGGCTTCTCACAGTGAGGTTATTGTAGTTTGACTACACACATACATGGTCTCTAGCCATATGGGTCCATGCAGTGTAGATTGGCTGCAGTAGGTTCACTGTAGGAGTAAGGTATGCACCTATAAGGAATCTATCGACCTTGATAGATAAGGAGAGATCCTATGTAATTTATAAGACTGAGTTCGTAAGACCTCGGCCGGGGCAGTAAAAACAGTGGAGAAAGAGTTTTCCATTCTCAAACTTAAGTCGAATAAATCTTGACATATGACAGACGATGGGGTTTGACGAGTTGTCCTTGACCTCCGTCCTGTAGGGATCTACGATAGAAGGACTGTATCATATGATAACCGCACCTAGAGGTTCATCATTCCATTCTGCTGGGTAGCCACTACATGTTGCTAGGTGTCACTGGTGGATGGTGAGACTCATAGGGAATATCTTGATGATCGATAAATCCTGATGAGTTGAGTTGGAACTGTTCTAACCCATTGAAAGAAGTTTTCAATGATATTGTGATAGAGATCGCAATATATCTTACTACCAGTCAGAATAGAACCTATGAGGTCACACACACTAGAGGTATTGACCGATCCGATGGTTGAAATGTGATTATGAATCACGAGTAATCAATTCGATCGATAATCAAATTGAAGAAGGAACAATGGGAATTGATTAATTGGACTTGAAACACGAATCCTACTTGGAGTAGGATCCTGAAGTCCTAATTGGATTAGGACTGGGAATCCTACTTGGACTAGGACTGGGAGTCCTACTTGGAGTAGGATTCCTACAATCCTAATTAGATTAGAATTTTGAATTCAATTTGGATTCCTACTTAGAATAGCATTCCTAGAAGTCCTAATTGGATTAGGACTTTGGATTCAAAGAAGAGTCCTAATTGGATTAGGACTAAAATTAAATAAGTTCTAATTGGATTAGAATTTCTTAAGTCCAAATTAATTATTAATCTAATGACTCCTAATTAGATTAGGATTGAAGGGTTCAATTGAGTCATGATTCATTGAGTTCTAATTGGATTAGGACATTGCATGGATCAAACCCAAAATTGGTTCACCCTTGGACTAAGCCTAATTAGATTAGGGCTTAGCCACATTAGGGCATCCCAATCCTTACTTAATGAGGATTAGGGTTAATCATGAGGGAGGGGCTTGCGCCCCTCCCCCTTTTTCTCCTTGGTGCGGCAACACAAGAGGGGCCGACGCCCCTCTTGGAAAAAAGATCAAGGGCTCCTAATTTGTAGGAGCCCTTCATGCCTTTAAAAGGAGAAGTGGGCGGCACCCTAGGGCAATTTTTGAAGCCCTCTCCCTTTCCAACTCGTGGCCACCCTTTCTCCCCTTGGTTTTCAGCCGCAAGCAAGGTGAGAAGAAAAGAAAGCTTGGCGGCCATCTTCTTCCCTCCTCCTTGGTTCCAACGCAGGGAAAAGGAAGTAGGCTGCAGGGGCTTTGATTCTTCTTCAAACTTCATCCTTCTTCTTCCTCCTCCCAAGCACAATCAAGGGTTGATTCAAAGGGAGGACATTAGCCATCTAAAGTAGCCTCTGCAAGGGAGCTAGCACCCCGGGGAGACAAGGAAGCTTTGATCGGTCCTCTGCTTCGTGTGGATACCCGTAGAGGCCGGACGCGTGAACGGCTTCAAGCGAACCTTCATCCTAAACCACAAACTTCAGTTTGCGGTGATCACTACCCGCACAAGGTGAAGATCTGATCTTCATAATTAGTTTAAAAGTTTTTAATTCTAATCTATCTACGAACGGTTATTCAACAACGTTCATAGGATGAACGTCGATCCCGCGCATGCCTCTTCCGCTGCCATCTGAATTTTTTTTTAATTTTCTGCGGCATGGGCGGGTTCCCAACAGAAAGTATTCCAGGTCGAAGTCCAACTAAGTGACCATCAATCTATTAATGCTAAATTTAGGACGCCCAAGATTCTTCCAAGAACTGTCAACAATAGAAAAAACCCACTGGAGAAAATTACATGGATACCTCTAGATTATTCATAGAATCAACGACATTTTTCTCTACTAGAAGACTAACTCAAGTCTCCCAATAATTCTACTTATCAATACAACTTCATCTTATCATAAGAATAAGGTCCAATACCTCCAAATTTGGTTCTTTGTAGATGATGTAAATCAAACTTCTCTCTTATAATGAAAATCAATATCTTAATTCTGAATAAGAATGTCAAGTTTGCTTTTCAAAATATCAACCACACTTGATTAACCGATCTATGACAAGATTAGATCAAAAACAACTCTAATCCACCCTTAGTAGAATATTTATCAAAGTCAATTGATATCCTCAATTTCTTTCAATCAAATAGAGGGTTCATATTAATTGAGGAAGTGCAAGCTTTAGGTTTAGGAGAAAAAAGTCTACACCAAAATATTCCAGATCCAAGATCAAAATCAACGATCTATTAATTCTAGTCTCAAGATGCTAAGAATTTCCTTAGCACGACATAAAATTAGAGCACTAAGGTTAGTGCAACGACATTCAAGAATCAGAACATTTTTCTTCCATTTATCAAGAAAATCTTACTACATAAGGAGATAGATCAATTCTTTGATTTTTAAAAATTGTCGAATCAAAAAGATAATACTTCTGACTAACTTAGAAAAATAATTCAAACTACTACGCTTTCGTTGGGCACTTTGATCCAAACCAGCAAAATTCTTTTGATTCACTAATAACTTTTGATCAAAATACAACTTGTATTATGAACTAAAGAGATCCAAAATTTCAATTCCCAGATAAAGCCCAAAAAGGAATCTTTGATTCTCGTCCCATAATTTACCTCGAGCGCCACGAGTCGACTCCGACCAAGCCTCGCCCAACTTCGGACTCCGACAGGGCCTCGCCAGTGGGTTCAGGGACCCCCTAGTGGTATAACCTACCCTACTTCTCCAGCGCATCCACGTTGGCAGGCGGCAGGACTGACTCGGCCCTCCAGGCCTCCGCCAACATTGACTCGGCCCCTCAGGCCTCCACCAACAACCTTCGAGTCAGTTGATACATTCAAAACTTTCATATAGGCTAATTACTATAATTCGAAATGAATTGAATTTTAATTCTCTTATCAATTCAACTAGACTATTTCAATTCAACTCCTATAAGTAAAAACATCCAGACGAATTTTTTCATTGCTCCACCAAGTTAAAAGGCCTTAAATTAACACAAATGAGTAAAACCAACTTGATCATCTCTCCTAGAGTTTCCTTCCCCGAGATTTTTAGCATTTATTAAAAATCTTCCATCATAATCATGTAAGCCTCTAAAATTCAAATTCTTTATACAAATCTAGATTTTATCAGTAACCGCAATAATATCGACAAAAGACCCTACATCAACTTATAAATGCAAACTTTGAATTGGAGTTTTATATACATCATATAGTCTCCGATAGACATGAATAAGATCTATTATTTGGACCCAAAGACGATAATTAAAATTATTAATAATTTTACCGAGATGAATACTTTACAATCTCCAATAAAATCAATTCTTCAAGATTGATATTTATCCCTGATTCTTTTAAAAGCATAAGCTACAAATCAAAGAGAAAAGAGATCTATATACTAAATCATTCCAAATCCAAGATTAGCTAATACAGGAACCATTAATCCTAGACTTGAGATGCTATTTTTTTTTTCACGGCTGATAAAAGAACCTACTAATAATATGATAATATCTATATCAGTCAAAATCAAAAATACTATTCTTTTCTTTGACAATGAAATTCTCCTTAACAAAGAAACCCATTAGAAAATATTTCTCAATCACAAAGTTAATATTGTTGACCATCTTAAAATAATTTAAACAACCAATATTCTCATAACTTACTAAATCACTTCCAATCAAAAACCTAATCTGCATTGAAATTTGAAAAGATCTAAAATTTTAAATTCTAGGTAAAGCCGAAGAATAGTTCTTGAATTTCATTCCAAATATATTTTCCATCTATATAGGAGTTTCATACATGATCCACATATAGTTTTCAATCTGTTGCCCAGTAGATACAACCCAAGAGGGGAGGGGGGTGAATTGGGTCTTTTAAAACTTTTAAGCTATTTCTGAAACTTTTTGATTAATTATGCTAAGTTGTATAGATGCACAGTGGAATTTAAACTTAGCAACAGTTTGATTTATTGAATGAGACTTGATTAAGTAAATTAAATATGCTTGCAACTAAAGGATGCACGGATAAGAGTTAAGCAAGCAATTTATCTAAGTAAGTAGGTGAGCAAGTTAGACAATGACAAAAAGCATCACAAACACAACAAACATATAGTGGTTCGGTGCACCCCAGCACCTACATCCACTCCCCAAGACCTCTTGGGAATTTCACTATAATTCTCCAGATTACAGTCGGTTGTTTTACAAGCTCACAACCCAACTTGTTGTTTTGCGAGATCACAACGAACTTGTTGTTTTACACCGGGCTAACAACGAACCCTACAACCCCCAATTTCACTTAGGCTTGGGACGCCTTTCCCTTGTTCCAAGTCCCTTGACTGGAACAAGCACCACAATGAAAAGTTTTACAAAGGATTGAAAAGCTCTAAATAAGCAAATATGACAATGATAAACAATAGAACCCGGAAGAATCCTTTTGCCGTTGGAAGCGTGGGAAATGTTGATTCTTTCGAAGTGGACCGCGTAGGATTGAGTGTGAGCTTTGTATTCCGAGCGCACGAGAGTGGTTGAGCTTGAAATCGCTTGGAAAGCTTGAAGGCACTTGATTTCTTTACTTGAATGCACTCTCTTCCTTGAACTTCTTTTTCTTTCTTCTCTCTTGAATGATTTTGCTTTGGGTTGGTGAAGAGTTGTTGAGAAGCACTTAAGTGGTCCCTTTTATAGACCAAAAAGCAAATATAGCCGTTAGAGATAAAGTAAAAGAGATTTGAAATTCAAACCAAACCTGTAAAAACTGTCAGTCGCGTCCCAGGCACTCCGGGGACGTCTCCGCTTCAACGAGAGACGTCTCGGCTACAAGATTTTACTTTTTACGTTGTCTGGGGACGACTCGGCTCTTTACGGGGACGACTCTGGAATTGTACCGTTTGAATCCTTGCCTTTCTGATTTGCTGAGAGGGTCGTCTCTGCACTTTACGGGGACGTCTCGGCTTGTTTGCACTTTTTGAATGGGGACGACTCCGCTGCCTCGGGGACGACTCCACTTCTTTATCTCAGAAAAACATGTCTTCTGGAATTCCCTGAGAGAGTCGACTCCGCTCTTTCAGGGGACGTCTCTGCTGCCTTATCACCGAAAAAGTCATTCTCTGGAAAACCCTGAGAGAGCCGTCTCTGCTATCTTGGGGACGACTCGGGAAGTCTGCTTTTTTACTTGCGGGGACGACTCCGCGTACGGTGGGGACGTCTCGCGCATATCTCTTGAAAACTGCCTTTCTGCCGCCACTGAGAGAGTCGACTCCGCTACTGAGAGAGTCGACTCCGCTATCGCAGGGACGACTCGGCAGGTGCCGGGGACGTCTCCAGACGTGCCAGTTCTTCCTGTTTGTGCCAGAGACGTCTCTGAGACTATCAGGAGACGTCTCGGCTGTCCCTGAACTTTTTCTTTCATCTCAAAAAATTCTTCAATAAATTCATAAAAATTATGGGAACTTGCCTAGACATTTCTTAACAATATTCTTAATAAAACACATGAATTTCTCAATTAAATTGTTAAGATAAATGGAATTATACTCTAGTGTTTTGTATTCATCAAAATCCATTAGGGGGTCAACAATCTCCCCCTTTTTGATGATGACAAAACACTGAGTATATGCAAAATTCGAAATTTAAACATATACACAGTATTTGCTCAGATGTACAAGTATAATGTTTTGATTAGAACTAGATACAATGTGCATAATTCAAAATATTCAATTTTCAGTTCTTTCCTTATGCATAAAATTGATCTTTATAGCTCTTAAGTAATTTTAGCATATCAACTGAATTTGAATCAAGTTAAAATGAAATATTGATGTTAAAGACAATTGAAGGCTAAGTTCTTTTTGACTCCCCCTTTCTTTTCCAGAAGGGCAATTATCTTAAAGCCAATATTCTTCAATTTTATCTTTTCATTTTGTTGATTCTAATTAAAATTTCAAGTATGAGTTTAAATTTTGCATTTTGCATTCCATATTGGTTCTACTCCCCCTTTTTGACAAAACTTGGAGTAAATGCAACACATAAAGCATTATGAGCATATACTCAGATATTTCTCCCCCTTTTTGACAACATCAAAAAGATAGTGAAACATTAAGCACAAAGATAAGAATGCTCAAGGCAATAATGTTAGAAAAAGATAAATGAGCATAGATCAGAGCCATTTCGGATAATTTCAGAGCAAATTATGATGAGAGCACATCTAATGTGATTCCAAGGATAGTTTTCAACTCAAGTGTAGATGGAATCTTTCTTAAGTTAATTCAAGAAGTACCACAAATGATATTCAAGGAAAGCACGAATGGAAATCTAACCTCTCTTCAATAATAAGTATGAAAGCTTGTTCATTTAAGATCTTTTGCCCAATATATTAAGTATTTTATCAACATGAGAGCAATTTAATTAGTTTTTAGAGTATAAGATCAAAACTTATATACTTGAAAAACATATCATCATGTTGGATCATTAATTCTTAATGACTTTAAAGTTCTTTTATGCATAAGATATATTATCCAATTAACAAGCCTCAAGGTGTATCATAAAGATTTTCAGATTTAAATTTCAGATGATACATATTGAAGAGTATTAGGATCACTTTTCATTTAGTATTCTTTCTCTCTCCTTTAGTTATGGATTTATGCGATTAAGTTCCATAAGATCTCTCCTTCTGAGATTTTCTTTCTCCCCCTCAATTGATCATTCCATTTAAGAGTTTAGAATTTGAAGATAATGTTCAATAAAATTGTCAATCTCAAAACAAATATATTTTCTATAAGTTTCAGCTTATTTTCATAAGACTCAATGTTTGAGATAAGACAACCTTTATAAAACTCATCTCAAGGTATAAACTTATTATATAATTAAAGCAAGTCTTGCAATATAAGGAGGTTCATCAAAATCAATCCATAAAAATCAAGGTATGAGATACTGAATATCTAAAGCTCCCCCTCAAAAGATGCATTTTTCTTTAATCATTCTTTTTTATTGTTGAATTTCAGATTTTAGTGATAAATGTGAATAAAACTGAAATTCTATGATATCGAGAATGTAGAGTAATCTAGTGTTATTCAAAATTTTGTAGCAATTACTCTTTCTAATCCTTCAAGAACAAGTTATGCTTTCTCTTAATCTTAGAGAAAATGTATAGAAATATTAATCAGAAAATGATTCATTTGAAGCTCAGTTTCTTTCAAAAGCATTTACATTTTCTTTCTTTTAGAATCATTTGAGTGAGCTGAAATATTTCTAGCTTTAAGATCATTCACTCTATATATATTCTGATGGAAGTCTTTAAGAGTGTAGGAGAGAAAAACATATAGATGATCATTGAGGTATATATATTTATAGAACTCAAATTCTTAATCATAGTTTTTCAGCAATGTATACATGAAGCACAATAAATCTTTTAATATCAAAATAAAATCATATATTTAGAAATTTTTGTTTGTAATCAAGATCATCGAAAGACACATCATTTGGACCAATATTAGTACACTTTAAAGATAAGAAATGATATGTTTCAGATGCGTATCGGGGAAAACAATCAAGGCATCAGAATTTCTTTATTTTTCTTAAACTGTAGTTTTTATCTAGAAATCATATTGAGTTTGAGCTTTTATACAAAATCAGATTCTGAATTTCATAAAGATTTTCAATAGAGGCTTTCAAAATCATAATTTGAGATATGTATCTTCCACATTGTAGCTCATCTTAAATCATTACTATTGAAAACACATATTTCAAACATATAAGAGCATATTCAGAATATTTGTATTTATGTTGAGTTTTGGTATGAATTAGAACATTCTATACCAAGGTTAGGCAAGTTGAAAGATAAAACAAAATCAATTCATTTTGCCTAATTAGAGATATACTTCTCTTCTCCTTTTTACAAATTTATTCAACTTTCAGATTTCAAAGATGATTGTGAACGACAAATTTAAAATTTCTTTTCAATAATACCATAAAATAACTTCATATAGTATTTCAAACATTCAATCAAATTATCCAAGCATGGAGCATTACAAAATATTGAGAATCCATAATTCAGAACATCATGCCACATGCAAAATATATCATGTGTTAAGTCATGCATTAAAATATTAAGAAAAGCATGTCAAGGATCAAAATCAATTCTTTTCAAATAAACTCCCCCTATTTAAATATAATTTTACACTGATTTCATCCTTAAAATGTGTTTTCAAGTGATTAAAAATTTGACTTGATTCTTCTTATATACTTTCATTTACTTTGTCTTTCATTTTTACTTTCTTATGCTCTATACTCTATTTGCTCCCTATCCGGTGGAGTTGGAAGGGGCACGAGGTACTACCACTAGCCTCCCTCTTGTGCCGTCCCTAATATACCCTACACCGAATAGTTGGGTCAAATAGTGCCGGGTACTACCACTAGCCTCCCCATTGGCACCATCCCTATGATGAGCAATATAGAAAGGTTAAAATATTTACTTCAAATTCTCTCTATTTAAGTGTAATTCATTATGGATTTTATCCTTCCAAAAGAATACTCACACAAGTCTCACAAATGTGCCGAATATATTATCCTTGTTTTGTTTTTCCTTAAGATTGGAGTATTTGCCTTTACTTAGATTTTACTTCTCTTGAATAATGTCCAATTTCTTTTCTTTATCTCTCTCTCTCTCTTTTTGTTATTCTCAAGTAATTTACATGAAAGAGCAGAATAAAGAAATAATCTTATGTATCATGTAGATGTATATCATGCAAACAACATTTTCATTATGCTCAAGGATTCATAGCTTCTCACAAGTTATTTTAAATCAAAATTTTAAGCATAAACTTGTGTAATTCATGGTTATGATATAGGGCAAAGATATATTTTAGTTTGGGCAAACCATGAACCAATTTCTAAAAGCATAAGTCAATCAATACATATATAGACATGATATCAAGAAATTAATAATTAAAGACTTTAATCATGCCATAGTAAGATTTAAGTTAATGACTTTGCTCAGCTAATTTATGAGAGAGGTATCTAAAATTAGCGAATCATTCTGCATTCTTCAAGTCAAATACCTACTAGATTTCTTATGTATAAACTTTTGGCTGAAGAAAGTCCTCTCTCTTGTTTGCATGCGAATGTTTGTCGTATCTTACATGGAGATATCCTTCAAGTTGAAACCTCTCATTTTCTTGCTCAAGGATCCTGCATTATTAGCAAAATTCTTTTCTTTCTAGAAGGAAAGTCATTAGTTCCTTCAAGATACAAAACATTCTTCCAACATATTTTTAACTAGATGACTCAATAGTTGAATATTGACAATAGTTGAATATTGAGTCACTTTACTCAAGAGATTGCCTAAATATAAGCAAGCACATATCACTTGAACTAAAGAGATAGTTTCATTAACCAAGATGGTTCAAGGACAAGCATGTGATGCAATAGGAAGATTTATCAAGGTCAAATCAATTTCTTATTTTCAAAAATGCTTTAGGTTAGATTTTATTTGCTTAAGATAATTATCACTAAGACACGCTAGCTAAGTTTTAATCAATTTATCTTAAACAGTTGTTTCTATCAAAATTCAGATTATGATTTATTCGTTATCAATAAATTATGATTCATTAGAGTTAGATTGAAATCTTGCACATAATGAGCATACAATCTGGTCTACTAGCTGTATGATGAAATAAGTATTCTATCATGCTTCAATACAGCCTTTTAAAAATAATAGATCTACCTTGCTCATCCTTCTCTAATTCTACAAGATGAGGTCATAGAATACCTTCTTCATGCCAATCTTCTATAAGAGTTTTCTTGTGGACTAACTTTGGTCAATGAAGATCCTCTTTCTTGTTTCTCTTAATTTAGAGTTTGAGAGGAAATGTTAATTCATTCATCATACATATTTCAAACTCACTTGCATGAGCTTAGTAAAATCTTCATATAAATCCTCGTTTGTAGAACCAAAGATTATGTCATCAATGTATACTTTGAGCAAATAAGATATCACAAATTTTTATTTTTGATGCATAGATTTATCACTATTACTTTCTATCAAAAAGGTTACTCAAGCTTTTATATCATGCTTTTGATGCTTGTTCCAAATCATATATTGCTTTATCATATTTGTAATGAGTGTTTTCAAATATGGTGGTTATTTAACATATATCTTCTTTAATAAAATAAGCACCTAGGAGTGCATTCTACACATTCATTTGATAGAATATAAAGCTCATAAAGCAATCAAATGATAATGGTGATCTTTACTTCTAATCATGCAAGAATTTCATCAAGATCTATTTCATCTTTTCTTAATTTAGTCTTTTAGTAATCATCAATTTTACTTCATTAAGTGTATTTCTGAAAAACTCAATTTGGTTCTAATTATTAACAAGTTTTCAGATTGTTATATGTAAAAGATTAACCATATACATATATAATTTAATTTTAGTATCTTGATAATAAATCATTAGTCTCATAAAGAATAAAATGAGTTCATATTTCTACAACTAGAATCTTTTCATGAATGTTCTATATGCATTGCTTGATGAATGATATCCAACGATAGAAATATCTTTATCAGATTTGGCATTGTTTTCAAGAAACCATATCAAGCATAACATATACTACGGAAAAATATGAAAGATATGCAACAGATCATTTTCTATTTTTCAGAAAATCAAATGGAGTTTTCATCAAAAATAGATCTAATAGAAACCATATATATGACAAGCAATGATGATAGTTTTTTTTTTTTAAAAAAAAAAAAAATCATTTAAGTAGATGACGATCATACATCATTGCCTTTTTCATTTCTTCAAGGATTCTATTAATCCTATTTTACTTATGGTGTTCTTGGTGCAGAAACAATTGTATTCAATATTATTTTCTGTGCACAACTTAATAAAAAATTGGTTTTCAAGACTATGCCATGATACTTCTTTTACTTTCATAGTTTGCAAACCTTTTTCATTTGATCCCTTTCACAAGATTTAGCAAATGCAGAAAATATTTTAATTTTACTTGCCAAGAACAAATCCAATGTAAGCTTGTGAAAAGTTAGTGATGGAAACAACATCTTTAGATTTAGAAATTGATTCTTGTTTGTTTCCTTAGTTAACATGCATAGCAAACTTTGACCTTGCAGAAGATAATCTAAGTAAACCAATGACAAGATCTTTTGAGATTAGGTCCATACTAGCATAAGTTAATTTTATATGCCAAAAAGAATTCTTTGATCATAGTATTTATAATGCATATATTCAACGATATACCAAGTACACATTTTCATATCTATGATCAATGAACAATAATGCCATGGATAAAAACTCTCAGTCAAGCATATAGAGAATTCATAGAGTTATTCTTAGGAGAATTGATTTACCAAATTATCCATCTATAAGTAAAGCATAATCTAGAAAGATGGAGTGATTTGGATATATTTTCTTTTCATATCAGAAATATCACTTATATCACAAGAAAAGAATGATTAATACTTGCAAGTTATGTTTTAATCAACTAATAAAACAATTTCAGTATGAGAGGATGCAAGAATTACTAATTTCATTATTTCTTCCATTTTAGTCACTTTTCTTAAGTATATTTTAAGTTTCACTCTTTAATATATGTCTAGAGCACCCAATGTCCAATTTAACATCTTTTGTTGGAGCCTTGAGTGCTAGACACACCAGCAGAAAATATTTAGATTTTCAACTTAGGAACCCAAGCTCTTTTGGGTCCTTGCAGGTTAGCTATTATTGTTCCTTTTGGAACCCATATTTTCTTAATAGCTATTTTGTCCATAGGCTTGCAGATTTTAGGACTACAAGAAGTGTATTTCTGCATCTTCTTATTAAATTTAACAAACATGGATTTAACATGAGTGGTAGATAACCCTTCAGTTTTCTGTTTTTGCCTTTTAGGTTTATCAAATTTGCAATGTACAGATTTAGGAACAGAAGAGATTTTGCATAATCTTTGTTCCTGTTTATCAGCATTATAAGAATCTATTTTAAAATGATTAGAAACTGTTTTAACAAACATATTATTGAAAGATTTTTGGGTGTACCAAGGTTGACATCCCAATCCAATATTATCAAATTCAGCTCTTTGATTATTTATCATTAGATTCAACTTTTCAGAGCTCAAAGTAAATCTTTCAACAACAGGTTTTAATTTGTCAACTTCTTTAGTTAATCTTTTGTTATCTTCTGAAAGCAATTCATTATTTTTCTTAAGTTTATCATGGCTTTCAGTGAGAAGTTGGTTTTTCTGATTTAGTTCTTTATTTTCCTTAATTAAGATTTCAGTTTCATTTACTAGGATTTTCTTTTCATTCTTCAGGTTCTTGTTTTTACAAATGAGTTTCTTATGTTCTTTCATTAAATCAAGAAATGCATCATGTAACTCATCAAGTGTAAAATCATTTTCAAGTTTATCATATACTTCATATTCAGAAGAGGAGACACTTTGCATTTCAATACATACCTCGTCCTTGTGTGCCACAAGGCATAGGTTTTCAATATCACCTTGTCTCTCTTTTTCTTTAGAGCTAATTTCAGATTCACTAAAAATGTTAGTGCTTTCATATTTAGCCTCTAGCATATTCCACATGTCTTTAGCAGTTATGCAAGAAGATATGCAATTAAACTCATTCCTATCTAATGCACAATATAATAGGTTCATGGCTTTTGAGTTTTGTTGCACCATTTTCTCATTATGACTAGTGTTTGTGTGTGTTCCATTGACTATAATTCTCCATAAATTATAATCAAGTGATTGTATGAAAATGCGCATGCGTGCTTTCCAATGTGTATAGTTTATGCCATTAAATAGTGGAGGTCTATTAATTAATTGTCCCTCTCCTAGAAAACTATCTATTTGAGTTGTCATGATCTTTGGCTCTTTGACGGTTACGGTTAGGTCAAAAACACAAGGCAAGAAATTATAGAGCACCTGCTCTGATACCACTTGTTGCCCAGTAGATACAACCCAAGAGGGGGGGGGGGGTGAATTGGGTCTTTTAAAACTTTTAAGCTATTTCTGAAACTTTTTGATTAATTATGCTAAGTTGTATAGATGCACAGTGGAATTTAAACTTAGCAACAGTTTGATTTATTGAATGAGACTTGATTAAGTAAATTAAATATGCTTGCAACTAAAGGATGCACGGATAAGAGTTAAGCAAGCAATTTATCTAAGTAAGTAGGTGAGCAAGTTAGACAATGACAAAAAGCATCACAAACATAATAAACATATAGTGGTTCGGTGCACCCCAGCACCTACATCCACTCCCCAAGACCTCTTGGAAATTTCACTATAATCCTCCAGATTACAGTCGGTTGTTTTACAAGCTCACAACCCAACTTGTTGTTTTGCGAGATCACAACGAACTCGTTGTTTTACACCAGGCTAACAACGAACCCTACAACCCCCAATTTCACTTAGGCTTGGGACGCCTTTCCCTTGTTCCAAGTCCCTTGACTGGAACAAGCACCACAATGAAAAGTTTTACAAAGGATTGAAAAGCTCTAAATAAGCAAATATGACAATGATAAACAATAGAACCCGGAAGAATCCTTTTGCCGTTGGAAGCGTGGGAAATGTTGATTCTTCCGAAGTGGACCGCATAGGATTGAGTGTGAGCTTTGTATTCCGAGCGCACGAGAGTGGTTGAGCTTGAAATCGCTTGGGAAGCTTGAAGGCACTTGATTTCTTCACTTGAATGCACTCTCTTCCTTGAACTTCTTTTTCTTTCTTCTCTTTTGAATGATTTTGCTTTGGGTTGGTGAAGAGTTGTTGAGAAGCACTTAAGTGGTCCCTTTTATAGACCAAAAAGCAAATATAGCCGTTAGAGATAAAGTAAAAGAGATTTGAAATTCAAACCAAACCTGTAAAAGCTGTCAGTCGCGTCCTAGGCGCTCCGGGGACGTCTCCGCTTCAACGAGAGACGTCTCGGCTACAAGATTTTACTTTTTACGTTGTCTGGGGACGACTCGGCTCTTTACGGGGACGACTCTGGAATTGTACCGTTTGAATCCTTGCCTTTCTGATTTGCTGAGAGGGTCGTCTCTGCACTTTACGGGGACGTCTCGGCTTGTTTGCACTTTTTGAATGGGGACGACTCCGCTGCCTCGGGGACGACTCCGCTTCTTTATCTCAGAAAAACATGTCTTCTGGAATTCCCTGAGAGAGTCGACTCCGCTCTTTCAGGGGACGTCTCTGCTGCCTTATCACCGAAAAAGTCATTCTCTGGAAAACCCTGAGAGAGCCGTCTCTGCTATCTTGGGGACGACTCGGGAAGTCTGCTTTTTACTTGCGGGGACGACTCCGCGTACGGTGGGGACGTCTCGCGCATATCTCTTGAAAACTGCCTTTCTGCCGCCACTGAGAGAGTCGACTCCGCTACTGAGAGAGTCGACTCCGCTATCGCGGGGACGACTCGGCAGGTGCCGGGGACGTCTCCAGATGTGCCAGTTCTTCCTGTTTGTGCCAGAGACGTCTCTGAGACTATCAGGAGACGTCTCGGCTGTCCCTGAACTTTTTCTTTCATCTCAAAAAATTCTTCAATAAATTCATAAAAATTATGGGAACTTGCCTAGACATTTCTTAACAATATTCTTAATAAAATACATGAATTTCTCAATTAAATTGTTAAGATAAATGGAATTATACTCTAGTGTTTTGTATTCATCAAAATCCATTAGGGGGTCAACACAATCCTCGAAGAATATTTCAATTAAGAACTATAAAAATCTTTCATAGCCCAAATCTTAAACAACATTTCATATGTGAACCTTAACTTGTCACCGAATTAATTAACTTCAAGCTAAAAGTAACATCACCATACCCGATATCAGTTTGAACTTCCAAAATACTTACATTGCATGATAATATTCCATGACTAATACTCTTTTACTTAACTTAGTCAAAATCAAATTAATCATAACTTGGAATACAAATTACTCCACCAAGAAAACTCTCAAAATAGCTTATTCATACTTTGGCTATAAACACAGTTAGCTAGCATTCTGATTTCAGCATTACAAAATTCAGATAACACAAATTTACCACTAACAAAAGTAAACAAAGATATTTGTCTTCTTGCCCCATCTCTCAAGCTTTCTGACAAATTCTAAGAATCCTAAAAGCTAAGCTCTGATATGACTAAGCAAGATTTTCTAGTAATCTTAAACCTAAGCTCTACCACAAAAATTGTCACGCCCCCGACCCGATATCGCGCGCCGGGGTCGCGCCAACCACCGCATACCTGTAGAAAACTCTCCCCACGAGCATGCAAGGCATCTTAACCAAATATCTCAATTTTATGAATCTAAAATAATTCAACTAAATAAATGCAATCTTATTTCATTGACTAACTCAAGTCATAAGGTCTCACAGTTCTAAATACGTAGCGAAACAATAATTTAGCAACATGCAAACTTAGTTCTTAAAATAACAAAATCTTGTAATATCCAGCAACCATAATAAATGTCCAAGACAACAATTCAACTTAAATAACCCTAATCTAAGATAGCTTGCGCCACAATCCTTCCAGTCGCTCTTCCATTTTGGAACCCCATCAGACTAGTTCTTGGAATCTGTAAAACCACAAGAAATTGTATAATGAGTGATGCAGGCTGAAACCTACAAGTCTTGGACAAACCAAAAGGATTCAACCAAGGAAAAGATAATCCTAGGATGCCACTCAACCAGGGGTAGCGGATGCCACTCAATGCTACTAATCACAGATGCCACTCGATGCGACCAAGCTACACGCTTGATTGGGAGGAGGATGCCACTCAACTCACAAAAGTAAGAAAGGCTTGCTGGAAAGGAATTCTGAAAATAACAACTCTTCTTTCATTTCATTCATGTACCAGCTTTATATGCTATCTTGGAACATCCCTCCAAGCATAGGTAAGACAAAATAGTGCTAAAACACATTGATGAGAGTCTAGTTACAAGTTCCAATATTTAGAAATATCAAAGACACTTAGAAAAATGAAACTATGTGCTGGAAAAAGACCAACTTAAATATATTTCGCTGGGCGCTACTAGTCCAGACATGCAGTAGTAAAAATATCATAACTTTCTCTAGGGATCTTCAAATGCCACGAGATCAAGTGTGTTGGAAACTAGAGGAGTAGAGATTTCCAATGGTATATGACATGCTAGCTGATTAACCATATATTGTTCTCAGAATTAATTCAAACCCAACTCTATCATGCTGCCAGGATCAAAGGATGACTCACTAAACATATGAGTCGACTCTTGAAAGCAATGAGTTGACCCCCGTTACACATGAATCGACTCTTGAAAGAAAAGAGTCGACCCCTACTACACATAAGTCGACTCTTGAAAGCAAAGAGTCGACCCCTGCTGCTCCTGCATCATTCTTCCCAGCTGAAAAGAACTCGCCTTCGAGTTGTAATCAGGTCTTCCCAAAGCAGATGATCCAGTTTCTTGAGCTCCTCACTTGAAATCCATGCATCCTCAGAATGTGGCTTTCCTTGCCAATGGGCCAAGTATTGTGTATAAGTGCCATGCCGAGTCATGATAGAATGTACATCCAGAACATCAACAGACTCACGTAGAGGATTAGAGAGGCGACACTCGAAGTCTTTTGGTTGAAACACAATCTTCTTCTCATCTCCATAATAAGGATAAAGATCACATATGTTGAAGGTAGGATTGATTAAAAATCCTTAAGGCAGTTCAATTCGGTAGGCATTTGGATCCAACTTCTTCAGAATCCAACAAGGTCTAAACTTTCTCTGTTTCAGCTTATTATAAGTACCTGTAGAAAATCTTTCCTTCCTTAAATATACCATGACCAAATCTCCTTCCTTGAACTCTAACTTTCTTCGATGAACATCAGCTTGTGACTTGTACATTTGAGTAGATTGCTGCAGCTGATGTCGAACTTGTTTATGGACCTCCTTTATGTGCTCAGCAAACTCTTCAGCTTCCATACTCACTCTTGTTTGATCTGGTAGTGGCAAGAGATCAAGAACATGACTTGGATTTCTGCCATAGACAACTTGTCAGGATCAAGCGCTACCATTACACCAAAATCTGCAGGTGTTAGTGAAGGCGCAACTTTATTTTCTTAAACTAGCACCGGGGCCCATAGTGCCACGAGTCGACTTCGACCAAGCCTCGCCCGACTCCGGACTCCGACGGAGCCTCGCCAGGGGGTTCAGGGATCCCCTAGTAGTATAACCCACCCTACTCCTCTAGCGCATCCACGTTGGCAGGCGGCAGGACTAACTCGACCCTTCAAGCCTCCGCCAACATCGACTCGGCCCCTTAGGCCTCCGCCAATAATCCCCCCAACATGATGCCTGGGTTTCGAACTCGAGACCTATGGCTCTGATACCAATTATCAGGATCAAGCGCTACCATTACACCAAACTCGCAGATGTTAGTAAAAGTACAACTTTATTTTCTTAAACTAGCGCAGGGGCCCATAGCACCACGAGTCGACTCCGACCAAGCCTCGTCTGACTCCGGACTCCGACAGGGCCTCGCCAGTAGGTTCAGGGACCCCCTAGTGGTATAACCCACCCTACTCCTCCAGCGCATCCACGTTGGCAGGCGGCAGGACTGACTCGGCCCTTCAAGCCTCCGCCAACATTGACTCGGCCCCTCAGGCCTCCGCCAACACAACTTCAAATGGAGGCTTCTTCGTTGATCGACTGCTGAACTATTATAAGCAAATTCAGGTTAAGGAATGATAAATTCCCACTTCTTTGGGTGCTCTCCCACTAAGCTTCTTAGTAAGTTCCCCAGAGATCTATTCACTACTTCAGTTTGTCCGTCGATTTGAGGATGGTAAGCACTGAAGAATTGCAATCGAGTTTCCAAAAGTTTCCACAGCATCCTCCAGAAGTGACCAACAAACTTTACATCATGATATGAAGTTATGAACTTTGGAACACCATGTAGACGAACAACTTCTCTGAAAAATAAAGTAGCTATGTGAGATGCATCAGTAGAGTTCTTACATGGTATAAAGTGAGCCATCTTGGAGAATCGATCCACCACTACAAAAATGCAATCAAACCCATGCTGTGTTCTAGGCAAACCAAGAACAAAGTCCATTGATAAGTCTTCCTAAGGAGCATTAGGGATTGGTAAGGGCTGATAATAACTAGTATTTTGGACTCGTCCTTTGGCTTTTTGACATACAAGACAATTCTGCACAAATCGAGAAATATCATGCTTCAGGGTAGGCCAAAAGTATCGCAGCTTCACAATAGCTTCAGTCTTGTCCCTTCCAAAATGTCCACCAAGTCCGCCAGCATGTAATTCTGCAATAACAAATAATCTCCAAGATCCTTCTGGCAAACAAAGTTGATTGCCTTTGAATAAATAGCCATTGATCAGCAAATAGTCTTTACTCTTCTCATTATTCAAATTCTGCAACACCTTTTTAAAGAATGGATCTGCAACATAATAATCTGGTAAGAGATCAAAGCTAGTAATTTCATAAAAGAGTGTTGTCAACAAACTATGTCGTCGACTTAAAGCATCAGCAACTTTGTTTGATGAATCGGCTTTATGGTGTAGAACAAAAGAAAACTTCTCAAGGTATGATACTGTGAGGACCCGTGCGGGCGTGTGTTTAGTCCCACATCAGTTATTCGCTGGGTAGATCTTGGGTGCTTATACAGGATCAAGAAACCCAAATAATAACTTTCGGCTAGCCATTTTGGATGAGATCCTGGGTAGTTACAAATAGTATCAGAGCGGACCCGGCCCATAACCTATGTGGACTAGGGAACACTGCAGTACGAATCCATTGGGGCTAACCACGAGCCAATCGTGGTGTTTGTGATTAGATTTGAATAGATTTGAACCCTTAGCCTAACGAGCACGTTAGGGCTTGAACGGGGGGAGTATGTGAGAATTCGTGCGGGTTTGTGTTTAGTCCCACATCGGTTATTCGCTGGATAGATCTTGGGTACTTATACAGGATCAAGAAACCCAAATAATAACTTCCGGCTAGCCATTTTGGGTAAGGTCCTAGGTTGTTACAAATGGTATCAGAGCGGATCCGGCCCATAATCTATATGGACTAGGGGACACTGCAGCACGAATCCATTGGGGCTGACCACGGGCCAATCGTGGTATTTGTGATTAGATTTAAATGAATTTAAACCTTTAGCCCGACGAGGACGTAAGGGCTTGAACGGAGGGAGTATGTGAGGATCCGTGCGGGCGTGTATTTAGTCCCACATCGATTATTCGCTGGGTAGATCTTGGGTACTTATACAAGATCAAGAAATCCAAATAATACCTTCCGACTAGCCATTTTGGGTGAGGTCCTAGGTTGTTACAAATGGTATCAGAGCGAACCCGGCCCATAACCTATGTGGACTAGGGGACACTGCAGCACGAATCCATTGAGACTGACCATGGGCCAATCGTGGTGTTTGTGATTAGATTTGAATAGATATGAATTCTTAGTCTGACGAGGACGTTAGGGCTTGAACGGAAGGAGTATGTGAGGATCCGTGCGGGCGTGTGTTTAGTCTCACATTGGTTATTCGCTGGGTAGATCTTGGGTACTTATACAGGATCAAGAAACCTAAATAATAACTTCCGGCTAGTCATTTTGGATGAGATCCTGGGTTGTTACAAATGGTATCAGAGCGGACCCCGCCCATAACCTATGTGGACTAGGAGACACTGCAGTATGGATCCATTGGGGCTGACCACGGGCCAATCGTGGTGTTTGTGATTAGATTTGAATAGATTTGAATTCTTAGCCTGACAAGGACATCAGGGCTTGAATGGGGGAAGTATGTGAGGACCTGTGCGGGCATGTGTTTGTCCCACATCGGTTATTCGCTGGGTAGACCTTGGGTACTTATACAGGATCAAGGAACCCAAATAATAACTTCTGGCTAGCCATTTTGGATGAGGTCCTGGGTTGTTACAGATACCCAACCAGCATGGTGAGAATTCAGCTTCTTTTGGCCCTTCAAGAATCTCAAAGCTTCATGGTCAGAATAGAGCACAAATTCAACACCAATAAGATAATGTTCCCAATGCCGTAAGGCTTGAACAACTGCATATAGCTCCTTGTTATAGGTTGAATATTTCAGTTTTGCATTACTGAATTTCTCACTGAAATAAGCAACAAATCTTCCCCCTTGCAAGAGAACAGCTCCTATGCCAACTTTGGAAGCATCACACTCCACTTGGAATGGCTTAGAGAAATCTGGTAGTGCTAGGACCGGTGCTTCAACAAGTTTGGACTTCAACTCTTGGAAACTTCTTTCAGCCTCATTGGTCCATTGAAATTCCTTCTTCTTTAGAACATCCATCATTGGAGCAGCAATGATACTGAAGTGTTAGATGAATCTCCTGTAGAATGATGCCAAACCATGAAAGCTTCTCATATCAGTCAGACTTTTTGGCGTAGGCCAATCAAGAATAGCCTTTATCTTCTCATCATCCATCTTCATGCCATATGCACTAACAACATAGCCTAGAAATACAACTTGATTAGTCATGAAGGAGCACTTCTTCGGATTCACATACAACTGGTTTTCATGGAGTACTTTGAAAACATTGGTAGGTGATTCACATGCTGTACACTATCCTTGCTGTAAACCAGGATGTCATCAAAATACACCACAACATACTTCCCCATGAAGTTCTTCAAGACTTGGGTCATAAGCCTCATGAAAGTGCTGGGGGCATTTGATAATCCAAATGGCATAACCAGCCACTCATACAAACCATCTTTGGTTTTAAAGGCTATTTTCCACTCATCACCTTTTCTAATTCGGATTTGGTTATAATCACTCCATAAATCAATCTTAGAAAACACCTTTGCCCCAGCCAACTCATCCAGTATATCATCAAGTCTAGGTATGGGAAACCTATACTTGATTGTAATCCTGTTTATAGCTCTGCTATCAACACACATTCTCCATGTTTTATCTTTCTTAGGAGTTAAAAGGGTAGGGACAACACAAGGGCTGAGTGATTCTCTAATCAATCCCTTTTGCAATAAATCAATGATTTGCCTTTGTAATTCATCATGCTCATTAGGAGACATTCTATAATGAGGCAGATTAGGAAGAATAGCACCTGGAATGAAATCAATTCGATGCTGAATGTTCCGAAGTGGTGGTAAACCAGCAGGAAATTCAGCAGGAGCTAAGCCTTTGAATCTATCCAATAAGTCTCGAACTTCATCCGGAACTTCTGTTTCAAGTTCTTCACTTTTTTCTGCAGCAACCAGAGCATAAACAATACTATCTTTTTTGTAAGACTCTTCAAATTCTTTGTAAGATAATAAGGTGATCTGGTTCGAAGAAGGCACACTATTTAGAATGTCTTTCATGGAGGTCAAAACATACTCCACTTTGTTGTGGATAATAGTGTAAGTATTCTTCCTCCCATCATGATAAGCATTCCTATCAACCGCCATAGACAGGCATCCATGGGTAGCACTGCTACGTTTTTGATCTTGCTCTTTTAAAAGAGAAATTAAACGTAAGATACCCCAAGTATAGGGTGTAGCAAAGTAATATTCTCGGTGAGTCCGAGATCGAATCCACAGGGATTTGACAGTGAACAAAAACTAAAGGCTAAATAATATTCGGATTGTCAAAATATAACTAAGGCATCAGGATTCAGCCTAGCACTTCATCATGTTTTTCCTAAAATCATCTATTATCTCAGTTAAATAGATTTAGTTTTATGGGCAGCATTACAGTAATTCTATTTTAAACTACAGGGATTTCTAAGCATCTGTTATACCCGGAGAAAATAACAAATCAAAGAAAATATATAAGTTTGAAATAATTTCTATAAATTTCCTGCACCATAAATTAAAAACATTAAAATCCCATTGATGATTAAATGAAATACATGAAGAAAATGCTAGGCTTTTCCCTAGCCTTAGCTAGAGAAGATTTAGCTACTCATATGAAATGGGAACATTTTATAAAGGGGATTAGCATAGAATAAATAATATAAACATAAACCCCTTTTTTTCTTTTTTTTTTTCTTTCTTTGATTAGGAAACAGAGTACTCTGTTTCCTTCCTTCTTCTTCCGTGGGCTTTCTCCTCCTTCGTCGCACGGCTAAGAGAAAAGATCGGAAGAGGGAGCTTTGCTAGTAGATCCTCCCGTGGCCTCTTCCTCCTTCCTCCCTCTCTCGCCCGAACTGGGATGGATCCGTCCGGCTAGCTGGTTTGTTCCGTCCGGCTGGGAATAATGCCGATAGAACCTCCTCCTCTTCTCTCCCGTCCGCCCCTCGCCTCCACCGGATGACTCCCCTTTTTATAGCATGTTGAAGGCGCGGCTGGTGAGACACGTGGAGGTTTGGGGATGATCCGGTTGCTTGAGATGCGGGATGAAGTTGAATCGCTTGGGATTCTTCAGCTGCTGGGATGCTTCAGCTTGGAAAGATCCGTTGGAAGACAAGAAGCCATGTGGCTGGTTGATGCCACAACGGTTGAGATGCCATGATCGCTGGGAAGTGTGGAAGAAGATGACCGTTGGGGTGTTGAGAAGAAACGGGGAAGACGGAAGGACTGGCTTTGGAGTTCCCTCGTTGCCGTTTGGGAATTTGAAGATGAAACAATTGGATGTTGAATGCGGCTTGGAATTGAAGAGCCGGTTCGCATGTGCTGGGAGGTCCACTGTCAGTTGGGAAGCTGAGATTGAAACGTTGCTGTTCGTTGGAAGCCACGCACGATGGGATGAAGGAAACGTGGATGACCGTTGGGAAGAAACAGGGGAGACGCTTGGAGATGATGATCGTTGGGAAGCTCCTCACGCGTGCTCCGTTCGTTGGGAAGTTGCTTGGATTGATTCAGATGGCTGAAATTGGATGCTGGGATATTGAATGCAGACGATTTGGTAGCTGTTGGAAAATTTGTTGAGCTCGAACTGCCGGGCATTGGGTTCAAACCCAGCGTTATTGGGTCTTTTGAATTATTTGCACTCAGACACAAATAAAACATTAATTAATTAATTTTATTAATAAAAATTAACTATAATACTAATTAAGATAATATGAAATTTTCACTTTTGTACTCTCATCACACCCCCCAACTAGCTTATTGCTAGTCTCTAGCAATTTAGTGTGAAAATGATAAAATGAGGGTGCAAAAGTATTGTTTATTTTATCAATATGTATGAATTAAAATAAATACTCACTTTCGTAGAGCATTACGATTGCACTTAGCACGTGCAACAAGCCGTTAAACCCCTAGGTTACCCTAGTGGACGAGTGTTGTCTCGTGAGGGTTTGCAGTGATGTTACCCCCAAACATCGTTTTTAAGTTAGAAGATACTTTAAAACATAGCAACCCTTAAGGCAAATGTAAATGTGACGTCTCAGAATACCTATACCTCCACCACAATTGGGTACCCTTTGAATTCTAGGTGCACTACTCAAATTCACAAGTGTTAACTATCATTTGTTAGCTCCCGACCCACAAAATTTTCCGAATATCGCATGTATTTGTCCAGAATGGTTCGCATATAAAAATGAAGCTATCAATCCCAACTAGACATCCCAGGTACACAGAGTTCTAAAACAATGGAGTCAAACCAGTCATCCACACGTCACTTGGTTTAAGTTTAACTAACTTACTCATGTTTAATTTATTTTTATTAATTTTTTTTATTTATTTTTTATTTTTATTTTTATTATTATTTTTACATAGTGACTACAACAGTCCAACTCCATTAGGCTCTAGTAAGGTCCATGTAACGAGCTTTGGGTCAATGACTCTTGATCCAGTTGGCTCAAGGCATTAGGTGAAACACCCCTCGGACTTAATTACTCGAACCAGACTACGCCACGAGGCCAGACTAGTCACTTATTTCAGTCATTTTCACCTTTTTACGCGAACACTCGCTGCTTTGTAGGCAAGAGGCCCGGTTACTCAGTGAAGACAAACAGTATTATTTCTCTCTCTCTTTTTTTTTCTCTTTTTTTTTAATATATATATATATATATACATATGTAACGTGACTGTATTGTGACTATAGGTCAACCAAGGTCAGAACATAAGGCACCCAGGTGATCTAGCCGGGAATTTCAAACTCAATCTTTATGTGAAAACCAAATCATGAACTTTAAGACAAGGACACTCGTACTTCTTTTGTGAATAAGGTCAACAAATAAATAGGTAACACAAGTGAACTCCTGAGGCTTTCCTATTGTCATTGAATACTTGTGTGGGGATCTAATAATAGGTCTCTGATAAGTCATAATATGCTTCTTGCCTTAATAGCTGCACATGTTTATTTCTTTGAAAAAAAATATAGTGGTAATTAAATGCAACAAAATATATGTTTAAATAGAATTTTTTTTTTAATAGAGATTTTTTTTTTTTGAAATATATATATTTTTTTCAAAATATGTGACAATTGGTATGATATATAGAAAAATATAGTAATTTCTCCCCCCAACTTAAATTCAACATTGTCCCCAATGTTTCAACATGAATGCATTAAATATGATAGTATGAAGGATAATAAGGCTGAAGGTTAGAATTTACCTGGTAGAATGACTGCACACTGTTGTTGCTCACCAATTGTCATATGAAAGAAAGAAAAATTATGTACAAACAAAGGATCTCTAGCAGATATAGAGATCAATCCTGATAAACAGGATCTCCCAGATTGGTCGATTCAACTTCTGGGGTAAAGTTGTCCAAAAATAACTTCAAACGTTGGCCATTTACTTTAAAAATATTACCGGTGTTTGGATTCTCTATCTCAACGGTTCCATACGGATAAACAGTTTTAACTATAAATGGACCAGTCCACCTAGATCTTTATCCATATCAAAATTAAATCTCTTAATAGCCCAGTATGCCCTATGCTCCAATTCCACAGGCAAGTGACAAGGTTTGCCAAAAATAAGACGGTACGGAGACATACCAATCGGACTTTTAAAAGCAGTACGATAAGCCCAAAGTGCATCAGTTAAACGCAAAGACCAGTCTTTGCGATTTGGGTTAACCGTTTTTTCCAGAATATTCTTAATTGATCGATTGGATACTTCAACTTGTCCGCTTGTTTGTGGATGATAAGGGGTGGCGACTTTATGGGTGATCCCATATTTTCGCATTAAAACCTCAAAAGGCTTATTACAGAAGTGTGAACCCCCATCACTGATGATGGCTCGAGGTGTTCCAAATCTGGAAAGAATGTTTTCCTTTAAAAATTTTAGAACAGTTTTGTGGTCATTATGTTTGCAAGGAATTGCCTCAATCCATTTGGAGACATAATCTACAGCTACTAAGATGTACAAATTTCCGAATGAAGGAGGAAATGGGCCCATAAAATCTATTCCCCAACAATCAAATATTTCGATAATTAAAATTGGGTTGAGAGGCATCATATTCCTACGAGTTATCCCACCTAACTTTTGACAACGCTCGCAAGCTTTGCAAAAGTTATGGGAATCTTTAAACAAGGTGGGCCAATAGAAACCGCACTGTAAAATTTTTGCAGCCGTTTTCTTAGCAGAGAAATGACCACCGCAAGCTTCAGAATGACAAAAGGAAATGACACTAATAAATTCGTCATTAGGTACACATCTCCTAATAATTTGATCTGGGCAGTATTTGAAAAGATAAGGATCATCCCAGAAAAAATTTTTTATTTCAGTCAAAAATTTTCTTTTGTCTTGTTTATTCCAATGACTTGGTAGTTCACCTGTGACTAGAAAATTTGCAATGTCTGCAAACTAGGGTGAAGATGTGATCTCAAACAGTTGCTCATCAGGGAAAGTGTCTTTTATGGGTGAATTGTCTAAGGAATCTGAAAGAGTCAGACGGGACAAGTGATCAGCTACTACGTTCTCTACCCCCTTTTTATCTCTTATTTCTATAAAAAATTCTTGGAGCAGAAGAATCCACCTAAGCAAACGCGCCTTAGCATCCTTTTTTGAAAGAAGGTACTTAAGGGCAGCGTGGTCAGTGTAGATAATGATTTTGGATCCAATCAAGTAAGACCTAAATTTGTCTAGTGCAAATACTACGGCAAGTAGTTCCTTTTCCGTAGTGGTGTAATTCTTTTGTGCACTATTTAAAGTCTTACTTGCATAGTAGATAACATAAGGCTTTCTTTCTTTTCTTTGTCCTAGAACTACCCCAACTGCATATTCACTAGCATCACACATAATTTCAAAAGGAAGTGACCAGTCAGGTGGTTGCATGATGGGAGCAGAGGTCAGCAAGCTTTTAAATTTATCAAAAGCTTTTTGACATTCTTCAGACCACACAAATTGGGCTTCCTTTTGAAGGAGATTACATAAGGGTTTAGATATTGAGCTAAAATCTTTAA
This sequence comes from Phoenix dactylifera, assembly GCF_009389715.1. Classification (NCBI taxonomy): domain Eukaryota; kingdom Viridiplantae; phylum Streptophyta; class Magnoliopsida; order Arecales; family Arecaceae; genus Phoenix; species Phoenix dactylifera. The sequence goes on along the minus strand of NW_024067724.1, from coordinate 371,364 downwards.
TGAATCTCCTATAAAATCCTGCATGACCCAAAAATGAGCGTATATCTTTGACAGTTTTTGGGTTGGGTAAGTTAGCAATTAAGTCAATTTTAGCCTTGTCTACTTCAATTCCTTCAGATGAAATTATATGCCCGAGAACAATTCCCCTAGTTACCATGAAATGGCACTTTTCTCAGTTTAAGATTAGATTCTTCTCCTCACACCGAATTAAGACTAGTCTTAAATGGTCCACACAGTTTTCAAAAGAGGAGCCGAAAACAGAGAAATCATCCATGAAGACTTCCAAAAAACGCTCAACCATGTCAGAGAAAATACTGAGCATGCATCTTTGGAAGGTTGCAGGAGCATTACATAATCCAAAAGGCATTCTCTTGTAAGCAAATGTGCCAAAAGGACATGTGAAAGTGGTCTTTTCCTGATCTTCAGGATCAATTGCAATTTGGTTGTAACCTGAATAGCCATCTAGGAAGCAATAATATTTATGACCTGCTAACCTTTCTAAAATTTGATCAATAAAAGGTAGAGGAAAATGATCCTTCCTAGTGACAGAATTAAGTTTCCTATAGTCAATGCATACACGCCAACTAGTGGGGACCCTAGTTGGAACTAATTCATTGTTGGCATTTTTGACTACAGTAACACCAGATTTTTTCGGGACTACTTGGGTTGGACTTACCCATTTACTATCTGAAATTGGGTAAATCATACCCGCATCCAGAAGTTTCAGAACTTCTGCTCTAACCACATCCTTCATGTTTGGGTTTAATCGACGTTGAGGTTGACGAGAAGGTTTGGCATCAGCTTCTAAATGGATTCTATGAGTGCAAATTGAGGGACTAATTCCCTTGATGTCAGCAATTGTCCACCCTATTGCTCCCTTATGCTCTTTGAGAATTTCTAATAATTTTAATTCCTGATTTTGTTCGAGTTGGGATGATATGATCACAGGAAAGGTCTCTTCTTGACCAAGGTATGCGTACTTGAGCTCAGATGGCAAAGGCTTTAGCTCAAGTTTAGGTGCTTGAATACTAGATGGTAGAAGACTATTGTTGCGTGTGGGCAATTCTTCAAAACGAGATTTCCACCTATCTGTATCCAACAAAGGAGCTGAATCTAATATAGCACTGATTTCTCTAAAGTTTTGGTTGATATCTGTATTTCCGAAATGAGTTAGGCATGTTTCTAAAGGATCAGAAGAAAGAGATGGGACAAGAACATCTTCTACAATGGAGTCGATCAGATTAACTCCATGAATTTCATCATTTTCATTGTCATTATCGGGTTGTTTACAAATGTTAAATATATTAAAATCTATAGTCATATTCCCGAATGACATTTTCATTATTCCATTTCTACAGTTGATTAAAGCATTGGAAGTAGCTAGAAATGGGCGGCCAAGAATGACAGGTATTGGAGTGGTACAATTCATGACAGGCTGGGTATCTAATACTATGAAGTCGACTGGAAAATAGAATTTATCAACTTGGACAAGTACATCCTCGACTATTCCTCTTGGTATCTTTATAGATCGATCGGCAAGTTGGAGAGTAACCTTGGTGGGTTTTAATTCACCAAGTCCTAACTGTTCATAAACTGAATAGGGCAGTAAGTTAACACTAGCACCTAAATCCAGAAGGGCTCGTTGTATCCTGAAGTTTCCTATGATGCAAGATATGGTAGGACAACCAGGATCTTTATATTTAGGTGGGGTGTTGTGTTTGAGAATAGCACTCACCTGTTCAGTTAGAAAAGCTTTCTTTTGTACGTAAAGCTTTCGCTTTATGGTACAAAGATCTTTTAAAAATTTTGCATAAGATGGAATCTGCTTAATGGCATCTAATAGAGGAATGTTAATCTTTACTTGTTTAAAGATTTCCAAAATTTCTTGATCAGGTATTCCCTTTTTAGCTGCAAGCAAGCGCTGAGGAAATGGAGCAACTATCTTGTGATGCAGTATTGGATCATTTTGTTCATTATCATCTTCATCATTCTTTTCAATATATTTTTTAGGTTTGTCATCTTTTGTTTGAATTTCTTTGTTAATTATTTTTCCACTCCGAAGGGTTGTGACAGACTTTACTTGCTCAAATTTAGGTTGGGATGAACTTGCTTCCTGGACCTCATGTTGACCCTTTGGGTTAGATTGAGGTTGGGCTGGAAATGTCCCTCTTTCCCTAACATTAAGTTGAGCCTCAATTCTACCTACAGAATTTTTAAGTTCTTGGAGTGATTGCATTGTATTCTGATTTATTTGAGTCTGCCCTTGCATGAAGGATTGCAAAGTATCTTCAAGGGATTTCCTATGTGGTGGCACATAAGGAGTAGGAACAGAATTTCCTTGAGATTCATTGGCAGTGGGTCCATGTCTCCAGCTAAAGTTAGGATGGTTTCGCCAACTAGGATTATATGTTTCTGGAAATGGTCTTTTATAAGTATTGGTGAAATTTGCTTGATCATGCAACACTTCTTGAAAAGCAGGGATTGTAGGACAATCCTTGGTTACATGTGCATTACTCTCACAAATTCCACATATACTTTCAACAATAGTTTGTGCTTTTCCTATATTGGCTTTGCTTAATTCCATGGCTTCAACCTTCCTAGTCAGATTAGCAATTTTTACATTGACATCATTATCATCTTTAATAAGATATATTCCTCCTTTTGCATTAGATGCTATTTTTGATTTTTCATTTTTATCTGTTGTATCCCAAGCTTGTGCATTTTCTGCTAAAAGATCAAAATAATCCCAAGCTTCATTTGGTTCCTTACTCATGAATTCACCATTACACATCATTTCTACAAATTGTCTCATATTGGAGGACAAACCATCATAAAAGAAACTAATGACCCTCCAAATTTCATATCCATGATGTGGGCAAGCAAGGAGAAGGTCCTTAAATCTTTCCCAACACTGAAAAAATGTTTCTCCATCTTTTTGTGCAAAATTCATGATATTTCTTCTAAGTGTGTTTGTTTTATGTGTTGGGAAGAATTTCTTTAAAAATTCTCTTGTCATTTCTTGCCAGGTAGCTATGGTCCTAGGCCTTAAAGAGTGTAACCATGACTTAGCTTTTTCCTTTAAAGAAAAAGGAAATAACTTAAGCTTAACTACCTCTTCAGTGACATCATTGAAATGAAGTGTTGAACATACTTCATCAAATTCTTTCAGATGCAAATAGGGACTTTCAGAATCAAATCCGTGAAACTTTGGAAGTAATTGGATTATTCCTGGTTTCATGTCAAAAGCTCCCGCAGCAGTAGGAATAACCATACAGGATGGGGTACTGGTCCTAGTGGGTTGTAGATAATCACGAAGCGTTCTAATAGGTAAGTCATCTTGAAATTCATTATCTCCCTGATTACTACCATTATCTTCCATTTGATTATTTGAGTTTTGAACAATTAAATTTTTATCTTTTGATTCAACTCGAAATAATCTATTCGTTTTATCTCTTTGCCACAACCGCATATACTGACCAATTAACCAGTCGACTTTTTTTTTTTTAATTATTATTATTATTTATTTATTTATTTATTTTGTATATATATATATATTTTAGAGTTTTGGATGAGTATGAATATTACCTAAAGCTATGAATATTGACACCCTGCTACTAAAATTATTTACAATCAAACAGTATCAAAGCATAGCACCCTTATTTCTAATGTTTTTCTAAAAATTTCTAGACAGCTCCTAACTGGTTTGAAGAGTACACTTAAGCCTCCAATCCGGTCTAATAACCTAGTCGACCAGGTAAGCTCCCAGGTAAGTGGAGGGGTCACGATGCGTATAGCAAAGGTCCCACTTAAAACCCACTTTCCTCGAACAGAAACTGTCTCCCTTTAATCACTTAAAGGGACAAAGCTTGCCTAGACATCGACCGGGGTCATAGAGCGAAATTGGTGCAACTTTCAGTGGTCTTCGTCCTATTGAGCTCGATTATCCTTAGGGGCCAACGTCTAGTTGATTTTAATTAGGCTTAGGATATTTATGCACTTGGATGATTTTTGGGCTAAGGACGAGTGATGAAATCCCGACCTTATCTTGTTAATGGGTTCAGCCCTTAGATTATTTTATGCAAATGCTTTATACTATATGCAACAATCAAGAAGATTTTTATCATTCTATGTCATGTCATTAAATTGCATTTGAATAGTTGATCAAGCAAACTAACTAATTTTTTATTTATTTTTTTATTTATTTTTTTTATTTTTTTATTATTTTAATTAATAATAATTTTTTTAATTTTTTTTTAAAATAAGAGTAAAATTCTAATCTAGGAAAAATAGGACTAGTATGAGCAAAACAGGAAAATTAATTTAAATACTCACGGCCGGAGTTCGTTCACTCCGGGAATCCAAAAATGTGATCTTGATCTCCTTCGTTACTGGTCCTGCTTTGTGTCGCCCTTGAATCTGAAAAGATTTGAAATTTCAGCTGTGTTAAAAATAAAGAAAAATTGAAGAACTAGAAATAAAGAGTTGAAATTTTCAGCCTTGTTCTCGTTCGCACGTTGCAAATCCCCGGCAACGGCGCCAAAAACTTGCTACGTTTTTGATCTTGCTCTTTTAAAAGGGAAATTAAACGTAAGATACCCTAAGTATAGGGTGTAGCAAAGTAATATTCTCGGTGAGTCCGAGATCGAATCCACAGGGATTTGACAGTGAACAAAAACTAAAGGCTAAATAATATTCGGATTGTCAAAATATAACTAAGGCATCAGGATTCAGCCTAGCACTTCATCATGTTTTTCCTAAAATCATCTATTATCTCAGTTAAATAGATTTAGTTTTATGGGCAGCATTACAGTAATTCTATTTTAAACTACAGGGATTTCTAAGCATCTGTTATACCCGGGGGAAATAACAAATCAAAGAAAATATATAAGTTTGAAATAATTTCTATAAATTTCCTGCACCATAAATTAAAAACATTAAAATCCCATTGATGATTAAATGAAATACATGAAGAAAATGCTAGGCTTTTCCCTAGCCTTAGCTAGAGAAGATTTAGCTACTCATATGAAATGGGAACATTTTATAAAGGGGATTAGCATAGAATAAATAATATAAACATAAACCCCTTTTTTTCTTTTTTTTTTTCTTTCTTTGATTAGGAAACAGAGTACTCTGTTTCCTTCCTTCTTCTTCCGTGGGCTTTCTCCTCCTTCGTCGCACGGCTAAGAGGAAAGATCGGAAGAGGGAGCTTTGCTAGTAGATCCTCCCGTGGCCTCTTCCTCCTTCCTCCCTCTCTCGCCCGAACTGGGATGGATCCGTCCGGCTAGCTGGTTTGTTCCGTCCGGCTGGGAATAATGCCGATAGAACCTCCTCCTCTTCTCTCCCGTCCGCCCCTCGCCTCCACCGGATGACTCCCCTTTTTATAGCATGTTGAAGGCGCGGCTGGTGAGACGCGTGGAGGTTTGGGGATGATCCGGTTGCTTGAGATGCGGGATGAAGTTGAATCGCTTGGGATTCTTCAGCTGCTGGGATGCTTCAGCTTGGAAAGATCCGTTGGAAGACAAGAAGCCATGTGGCTGGTTGATGCCACAACGGTTGAGATGCCATGATCGCTGGGAAGTGTGGAAGAAGATGACCGTTGGGGTGTTGAGAAGAAACGGGGAAGACGGAAGGACTGGCTTTGGAGTTCCCTCGTTGCCGTTTGGGAATTTGAAGATGAAACAATTGGATGTTGAATGCGGCTTGGAATTGAAGAGCCGGTTCGCATGTGCTGGGAGGTCCACTGTCAGTTGGGAAGCTGAGATTGAAACGTTGCTGTTCGTTGGAAGCCACGCACGATGGGATGAAGGAAACGTGGATGACCGTTGGGAAGAAACAGGGGAGACGCTTGGAGATGATGATCGTTGGGAAGCTCCTCACGCGTGCTCCGTTCGTTGGGAAGTTGCTTGGATTGATTCAGATGGCTGAAATTGGATGCTGGGATATTGAATGCAGACGATTTGGTAGCTGTTGGAAAATTTGTTGAGCTCGAACTGCCGGGCATTGGGTTCAAACCCAGCGTTATTGGGTCTTTTGAATTATTTGCACTCAGACACAAATAAAACATTAATTAATTAATTTTATTAATAAAAATTAACTATAATACTAATTAAGATAATATGAAATTTTTACTTTTGTACTCTCATCAAGCACATCAAAGTAAATTTCATCTTCATACTTGCCAACAGCAAACTTTACTTTGCATCTCTGAGTCACCATGATTTTTCCACCCTTTTTGAACCAGAAAATCTTGTAAGGCTTTGAATGGTGTTCATAAGAAAGCTTCAGCCTTTCTATCACTACTTTTGACACCATGTTCTCACAACTTCCTGAATCAATCATCAAGATGCACTTCTTTCCATAAGAAAGACAATAGGTTCGAAAAATATTATGCCTCAGCTATCTATCAGTCCCTTGAACAGTCAGCACTTGCCGGATTACAAGACTTTCCGCATCACAATCACCTTCACAATATTCTTCATTAAGATCAGCCTCTGGTTCTTCATCATAAATTGGCTCTTCATCTTCTTCTTCCACAAGATGCAATTCAACTTTCTTCTTTGGACATTCATAGGACCTATGCCCAGATTCACCACACCGAAAATATTTGTTGGAAGTTGAATGAAACTTCCCACTCTCCTTACTCTCTCCATCATGATGTTGGGTTTGTTTTTTAGAGGTAGGAGCCAACTTCTTACCCTTCTCTTTCACCTCTTTTGAGCTTTCACCCTTTTGGTATGAACTCCATTTTATTTTCTCTTCTGCCTTCAATGCCTTTTGATATGTTTCCTCCAGAGAATGAAGCGAATGCATCATCAGCTCGCCTTTGAGGTTATATTTCAGTCCACTCACATATCTGGCCACCAATTGATCATCAGATTCTTGTAAGTTCACACGACTCATAAGCTTGTAGAATTGCTCTGTATAATCACCAACAGATTGCTCCACACGCTGATGCAATTGATGGAACTTTTGGTAGAGAGTTTGAGAATAATCCAAGGGAAGAAATATCTCATCAAGCTTCAATTTCATCTCAGCCCAGATATTGACTCTTGGGATTTCTCTTCGATCTCTGCTATGCTGATATTGTTGCCACCAGATTAGAGCATGACCCTTCAGCTTCGTAGCCACGAACTGCACCTTTCTCTCATCTGTAAGAAATTTTCAATCAAAGAAAGCTTCTAAAGATGCCATCCAGTCACAATAGCCATCAGCATCATGTTTGCCATCAAAGTCTTGCACTTGAACTTGGATGCTTCGATCAGTATTCTCCAAAGCACGGGTCAAGCGTTCCATGGACCATTGATCAGTAACACCAGGTTCTAGAACAGAACTGGAAGAAGATGAACGGTCATTTTGGCTATGGTTGTTGAAGAAGATATTGTGTTTACTTTCTTGACTTCTATTGCTTCGAGTGGGTGCAGCTTGAATCTGCTGATAGAGTTTATTTACCATGTCTGTCAGTGCTTGATTCGATTCTCGTAATGCAGCAAGTTCAGCTTGCACTTTATCACGCTTCGTTTCCCTTTGACGTCGTGGAGGATTCCTTTGACGCCGTGGAGGCATTGTAGAGGACCCGGAGATACAAAGAAGATCGAACAATTTTGAGATAAAGGACACCACAGCAGAAAACTCTGCTCCGATACCAATTTGATGCAGGCTGAAACCTGCAAGTCTTGGCCAAACCAAAAGGATTCAACCAAGAAAAAGATAATCCTAGGATGCCACTCAACCAGGGGTAGCGGATGCCACTCCATGCTACTAATCGCAGATGCCACTCGATGCGACCAAGTACACGCTTGATTGGGAGGAGGATGCCACTCAACTCACAAAAGCAAGAAAGGCTTGCTGGAAAGAAATTCTGAAAATAATAACTCTCCTTTCATTTCATTCATGTACCAGCTTTATATGCTATCTTGGAACATCCCTCCAAGCATAGGTGATAGTCAGTTTTAAAGACCACGCAATAGCAGTATCTGGTAGGATAGTGATTACGGGTATCGATCCACAGGGATTGGGGTACAGTTATTTTTCTTTTAAAGTAAAAATATTTAAAAGAAAAAGTTTGTGAAGAAAATTAAACTAAGGTATTTAATTAAAAAAATGCAATTAAAATGATATCAGTTTGAGGAAACCTAGAGCAAGGAATTCACCACTAACATCGGAACAAGGATTAATTGTATTTTGATTTATTCTTGGATTAACATGCAAATTGGCTACAAGCCTAATAAACATTTAAATAGAAATTCACAAAAGTAATTTGGGAATAATCCATCTTCAGTTGGCATGAAATGTCTACCCTAAACTAATGTGGCAGGACATTGCATCTTCCCTAAGCATGGACTATCTTATATTTACTTAGTGATCATGAAGAAGAGTTGTATAAACGTCATACTTAAAATCACAGAAATTAAATATGAGTTAAAAGAAGATATCCATTAAAAACAATAAGTTCATACAACCCCAAGAATAGAAATAAAAAAAATATAAAACCCGTATCCCTTTGTTAGGGCTGCATCCAGCTCTGGAGAGGAGATCAGCCTTCCATGGAGTCGTGGGCGACAGCAGCAGTGATGTAGAAGGTCTTCATCACGACTGGGTTCTCCCTCCTTTCTCCTGCCGGCTTCCTCTCCCTCTTGGACTTCGTTATTTTTTTTTTTGGAAAATCATTTCCAAAAAATCCAAAACTACTCTCTCTCCTTTTATTCTTGTGGGAACTCACCTGAGAAGAGATGATTCAGCTCCCGATGGGGAAGAAGGAAGGATGCCCTTAGCCTTCATGCATCGACTTCCTTTTATAGCCTGCACCCCCCCTTCTCTCCTCCTCCGTTTTGATTCATGGATAAGGATGGACCTTTGCCGTTGGCCGAATGCATGGATTTGCTGGGCTTTGTTCCGATAAGAGAGGCTTTGATTTGCGGTTGGCTGGGATCCGGGGATGAGCGTGTGATTTGTTGATGGATGCTGAACAGTAATGAAGGGGATATGAGCTGGGAAGAAGATGCTCGATCACAGATGATTCGGGAGGATATGGCTCACAGCTGAGATGCAGACCGGATCAACATGGACGTGAAACAATGGCTGGGACGTTGGGAGATTAAGCCGGAAGATGGGATTTTGAAACAGGGGATTCTGTTTGTGGACGTGGAACAGGGGAGACATTGGATTTAGGACGCGTTGGATGGAGTTGATCCGGAACGCTGGGAGGTTAATCCTGAGTTTGGTGGGTGATGAAGAATGATCCTAGAATTCGTTGAACTTGTCTTGCTGAGGGAAGCAGCTGGCAGTGGTTGCTGGTTCTCATCCGTGGGAGAAGGGACTCCAAGAGATGCTGGGATGAAGAATGTCTGAGATGCAATCCTTGGGAGGTGATCTAATCTGGGAGATAAGATTTGATGGTTTAGGATGCTGGATAACGATGGAATTGATCGAGTTGTTGGGAGCTTTGGATGCGGAACTGTGAACGGCATGCAAACGGGATGACAGCTCTATTCCTTGGGAGGATGAGCTCGGGAAAGATAGGAACAGGGGATACGGGGGTGGCTGAAGGCCATCGCGAACGGGAGGAAGGGCTTTCGGGATGCTGAAATTGTTGGAGTTTGAAGCTTATTCGTGGATAACAGAACTCAATCCAGAAGAAAGGAAGCTTGGGAACGGCTGTGAGATGATCCAGAAACAGGGAATGGGTCTCGGCTTTGGATAAGGATGATAGGAAATCTGGGAGTGGTTCCGAAACAGGGGAAGAGATGTAATCCGAACGGGAGAAAATCTGGGAGTATTCCGGAAGGGAAGAAGCTGGGAATCCGGTTGGAGGTTGGGATGAACGGGATGGCGTTTGAAGAAGAAATCTGGGAGGACGTTAGGTTCAGTTGAAATGGGATGTGGGATGAAGAGAAGTTGAGAGAGAGAGACGTTGGGAAGATGAATTCGTGATGAAGATACGATGGGGAGGCGTTGGAACGTGGAGGATGCTCTGTTCCGTGAAGCTTGGGAAGGTGCCGTTGAATCCTGGCTGATCGTGGGCTAAGAAGGAAAATTGGATCGGGTTCGTGAAAGGAAGTTGTTCAGGATGTGAGGAAGAAACGGATGCGGAGGAAACGTGGGAGAGCTAGAATGTTGGGATCTTGGCTAAAGAAGGCGCACACGGCACTGTTCTTTGGACACGAGAGTGGGACTCATGGCTATGTAAGATGTCGGATTGCATGAACTTGGGATGGCTGGGTGGATAAAAAAGGTTTAGATGTGGCTCTGTGCACACAAGCTGAAGAGTGGGTTTGAGAGGTTGAATCAGAATCTAAGAGGACCTGATTCATAGGGTGCATGTGATTTGGGTTTAGGGGTCATCCCAGATGAATTTGATTCAACCTGCATACATTAGATGGACCAATAAAATCAAGCAAAATCGAATTATTTTTAATAATGCAATGATGAAGGGGAACACATTTCTTATGTTAAATTTAAAATATGTGCAAAGAAAATAATGATAAGTGCTGTGTAAAATAATTAAGTATATACATTATTTAGCACTTATCAATAGGTAAGACAAAACAATGCTAAAACACATTGATAAGAGTCTAGTTACAAGTTTCAATATTTAGAAATACCAAAAGACACTTAGAGAAATGAAACTATGTGCTGGAAAAAGACCAACTTAAATGCACTTCGCTGGGCGCTGCTAGTCCAGACATGCAGTAGTAAAAATGCCATAACTTTCTATAGGAATCTTCAAATGGCACGAGATCAAGTGCGTTGGAAACTAGAGGAGTAGAGCTTTCCAATGGTATATGGCATGCTAGCTGATTAACCATATATTATTTCCATAATTAATTCAAAGCCAACTATGTCATGCTGCCAGGATCAAAGGATGACTCACAAACATATGAGTCGACTCTTGAAAGCAATGGGTCGACCCCCATTACACATGAGTCGACTTTTGAAAGAAAAGAGTCGACCCTGCTACACATGAGTCGACTCTTGAAAGCAAAGAGTTGACCCCTGCTGCTCCTGCATCAATGAGCTAAACAGCCCAGTAAGTAATGAACACTCTAGCTAGGTAAATCAGGCAATAATATGTAGAAAATAAATGTATATGCAGTTCCAAGGTACAAGTCAATATTTCTTAAATTCTTAAGATTCTTTTTACGGTTTCGAGATTGTTTCACATATTCAATTCATCTTGTCGATCCTAGGCTATGACCATATGTTCCTTGTGGCAGGATCATAAACACCGACTAATCTTCTTGCAGTGAGTCCTTCAGGATAGTTAATTGCCAACGTATCTGCCTCCATTGGCGGGGTCCTCAACATAGCCAAGTCGAAGTTCAATTAGTTCTCTATTTCATTTTTTAGTTATGAAAATATGTAATGTCAAAACCAAATATCATTCATATTTTAATTTCTTTCAATTTATCAGATTCAACTCAATAGCCAGGAACTATATCCACATGTTTCCTGTGGCAGGGTCATATCACCGACTAATCTTCTTGCGGTACCAATATATTAGCCCCCATTGGTAGGATCCTCAGCATAGCCCGACTGCGAGTCTAAATCTATTTCAATTTAATATCTTTTCTCATATTATGTTCAGTGTTTTAAACCGAAAGATACAATGTTAGAGCAATCAAACACAATCCAAATCAGAAGCAAATACGTTTAATTAGAGTCATACAATATTCTAAATTATACATATAACCCTTGCATCAAATTCGTAATTACGAATAATTCGATTCGTAAAATATATATAGTTTGCTGGTAAATCTAGTAAAGAGGTTACATTACTTACCTAACGAACGCGATTCACAACAAATCCAATTAATTCCGCAAATCCCTTGCAGAACCTAATATCGAAAAATAATATTCTTCTTTTAAAATTCATCACAATATATGCATACAAAAACTTAAATTTTAATATCCTCCGATGGCTGACCCCTGCAGAAGTGCCTAGCACCCCGAGTTCGAGTTCATACCCGTAAACCATCCCCTCTTTTTATTCATTTATTTTTTTTATTTTTTCTTCTTCTTTTCTTTTTCTTTTTCCTTCTTTTCTTTTTCTTTTTCTTTTTCCTTCCTCTCCTGACTCCTCTCTTTTCCTTTGGCGAAACAGGGGGCCCGTGACCCTCCTCCTCTTCTTCTTCTTCCCTCTCGATCGAACTCAGGGGCGATCGTGGTGGCTGGCCCCGTCGGCGGCAGGATGCGGCGGAGCAAGCCCGACCACCTCCGGCGGCGGGCGACGGCGAACACGCCGGCAGCTAGAGCCCACGGGCGGAAGCAGAGCACACCGTTTTGGACCAAAATCCGGCGCTTGGCCAGTTCCAAACCACCATACACCATGGCTAATCACCAAGAGAGGAGGAGGAGAAGGCCTTACCTCATCCTCGACAAAGATTCGGCGGCTTTCTTCCCTTCCGGCGGCAATGGAGGAAAAGGACCACCCCCTACGGCTTTAATGGTTCTCTCTCTCTTGGGTGGTAACACGAAGAAGAAGAATCTCCAACCGGAACGGGACTCGGACGTGGTGGCTATTGTGCGATTCCTGTTTACCTAAAAATATGCTAAACAGATCGTTGTTAGAACCGACAAACAAAGTTTCAAATAAATTTTACATTTACCTATTCTACTCGAAGAATAGTGATCGTAAGAGCTCGATCCACAGGGAGGCAATTGGAGTTGCTTAAAAATAAAAACGTTCACTCGGATTCAAAAGCGATTTTTGAATAACAAAAGAAAAATATTATGTTGGGGATGTTGATATAATTTTCTAATTGAAACTAACTAAAAGAAAGGTACTCAGATTCGAAAAGCATTTATTTAATTAATCAAAGAAGAGTTTTGGCAGAAATTAAAATGGATGAAAACAAGAAGATTGAAGCAAACACAAATTGCATGAAGGAAGATTTAATTGTATTGCATAAAAAGAAAAAATACAGAAGTTGAAGAACGGAACTTAAAAATACAGAAATTAAAAATAATAGAAATTAGAGCTTTAGCATAAATTGGATGAAAACAGTGCTAGAAAAATTGCAGACTGGAATATAAATTGCATAAAATAAATTTATGCATTGCATAAAAGGACAAGTGCTTACAAGAGTAAGAACGAAAAAATATAAAAAAAACAAGGAACAAGTAACTCGGTTGAACACCTAAACAAAAGAAAAATTAAAATAACATTTTTTTTTCTTCTTCTTGGAAAACAGGGCCTCCCCTGTTCTTTGGCTCAACACCCACCGAGCTCCTCTCCCCCGTTTCTTTGGCCAAACCGAGCTCCTCCCTTTGGACCCGCCGGCCACCACCACTGCCGAGAGCTCCCTTCTTCCTCCCTTTGAACCAGTCGAACACCTCCCCTGTTTCTTGGCCCCAACCCCCAACCGAACTCCCCTCTCTGCTTCTCCTCCGTTCTTCTTATAGGCTCTTGGAGACATGTTGAAATTGCTGGGAGGAACGGTGATCGCGGAGCTCGGATGCGGCGTCGGAGGCTGCGGGATCGACGAGAGGAGCTGGCAGCGACGCGGATGGAAGGCGCGTGATCTGCGGAAGGAATTGGGATGCATGCGGAAGGTGGGGACGCGGATCCGGGCGCTGGAAGGAGGCGATTGCACGCGGATGAGGCGGAGGGAGCTGATCTGGATGGTGATCCGTGGCTGGGGCACTGCGGGATCTTTGCTGGGAGGCAAATTGTCCGGGATCGCACGCGGAAGAGGAAGGATGCTGGGGCTTCCTTCACGGACGCTGGATCGTTGCTCTTTGAGGATGATAGTGTTATTTTGATGATTAATACAACCATTGAGGGAATATCTAATTAAATACTACAAGTTAATTTGATACATCAATACTGAGTTTGACACTTTCGGTACATTAAAAGAATGAGATCAAGATGTATTTTCATGATTAATAATGAGATAAAATTTGCGATAGAAAAGAGATAGTGAATTCTAAATTCTAATTCGGCAAAGTTTCAAGTGAAACATACTCTTAAGGGGACAATAGTAATTTTCATTGTTAAGAGTATGTAGCAATACCATGGCATACATTCAAAATTGCTTGAAGTATATTTCATTGATTATACGGATGAATCTAATCTTAAGTTGCAGCAAAGTGTGGAATGAGTCGACCCCGGAACATCATGGAACATTCAGGCACACTTCTGCAAAAATGGCATGGATGAACAGTAATTGAGTCGACCCCAAGCTTGCTTGAGTCGACCCCATCTTCAAGCCTCAAGAAAACAAATCTCTGGAATTTACTAAGAGGGCCGACCCCAACCTTCCTTGAGTCGACCCCAGATTGAGTCGACCCCAGGAATGCTTGAGTCGACCCCAACTGAGCATGAGTCGACCCCAAGGCTGTGTCGTTCAAAGATGTCTCTCTGGAATCCCTGAGAGGGTCGACCCCAATGGAACTTGAGTCGACCCCACTGAACCTTGAGTCGACCCCAAAAAGAGTTGAGTCGACCCCAGTGAAAAATGGCTGAAATATAAGGTTCTGTGTTTCTTGAGAGGGCCGACCCCAATGTAGCATGAGTCGACCCCAGTGAAAGTTGAGTCGACCCCAAGTCTGATGAACAGTGGTTTGAGTCGACCCCAAAAAAGGTTGGGTCGACCCTAGTACGGGCAGAAGCATAACGGCTAGTTCTGCAGAAGTACTTTTTATCCTCCCAACAGTAAGTAACGGCTAGTTTTTGAAATCTAACCAATGGGGGGTGTCCAATGGATGAGGAAAACTATTTAAAGTGACACTATTCATCAGAGAAAGTATCCTTTTCACGAAATATCAAAGCTTACACAAGAAAGACAAGTGCCCTAATTTTTTTCATCCAAGTGCTTCACTCAAAGAGTCAAAAGGAAGTGGTAGAGCAGATTGTAAGGAACATTAAAAGCTCCATCAATCCTTGAAGAGTGAAGCAATCTTGTCAAAGAAGAGAGAAGTCTCATCAAGCGATAACTATATTCTAAACTCTTCTTTGTAGTTTATAATTGTTATATTTGCTCATCTAGGAGTTTCAACCTTCTTCTTCTTTTTAATCATCTTGTAAAGGTTTGTTGGTGAACCCGTAAAACCAACGGTGTAGGTTTGTTGGTGAACCCGTAAAACTAATTGTGAAGGTTCGTTGGTGAGCCCGTAAAACCAACATAGATTTTTGGTGATCCCGAATAACCAAAGTGTAAAGGTTTTTGGATTGTGAGCTCGGAAAACAATCCAACTGTAATCCATAGGATTATAGTAAATTCCCAAGGGATCGCTTGGGGAGTGGACGTAGGTGCTTAGGAGAGCACCGAACCACTATACTTCTTGTGTGTTTGCATTGTGTATTGTTTTAACTTCACTCACTCATCAATTGACTAAATTAAGATAGTAAAAATTTAGAGAAACCAATTCACCCCCCCTCCCTCTTGGCTTGTCACCTTGGGCAACAAGTGGTATCAGAGCAATGTGCTCACATAGTATTTGTTGATCTCACAATCAAGAGAAAAAGATCATGACAATCCAAGTAGGATGTTCTATGAGCGAGGGGCAATCCACAAATAGACCTCCTCTGTTTAATGGTACTAATTACACATACTGAAAAGCTAGGATGAGGATATTCATTTAAGCTCTAGACTATGAATTGTGGAATATCATAACTAGAGGACCACACACATCCACAATTAGTATAGAGGGCACAATCATTCTCAAACCAGAAATGGATTGGAATGAGAGTGATAGAAGACTAGCACAACTTAATGCTAAAGCAATTAATGTACTTTACTGTTCACTAGATGTAAGTGAATTCAATATGATGACCCAAAGATTGATTCATAGATTGATTTTGATGATCACAAAACCTTGAAGTATAGATACTAATGTTTATGTTGCAAAGAGAAAGATATTTATTTTGCAAGGAACATAGCAAGTTGGGAGAACACAAGAAGGCCTCCAAAGCTCTCAAGTTGGAAGAAAGCTACAATTTATTGGCCCAAGTTTAAAGTTCAAAGGATTCAAATTGGAGGAGTAAAATCAAAGGAAAAATTCAAAAGAATAGTCTTCGAGTCGACTCCTGAGGAACTCGAGTCGACTCCAATAGCTGGCAAGTTAATTCCTAAGGAAAACAAGGCAAAAGCCAGAGAGCGATTTTCGACCCTGAGATTCGAGTCGACTCCGATGGTTGGCTGGTCGACTCCAAAGAAAGCGCGAGCCGACTCTCAGTGGTACACAAGGAAAAAGTCAGAGAGCTGTTTTCGGACTCTGAGATTCGAGTCGACTCCCAGACAGCTCGAGTCGACTCCAAGGCAGCGCTACACCAAGATGACAGAAGGCTGAGTTTCGGAAACTGAGAGCCGAGTCGACTCCGAGGAAGTTCGAGTCGACTCCAAGACTGGACGAGCCAAAAGACAGAGGATCGGGAGTTCGGGCTCTGAGATTCGAGTCGACTCCCAGGACAGTCGAGTCGACTCGAGTGGACAAAATTCAAAATTGGATCCACGGACTTCAGTGGAAGAGCCGACTCCAGAATTGCCAAGTCAGCTCCAGAAGTTGGCGAGTCGACTCCGAGTTAAGTCGAGTCGACTCCCAGTCGAGGCAAGCACATTAATTCAAATTTGGAACAGTGGCCGAGTCGTCTCCGGTAAAACACGAGCCGACTCCTGCAACAGGCGAGTCGACTCCTGATCGCGCGAGTCGACTCCGATCCCAACGGTAACATTGTCAGGAGGTGCAGACTGTGTCCAACGGCTCTATTTTTGTCTCTAACGGCTATATTCTTGTTTCCACGCCATCTAAAGCTATAAAAACAAGAAGAGAGCCAGGGGAGAACGGATGGAAGTGGGAGAGATCATTTAGGAAAGAAATTCCAAAGAGATTACAAGGGAAATCTCCAATAAGCACAAAAGGACCATCAAAAGTGAAATAGAGAGAAGAAGAGCATCCAAGTGTATCCCGAAGCTTCTTCTCCATCTGTGTGCTGCCTCGGTGATCCTCTACTTCAAGCAAAATCAGAAGAGGGTCAAGTAAAGAAGAAGCCGAGCTCCTTCATCTTCAAAACGCGATTAAGGGCTTCTCTTTACTCTATTTGTCTATATTGTTATATCTGCTTGTTTAAGAAGCTTTGATTTGTTTTATTCCTTGTTTTAATATCTTGTAACTTGATTCAATCAAGGGATTGAATCAAGGGGTTTAGGTTTGTTGGTGAGCCAAAGGAAAAACCAACGGGGTTTAGGTTTGTTGGTGAGCCGAGGGTAAAACCAACGTGTAAGGGTTTGATTGTGAGCCCGAAAAAACAATCGGAGTGGTTCTAGTCGGTGAGCCTGGGAAAACCGACCGAGTTCGTTGTGAACTCGTAAAACAACAAGTTGGGTTGTGAGCTTGTAAAACAACCGGCTGTAATCTGTAAGATTATAGTGAAATTCCCAAGAGGTCTTGGGGAGTGGATGTAGGTGCTGGGATGCACCGAACCACTATATTTTTGTTGTGTTTGTGATGCTCTTTGTTGACTGACCTCCTCACTCACTTACTTAGATATTAAGCTTGCTTAACTCTTCTTCGTGCATCCTTTAGTTGCAAGCATTATCAATTTACTCAATCATTAAATTGGATAGCATAGTAGGGCTAAATTAGACTTATCTTTTATTGAACCCGCTGGTTAACAGTTGATTAGATTAGAATCATACTCTTGCTAAGGTTAAGCTTCACTAAGCATCCATACAACTTAGCATAATTAATCTAAAAGATTAGAAGTAGTTTAAAAGTTTTTAAAAGACCCAATTCACCCCCCCTCTTGGGTTGTCACCTTGGGCAACAAGTGGTATCAGAGCAGGTGCTCAAATATTATTTGTAGTCTTAACCGACTAGAGCCAAAGATCATGACAACTCAAATAGATAGTTTTCTAGGAGAAGGACAATCAATTGATACACCTCCACTATTTAATGGCATAAACTATACACATTGGAAAATACGCATGCGCATTTTTATTCAATCGCAAAACTATTATTTATGGAAAATTATAATAAATGACCTTCATACACTCTCTCAAACTATTAATGAAAAGGACTTAGCACAATTGAATGCTAATGCTATGAACATATTATATTGCGCTATTCATGAAACGAAGTTTAATGAAATTTCTGCATGTTTATCTGCTAAGGAGATCTGGGATACTTTAGAATATATTTATGATAAATCTCAGATTAGCTCACATGTGCTTCAATTGCGTACTAACAATGAGATTGCAGAATCCTCCACAGTAGCCGAGTCGACTCCCAGTTTGTCCGAGTCGACTCCTAGAGAAGAACAGTCTGAAAGGCAGAGGCACAGTCTTGAAGACCCTGTGAACGAGTCGACTCCAAGTAGTTCCGAGTCGACTCCCAAGATAGTCGAGTCGACTCCAATAAGGTCCGAGTCGACTCCGAGGCAAATCATCTTCCTAAAGACAAAGAAGAAGAGGAAGCAAGAAGAAAGGAAGAAAGAGATAAAAAGGAAGAAAGCCTTGACCAAGAAAGAGTCTAGCAAGAAAATAAAAGTTAGGAGCAACAATGATGATATTAGCTCCAAGGAACTACAAGAGGTAACTAACTTGTGCTTTATGGCACAAGAAGACAAGGTAAAAACTGAATCTACTCTTACATCAAATAATTTTCAAGAAAAATTTTCTTATGATGAATTATTAAATGCTTTCCATGATTTATATGGTGAATGTAGAAAATTAGCTGTTAAGAATAAAAATCTTAAGAAACTAAATCTGAAAATTTCAAAAGAAAGAAATTCTAATGATGAAATACAAGAGAAACTAAATTCTGAAAATAAAAGCTTAAGGTCATTTTCAGAAGAATTGATTCAGAAAAATCATAGCTTAATTAGAGAAAATCAAAACTTAAGCGAAGAAATTAACCAATTAAGATCTTTTATTAACAAATTCACCGTAAGTTCAGAAAGATTAAAGATGATGTTTGAAAGCCAACATGCTAATTTTGATAAATCAAAACTTAGCTTGACTCCTTCACTTAGCCATAAATCTTTAGAGAAAAAGGTTATCAATTCGCCAAGCAAACCATTAAATAAGATAACTTATTTTAAAAATGAAAAGAATGGGCATAACAACTTTACCTATCGCTCTAGTATAATTAAATCAAGTGGTAGAGTTATTACAATTAAACAAATCTGGGTTCCAAAAGGAACCATATGTCCTAACTCTCAAGGACCCAAGCAAGCTTGGGTACCCAAAATGAAAATATGAGGATGTAGACATAGATGTGCCAAGATACCCATGGAACAAATAGAACTCTCATACAAATGGGTGATCTAGACACACGTCTAAATGAAACTTAAAATATACTTATAAAAAGTAATTCTAAATGAATGAAATCAGTAATCTTTGCATCTCATCATTATTTTTGTATTCGATTAAAATATGAAGTGCATGTATTGATCAATTTTGTGATATAGAAAATACTTTTTGAAATATAATCAAATCACTTCACTTTATAAGATACTTTACTCACCATTGGATAAAGTTGCTAAATGATTAATTATTATTAAAAATAACTCGATGAATTCTCTATATGCTTGATTAAGAATTTTTATCCATGGCATTATTGTTATTGATCATAAATATGATAATGTATACTCGGTATGCTTTTGAATATATGCACTATGAATACCAAGATTAAAGAAACCATCATTGGCATATAGAATCAACTCATGCTAGTATGTACTTAATCTCAAAAGACCTTGCCATAGGATTACTTGGATTATCTACTTAAAGGTCAAAGTTATGCTATGCATGCTAACTAAGGAAACAAACAAAAATTATTTCTAAATCTAAAGATGTTGTTTCCATCTCTAAGTTTTCAAAAGCTTACATTGGATTTGTTCTTGGAAAATAAAACTGAAGTATTTTTCTGTATTTACTAAATCTTGTAAAAGCATTTCAAATGAAAAAGGTTTCCAAATTGTGAAAATCATGGCACAGTGTTGAAAACCAAAATCCTGATAAAGGTTATACAGAAAATAATATTAAATCCAATGATTTCAGCACCAAGGACACCATAAGCAAAATAGGATTAATAGAACTCTTGAAGAAATGAAAAAGACAATTATGTATGATAGTCATCTACTTAAATAATTTTTAAAAGACTATCATCACTGCTTGTCATACATATGATTTCTATTTTTGATGAAAATTCTGATCTTCTGTAAAATGGAAAATGAACCATTGCATATCCTTCATATTTTTCAGTCGTACATGTTATGCTTGATATGCTCTTATGAAAATAATGCCAAATCTGATAGAGATATGTCTATCCTTGGATATCATTCATCAAGCAATGCATATAGAGTATTCAATGAAAAGTTTTTTAGTTGCAAAAATATCAAGATATTTTATTCTTTATGAGATTAATGATTTATTATCAAGATACTAAAATTAAATTATTTATGTATATGGTTAATCTTTTACATATAACAATCTGAAAACATGTTAATAATTATAACCAAATTGAGTTTTTCAGAAATACATTTAATGAAGAAAAATTGTTTGCTTAGAAAATGAAATAGATCTTGATTCTTGCATGATTAGAAGTAAAGATCACCATTATTATTTGCTTGCTTTATGAGCTTTATACTCTATCAAATGAGTGTGTAGAATGGACTCCTATATGCTTACTTTATTAAAGAAGATATATGTTAAATAACCACCATATTTGAAAACACTCATTACAAATATGATAAAGCAATATATGGTTTGATACAAGCATCAAGAGCATGATATAAAAGCTTAAATAACCTTTTTGATAGAAGGTAATAGTGATAATTCTTTGCATCAAAAAAATGTGTGACACCTCACTTGCTCAAAGTATACATTAATGACATCATTTCTGGTTCTACTAATGAAGAGTTATATTGCAAGGTGAGTTTGAAATATGTATGATGAATGAATTAACATCTTCTCTCAAACTCCAAATTAAGACAAACAGGAAAGGGGATCTACATTGACCAATGTTAGTCCACAAGAAAACTCTCATAGAAGATTGGCATGAAGAAGGTATGTCTATGACCCCATCTTGTAGAATTTGAAAAGAATGAGCAAAATAGATCTACTGTTTAAAGCTGTATTGAAGCATGATAGAATAATTATTTTATCATACAGCTAGTAGACCAGGTTGTATGCTCATTATGTGACCTTGTGCAAGACTTCAATTCAACTTTAATGAATCATATTTCATTGATAACAAAGAAATCATAATCTGAATTTTGATATAAAACTTAGCTAACATGACTTATTAATAATTATCTTAAGCAAATAGAATCTAAGCTCAATTGATTCTGAAAATAAAAAAATTGATTTGACCTTGATAAATCTTCCTATTGCCTCACATGCTTGTCCTTGAACCATCTGATTTAATGAATCTATCTCTTTAGTTCAAATGATATGTGCTTGCTTATATTTAGGCAATCTCTTGAGTAAAGTGACTCAACATGCAACTATTGCCATATCTCATATTGAGTCATCTAATTAAAAATATATATATGTTGGATGAATGCTTTGTATCTTAAAGAAACTAATGACTCTTCTTCAAGAAAGAAAAATGAGAGATTTTAGCTTGAAGGACACCTCCACATAAGATACAATAAACTTTCACATGCAAACAAGAGAGAGGATCTTCTTCAGCCAAAAGTTCACACATAAGAAATTTAGTTTGGCTTGAAGAATATATAATGAATAAGTAATTCTAGATATCTCTCTCATAAATTAGCTGAACTAAGTCAATAACTTTAAATCTTATTATGACATGATTAAGATCATTAATTGTTAATCTTTTGATATCATGTCCATATATGTATTAATTGACTTATGCTTTTGGAAATTGTTTCATGGTTTGCTCAATCTAAAATATTTCTATGGCTATATCATAACCATGAAATACACAAGTATATGATTAAAACTCTAATTTAGAATAACTTGTGAGAAGTTATGAATCCTTGAGCACAATGAAAATGTTGTTTGCATGATATACATCTATATGATACATAAGATTATCTCTTTATTCTACTCTTTCATGTAAATTACTTGAGAATGACAAAAAGAGAGTGAGATAAAGAAAAAAAAATGGACATTGTTCAAGAGATGAAAAATCTAAGCAAAGGCAAGTACTTCAATCTTAAGGAAAAGCAAAACAAGCATAATATATTCGGCACACTTATGAGACTTGGGTGAGCATTCTTTTGGAAGGGATAAAATCTATAATTAATTACACTTAAACAGGGAGAGTTTGAAGTAAACATTTTAAACTTTCTATATTGCTCATCATAGGGATGGTGCCAATGGGGAGGCTAGTGGTAGTACCCGGCACTATTTGACCCAACTATTCGGTGTAGGGCATATTAGGGACGGCACAAGAGGGAGGCTAGTGGTAGTACCTCGTGCCCCTTCCCAACTCCACCGGATAGGGAGCAAATAGAGTATAGAGCATAAGAAAGTAAAAATGAAAGACAAAGTAAATGAAAATATATAAGAAGAATCAATTCAATTTCTTTGACACTTGGAAATACACCTTAAGGATGAAATCAGTGCAAGATTATAATTAAATAGGGGGAGTTTATTTGAAAAGAATTGATTTTGATCTTTGACATGCTTGTTCTTAATGTTTTAATGCATGACTTAATACATAATATATTTTGCATGTGGCATGATGTTTTGAATTATGGGTTCCCAATATTTTGTAATGCTTCATACTTAGACGATTTGACTGAATGTTTGAAATGCTATATAACATCTCTTGTTTGGTTTTATTGAAAAGAAATTTCAGATTTGTCATTCACAATCATCGTTAAAATCTGAAAGTTAAATAAATTTGTAAAAAGGAGAAGAGAAGGATATCTCTATTTAGGCAAAATGAATTGAGTTTGGTTTATCCTTCAACTTGCTTAACTTTGGTATATAATGTTCTAATTCATACCAAAACTCAACATAAATACAAAGATTCTGAATATGCTCTTATATGTTTGAAATATGTGTTTTCAATCGTAAAGATTTAAGATGAGCTACAATGGGGAAGATACATATCTCAAATTATGACTTTGAAAGCTTCTATTGAAAATCTCTATGAAAAACAGAATTAATTTAAGAAAAACAGAATTAATTTTGATGCCTTTGGTAATTGCTCCGATACGCATCCGAACCATATCATTTCTTATCTTCAAAGTATACTAATATTGGTTCAAATGATGTGTCTTTCGATGATCTTGATAGCAAACAAAAATTTCTAAATATATGATTTTATTTTGATATTAAAAAGATTTATTGTGCTTCATGTATACATTGCTGAAAAACTATGATTAAGAAATTGAGTTCTAAAAATATATATATTTCAATAATCATCTATATGTTTTTCTCTCCTACATTATTAAAGACTTCCATCAATAGAGTGAATGATCTTAAAACTAGAAATATTTCGGTTCACACAAATGACTCTAAAAGAAAGAAAATGTCAATGCTTTTGAAAGAAATTGAGCTTCAATTGAATCATTTTCTGATTAATACTTTTATACATTTTCTCTAAGATTAGGAGAAAGCATAACTTGTTCTTAAAGGATTAGAAAGAGTGATTACTATAAATTCTGAATAATTCTAGATCACTCTACATTCTTGATATTACAGAATTTCAGTGTTATTCACGTTTATCACCAAAAATCTGAAATTCAACAATTAAAATGATTAAAGAAGAATGCATCTTTTGAGGGGGAGAAAGAAAATTTGAAAATTTCAGAAGGAGAGGTCTTATGGAACTTAATTACATAAATCTATAGGAGAGGGAAAGAATACTAAATGAAAAGTGATCCTAATACTCTCCAATATGTATCATCTGAAATTTAAATCTGAAAATCTTTATGATACACCTTGAGGCGTGTTATTTGGTTAGTATATCTTATGCATCACTCATGAACCAAATTACAAATCTTAAGAGCCTCTAATTTAATAAAACAGGGGGAGAACAATGTATTAAATTTTCTTGAGTATCTCTTAGAAAATCTATTTTGAACCTCACTAATGAGTTTTAATTGGCTTGCTCTTTAGAACTTCTATTTTGTGCCAATTCATTATTTTATGTATCAAATTGTGCTTATTTTCTAAAGGAATAAAAGAAAGTCTTTAAAAGAGCTCAAAGATGTATCAAAAATTGCATAAACTCATATTTTGGTATTTGTGCCCCAATGCTCTTATTATCATAAAAGAACTTTAAAGTCATTAAGACTTAATGATCCAACATGATGATATGTCTTTTACATATATAGGTTTTGATCTTTTACTCTGAAAATGAATTAAATTGCTCTCTTGTTGCTAAAATACTTAATAGATTGGGCAAAAGGTCTTAAATAGACAAGCTTTCATACTTAGTGAAGAGAGGTTAGATTTCCACTCATGTCTTTCCTTGAATATCATTCGTGGTACTTCTTGAATTAACTTACGAAAGATTCCACCTACACTTGCTTAGAAAACTATCTATGGTATCAAATTAGAAAACCTCTTGAAATCACATTTAATGTGTTCTGTTCTGAAACTATCTTAATTGGCTCTGATCTGTGCTCACTAATCTGATTCCAATATTATTGCCTTAAGTTATATGATTCATATCCTTGCAATAATTTAACATTCAAATCAGAGTACAATAAGGGAAAGAAATATTTGAGTGTTCTTATCTTTGTGCTTAATGTTTCCCTATCTTTTTGATGTTGTCAAAAAGGGGGAGAAATATCTAAGTATATGCTTATAATGCTTTGTGTTTTGTATTGAATACAAATCAGTTTGAATTGAAATATATTGATTGTGTTAAGCTGATTAACTCTAAAGCATTATCATGAAGTATGTTTTTTTTAAATATATATGTTTTTCTAATTCATGCAACTTTGCTATGTATTACTTCTAGAAAACAATATCTTTTATATTGCATAACTCCAAGTTTTGTCATCATCAAAAAGGGGGAGATTGATGACCCAAAGATTGATTCATAGATTGATTTTGATGATCACAAAACCTTGAAGTATAGATACTAATGTTTATGTTGCAAAGAGAAAGATATTTATTTTGCAAGGAACATAGCAAGTTGGGAGAACACAAGAAGGCCTCCAAAGCTCTCAAGTTGGAAGAAAGCTACAATTTATTGGCCCAAGTTTAAAGTTCAAAGGATTCAAATTGGAGGAGTAAAATCAAAGGAAAAATTCAAAAGAATAGTCTTCGAGTCGACTCCTGAGGAACTCGAGTCGACTCCAATAGCTGGCAAGTTAATTCCTAAGGAAAACAAGGCAAAAGCCAGAGAGCGATTTTCGACCCTGAGATTCGAGTCGACTCCTGTGGAACGTGAGTCAACTCCGATGGTTGGCTGGTCGACTCCAAAGAAAGCGCGAGCCGACTCTCAGTGGTACACAAGGAAAAAGTCAGAGAGCTGTTTTCGGACTCTGAGATTCGAGTCGACTCCCAGACAGCTCGAGTCGACTCCAAGGCAGCGCTACACCAAGATGACAGAAGGCTGAGTTTCGGAAACTGAGAGCCGAGTCGACTCCGAGGAAGTTCGAGTCGACTCCAAGACTGGACGAGCCAAAAGACAGAGGATCGGAAGTTCGGGCTCTGAGATTCGAGTCGACTCCCAGGACAGTCGAGTCGACTCGAGTGGACAAAATTCAAAATTGGATCCACGGACTTCAGTGGAAGAGCCGACTCCAGAATTGCCAAGTCAGCTCCAGAAGTTGGCGAGTCGACTCCGAGTTAAGTCGAGTCGACTCCCAGTCGAGGCAAGCACATTAATTCAAATTTGGAACAGTGGCCGAGTCGACTCCTGATCGCGCGAGTCGACTCCGATCCCAACGGTAATATTATCAGGAGGTGCAGACTGTGTCCAACGGCTCTATTTTTGTCTCTAACAGCTATATTCTTGTTTCCACGCCATCTAAAGCTATAAAAACAAGAAGAGAGCCAGGGGAGAACGGATGGAAGTGGGAGAGATCATTTAGGAAAGAGATTCCAAAGAGATTACAAGGGAAATCTCCAATAAGCACAAAAGGGCCATCAAAAGTGAAATAGAGAGAAGAAGAGCATCCAAGTGTATCCCGAAGCTTCTTCTCCATCTATGTGCTGCCTCGGTGATCCTCTACTTCAAGCAAAATCAGAAGAGGGTCAAGTAAAGAAGAAGCCGAGCTCCTTCATCTTCAAAACGCGATTAAGGGCTTCTCTTTACTCTATTTGTCTATATTGTTATATCTGCTTGTTTAAGAAGCTTTGATTTGTTTTATTCCTTGTTTTAATATCTTGTAACTTGATTCAATCAAGGGATTGAATCAAGGGGTTTAGGTTTGTTGGTGAGCCAAAGGGAAAACCAACGGGGTTTAGGTTTGTTGGTGAGCCGAGGGTAAAACCAACGTGTAAGGGTTTGATTGTGAGCCCGGGAAAACAATCGGAGTGGTTCTAGTCGGTGAGCCTGGAAAAACCGACCGAGTTCGTTGTGAACTCGTAAAACAACAAGTTGGGTTGTGAGCTTGTAAAACAACCGGCTGTAATCTGTAAGATTATAGTGAAATTCCCAAGAGGTCTTGGGGAGTGGATGTAGGTGCTGGGATGCACCGAACCACTATATTTTTGTTGTGTTTGTGATGCTCTTTGTTGACTGACCTCCTCACTCACTTACTTAGATATTAAGCTTGCTTAACTCTTCTTCGTGCATCCTTTAGTTGCAAGCATTATCAATTTACTCAATCATTAAATTGGATAGCATACTAGGGCTAAATTAGACTTATCTTTTATTGAACCCGCTGGTTAACAGTTGATTAGATTAGAATCATACTCTTGCTAAGGTTAAGCTTCACTAAGCATCCATACAACTTAGCATAATTAATCTAAAAGATTAGAAGTAGTTTAAAAGTTTTTAAAAGACCCAATTCACCCCCCCTCTTGGGTTGTCACCTTGGGCAACACAATAGAATATCTACATGCACCTCCGCGAAAGAAATTTGGGATAAACTGGAGGTCACACATGAAGGAACCAATCAAGTCAAGGAGTCAAAGATAAATATATTAGTATATAAGTATGAGTTGTTCAAAATGGAATCCACTGAGTCCATAACTGAAATGTTTACTCGATTCACGGAAATCATAAATGGGCTAAAGAGTTTAGGAAAGTCTTATACTAACTCTGAACTAGTGCGAAAAATTCTCAGATCTCTACCAAGAGCTTGGGAGGCCAGGGTAACAGCAATTCAAGAAGCAAAGGACCTCAATACACTACAATTGGAAGAACTTCTAGGATCACTCATGACCCATGAGTTGATCATGAGGCAAAATTCAGAAGATGAGGTCAAGAAAAGAAAGACCATTGCCTTGAAGTCTACTACTCCAAAACAGAAAACTGAATCAGAAGAATCAGATAATGAGGAGGAATATGATGAAGAAGGAATGGCTATGCTTGGAAGAAAGTTCCGAAAGTTCATGAGAGGAAAGAAGAAATTTCATAAAAGGAAGCCCTTCCTCAAAGGTAGCTCAAGCAAAGAAAAGGGAAAGGACAAAGAAAAGGAAAAGGAAACACCAATTTGCTATGAGTGTAACAAGTCCGGACATTTCAAGATAGATTGTCCGAAATTGAAGTAGATGGTAATAAAACTTAAGAAGAAGAACTTCATGGCCGAATGGAGTGAAAGTGAGGAGTCAAGTTCGGAAGAGGAAGATCAACAAGAGACGGCCCAAATCTGCCATATGGCCAATGACGATGAGGTAGATTCTGAACTTGAATGTGATTTTACTGTTGAAGAATTACATGATGCATTTTTAGAACTCATGGAAGAACACAAGAAATTAATCAATAAAAATAAAGTTCTAAAAGATGAAAATCAATCTCTTATCCAAGAAAAGCAAAAACTATCTAATGACTATGAAACATTAAGTAGGAGATTCACCAATGAAACCAAAAGTCAAATTGCTGAAAATGTCAAGTTAAAAGAAGATGCTGAAAAATACAAATTCTTAGTGGACAAGTTTACACTTAGCTCAACTAAATTAAATATGATTCTTGATAGTCAAAAAGCTGTATATGATAAAGTTGGATTATGATATAAAACAAATAGAAAACAAAAATACTTAAAGAACATATTTGTGAAAGCCAAAAATGAAAATATAACTTGTCATTGCTGCAATAAATTAGAACATAAAGCATATGAGTGTAACTATAGAAAGTCTAGCTACAAAAATTGAGTAATAATTATAAGCTAAAATCTAAAAAAATTTGGGTTCCAAAAGGAACATCAAGTACTAACCCTAAAGGACCCAACATAGTTTGGGTACCTAAAGCATATTCTTGATCTTGATTGCAGGGGTGTCTTGCAGCTAATAAGGTGGATAAACGATGGTATCTAGATAGCGGCTGTTCAAGATACATGACAGGTGACGTAGAACAATTTGTCACCTTGGAATCTAAGAAGGGTGGAGTAGAAACTTATGGAGACAATGGAAAAGGACTTATAATTGGAAAGGATAAAATTTACATTACTCCATCCACCTTTATAGAAAATGTTTTATTAGTTAATGGTCTGAAACATAACCTACTCAGCATAAGTCAATTTTGTGATAAAGGTCTTAAAGTCATATTTGAAGCTTCAGTATGCATAATCACAAATCCTAAAGATAATAGTATTGTTCTTATAGGACAAAGGCTGAAAAATATTTAAATGGTAGATCTTCATGAGTTAGGCAAGAAAAATGGATTATGTTTAATTACTAATGAAGAAAGAAAAAATGAAACAAGTTGGCTTTGGCATCGTAGACTAGGACATGCTAGTATGGACTTAATATCAAAACTAGTCAAGAAGGATTTGATAAAGGAGGTGCCAAAATTGATCTTTGAAAAGGACAAAATCTGTGGACCATGCTTATTAGGAAAGCAAACAAAATCATCCTTCAAATCAAAGAATATAGTATCAACCACTAGGCCTTTTGAACTCATACACATGGATCTATTTGGACTTACTAGAACCGCAAGTC
Source organism: Phoenix dactylifera (assembly GCF_009389715.1). Lineage (NCBI taxonomy): Eukaryota > Viridiplantae > Streptophyta > Magnoliopsida > Arecales > Arecaceae > Phoenix > Phoenix dactylifera. The sequence goes on along the minus strand of NW_024067724.1, from coordinate 342,382 downwards.
TAGGAGGGAAGAAGTATGGACTAGTTACAGTAGATGATTTTTCAAGATATAAATAGGTTTTATTTCTTGCATATAAGAATGAAGCATTTTTAGCATTCTTAAAATATTATAAAAATATCATAACTGAAAAGAAGCTCACCTTAATAGCAATTCGAAGTGATCATGAAACTGAATTTGAAAATCAACACTTTGAAGAATCTTGTAATAAAAATGGTATCTCACATCAATTTTCAGCACCTAGAACGCCTCAACAAAATGGGATAGTTGAAAGAAAAAATAGGATCTTGGCAGAAATGGCACGCACAATGTTGTGCGAGTCAAATCTTCCAAAGTACTTTTGGGCTGAAGCTATAAGTATTGCTTGCCATGTTCTAAATTGGGTTTTAATACGACCTATAACCAAGAAAACTCCTTATGAACTTTGGAAGAATAAGAAACCAACTGCTAAATATCTTAAAGTATTTGGATGTAGATGTTTCATTTTAAACAATGGCAAGAAGGATCTAAGTAAATTTGATGCCAAGTCAGATGAAGGTATCTTCTTAGGATACTCTACATCTAGCAGGGCATACAAAGTATTCAACAAAAGAACTCTTGTAGTTGAAGAGTCAATTAATATCATTTTTGATGAGTCTGATAGTGAATCTCCTAGGAGAGAAAATACTTTTGATGATGATGCAGGAATTATTGACTTTGAAAAATTGAATCTTGATGACGTGCCAAATCAAGAAAAGAAAAATGATCGCGTGCCACCACAATCTCAAGACTTGCCAAAGGAATGGAGCTATGCACATGGACACCCTAAAGACTTAATCATTGGTGATCTATCTTAAGGGGTAAGAACTCGATCCTCTCTTAGAAATTTAAATGACTATCTTGCTTTTGTTTCACAATTAAAACCTATGACTTATGAAGAAGTTGAAAAAGACACAAATTGGATAAATGCTATGCAAGAAGAATTAAATCAATTTAAAAGAAGTAATGTATGGACATTAACTGAGAGACCAAAGCATAGCTCTGTAATTGGAACAAAATGGATCTTTAGAAATAAATTAGATGAAAATGGGGTAGTTATAAGAAATAAAGCTAGACTTGTAGCTAAGGGATACAATCAAGAAGAAGCGATAGATTTTGAGGAAATATTTGCTCCTGTAGCCAGATTAGAAGCTATTAGATTACTTCTAGCTTTTGCATGCTTCATGGATTTCACATTATATCAAATGGATGTAAAAAGTGCCTTCTTAAACGGTTTTATAGAGGAAGAAGTATATGTATAGCAACCTCCTGGTTTTGAAAATCATGAATTGCCAAATCATATGTTTAGATTACATAAAGCATTATATGGATTGAAACGAGCACCTAGGGCTTGGTATGATCGACTAAGCAAATTTCTACTGAATAATGATTTCAGTAGGAGAAATGTAGATAAAACACTTTTTCTCAAAAGAAGAGACAAAAATCTGCTAGTAGTTCAAATATACATAGATGACATAATTTTTGGTGCCACTAATGATAATCTTTGCAAAAAGTTTGCTAAATTAATGCAAGGAGAATTCGAGATGAGGATGATGGAAGAACTAAATTTCTTTCTCGGATTACAAATCAAGCAAACTGATGAAGGTATCTTCATTCATCAGACTAAGTACACAAAGGAAATATTAAAGAAGTTTGGGAATGAAAATCACAAGGAAATAGGCACCCCAATGAATCCCACTAGTAAGCTAGACAAAGTTGAAAAAGGAAAAAGTATAGATATAAAGCTTTATAGAGGCTTAATTGGATCTTTGCTTTACCTTACTGCTAGTAGGCCAGACATAGTGTTTAGTGTGGGAATATGTGCTAGATACCAATCAGATCCTAAGGAGTCACATCTAAGTGCTGTCAAAAGAATCCTTAGATATTTAAGAGCAACCACAAACATAGGTTTATGGTACTCTAGAGACTTCTATCTAGATTTACTTGCATATTCTGATGCAGATTTTGCTGGTTGCAAATTAGATAGGAAGAGCACTAGTGGAACGTGTCAATTTTTAGAAAATAACTTAGTATCATGGTTAAGCAAAAAGCAGAATTTGGTAGCATTGTCAACGGCTGAGGCCGAATATATAGCTGCCGGGAGTTGCTGTGCTCAAGTACTATGGCTCAAGCAACAACTAGAGGACTATGGAATTAAACTTGATAACATTCCTATAAAGTGTGATAATACTAGTGCCATTAACCTTACTAAAAATCCGGTTCAGCACTCTAAAGCCAAACACATTGAAATAAGATATTATTTCATTAGAGATCATGTGCAAAATCGGAACATATGTATTGAGCATGTATGTACTGAGAAACAATTAGCTGACATTCTCACAAAACCTTTAAGTGAAGATAGATTTTGTATGCTTAGGAGGGAATTAGGCATATATGATCCTTTTGATTAAGGAGATATAAAAAGGAGTAAATTGTCTCATGATACTCTCCTCACATTTCGAAAAATCCATGAAACATTAGTCAAACTAGTCATCTATAGATTCCTTACTCATGTATCGTTGTCCCATAAAGAACTTGTAAGGATTGGAGGAAAGGAAGAATTTTTTTAAAAAAGGAAAGGAAGAGAAAGAAAATTTTTTGAACTGGGGCCGACCCGAGCCAGAATGGGGTCGACCCCACGTTGAGTCGACCCAAGAAAAATCTGGGGTCGACCCAACGGCGGGACCCTGTTTTTAAAAGAGGGACCCGTGAGCTATGTTAGGGCACTGTTTCATCTTGTCCTCTTTCTAAAACCCTATTTCCCACTTTTCAATCCCTTCCAATCATCTCCAAATAGTGCTAGATTGCTTCCCCAAGCCGTTAGATCAAGATCTTGGAAGGAATGGGACCCAAGCGAGCCGTTGCTAAGTGATCCGGGAGAGTCTCACGGCCAACCATTATTGATAGGCATGCTAGGGACACGTCTACAGTGCCTCCACAAGGTGAGACATGTGCAGAGCCTCCTCCACCTCCTTTCCCTTCAGTTCAACTTGCAAAATATGCGGGGAGACCGGTTACCATGGAGAGAAGGATCCACTCCGAATTTTTGGATCAAGAAGGGTTCCGTTTGGAGGATTGGATCCGAAGGCAAGGATGGGAGTATCTTTGCTCCCTAGATTTAGTGACCTACCCGGGCTTGGTTCGTGAGTTCTATGCCTTCCTAAAAGTTGGAATGGGAGCACTTGTATCTGAGGTCCGAGGTGTAAGGGTTAGGGTTTCAGAAATAAGTCTGAGTGAGTTGCTTCATCTCTCCTGCAAAGAAGCTACACCGGAAAGACCAGAAAGCAAGTTGAGAGCTCTACAGCTGATTTTTGAGAGAGAATTTTGATTATTCAGAAAATTTAGTAGCTAGCTCTCTATCAGCTGAGATGAGATTGTTGCATAACTTCATAGGTCGGATATTGTTTCCAAAGAGTGGGAGATTCGATCACATATCTGAGCGAGACATGGTCATTATGGAGCATGTCATTCAGGGCATTCTCCTGAATCTTCCAGCTATGATGATCAGGTAGATGCGAGAGGCCATATGCAAATCGAGAGTCTCTTTGCCCTACGGTATGATACTCACCCTGATATTCAGACAGCATGACATATCTGTGGAGGGAGAGATATCCAGGCATCTGCTATTCACTGACACTTACACAGCACGGTCCCTAGTTCGCATGGGTTATGAGACGGTGGACGGGCAGTGGGTGCGTGCAAGAGCAGGGATACATGCACCAGAGGGTGATGCACCAGAGGGTGATGCACCAGAGGTTGGAGATCCCATCCCTGAGGCTGAGGTACCTGCGGATCATCCTACAGCATCTTCAGAGGCGGGACCTTCGTCATCCACACCCACGGGGTGCACAGAGGATTTTTGGAGCAGAATGACTGAGCTTGTGTCAGCTCAGGTGAGGACTCTCTCTGACGGATTGACGAGCAGGATGGATATCATGACTGCTGAGCTTAGCGACCTCAGAGAGGAGGTGGAAGCATTACGGAGAGAGAGAGGCTCATGGTCCATCTGTGCCCCAAGTAGCTGAGTCAGAGGTTTCGGCACAGAGTCATCCAGCTCAGCGAGGTCCACGCCAGACTCAGTCCCATCAGGCTCGACCTCCCCTCGCTACTTATGCTAGGAGGATGAGGACTAGATCACAGCCATTAGATACCCCCTAGGCTGATGTTAGCATTATGATTAGTGCCTAGGATCTATCTAGTTCTCATATGTATTTTGTGTTGTTCATGTACTTTGCACTTTGATTGAAGAACATTGTATTTTTGGCGTTAGTGTACTACAATGTTCCATATTGATCAGTAAAACTTGACTGTTTATTATTTATTGCGTCTACTTATCTATTGCCATACACCTATTTGATGATAACAAAAAGGAAGAGAAGCAAGGAAAGAAAGAAATTGCAATAAGTTGACAAACGAGGTTGAAAAATATAATAGGAGATAATATACACTTAAGGGGGAGCAATATGTAACAATGAAAATATTAAAGTCTAAACTTTCAATCAAATTTCAGAATTTGGCACATACCTCTCATACCTCGATATATAATTTGAAACTCTTGTTTTATCTCAAATTTTTGAAGTTTCATCTTTAACCAAATATAAAAGAAAGGGGGAGAAAATCAAAAGTTTAAATTGGCAATATTTGGATAAAAAAGGGGGAGACTTCACTCTCAAATTTGAAAAGCTGAAAATCAGCAACTTGAGCTCTTCTAAAACTAATTTTAAGATAAGTATCAATCTGCTCATACTCAATATTTTGTAATCATCAAAAAGGGGAAGATTGAGGATGATAGTGTTATTTTGATGATTAACACAACCATTGAGAAAATATCTAATTAAATACTACAAGTTAATTTGATACATCAATACTGAGTTCGAGACTCTCGGTACATTAAAAGAATGAGATCAAGATGTATTTCAATGATTAATAATGAGATAAAATTTGCGATAGAAAAGAGATAGTGAATTCTAAATTCTAATTCGGCAAAGTTTTAAGTGAAACGTACTCTTAAGGGGACAATAGTAATTTTCATTGTTAAGAGTATGTATGATGCGGTTGGATCCACTAGACCGCCTCGGACTTAATCATTTGGTTATTTTTGCTTTTGAGTCCTTGATGTTAATTTTATTTCAGCATAGCCTTGCTCGGGTTAGCCGACTTGGCCTTTATTAGAGTCGCTTTGGGTTTAGTTGTTTCTTGAATTCAATTAGATCAAGTCAAGTTAAGGGGTCAGGTAGCCACCTATAAATAGATGTGGTGAGCACCTATTTCAGTATGCAAAAATTAATTGAAAGGCTTTTGCCCTAGCTCTCTTCCCTTCTTTCTTCTCTTCTTGCGACGCCTTCCCCCTCTCCCTAGGCCGCCGTCCAAGGCCGCCGCCCCCTCCTTCATCCGGCTGCACCACCTCTGTCCCGAGAGGCCAGCCACCTTCTCCCTCTTCTTCCTCTCCTCCTTGATCCCTACCAGCCTCTACAAACAACTCCATCCCGTCGGATTATCAACCCGTCCTCCCCTGCGCAGACATCAGTCGAAGGCTGATATCTTGAGATCCTGACGTCCCCTCTAGACCCACGACCTACCGATGGAAAGCTAACGCGTCGATCTGACGGACGGATCTTCAGGAATCGTGTCCGCAATCAGGTCAGAACCACCCTCCCAGAAATCAAGAAGAGTCAAGAATCTTGGGATACGGATCAAATTCTATCGGATCGCATCAATTTGGTATCAGAGCAGTTCAATCCTTGGCCTTGGAAGATGGTGAACACCCGCTCTACAACCTCGAAGCAGCAAGAAGCGGCATCTTCAAAGGGCGTCGACCCACATCAAGAAGGCTCGCGATCACCCGCGGCCTCGGTAGACCTGAGACCCGATCTTGATTCCACCGACCGTCTCTTGGAGTTCTTGCGTGGGAATCAAACAACTATGCAGTAGAGCCAACAACAATTGATGGAGAAGATGGATACCACGCAACGCCATATCGAGATGATGTTGCAACTATTGCTAAATCAGCGGCAAGAAACTCCACCGGGGGGAGCTCCGCGTCGGACCCGGGTGGAATCTCCGGCCCCTATCCGTGGACGACCAGGACGGAGGGGACCCCCTCCTCGTGAGCCTCTCCTTCCCAACCCACCAGAGGAGATGTGGCTGGACCAAGGAGAAGATCGACCTAGACCTCGACCCGAGCTCATACCGATTGGCGCACGCGCTAGGGCTCGGGGGATGAGCCCGATTGGCATCGACGACGGGTCGGATATGGAGGATGATCCCATCCAGAATTTTCAGATGAGGAACCAGCGTGTGGGGGAGTACCCACGCCGAGGATATGAACGAGATCGGGACCGTAATGGAGATCGAGAGGGAGGAAATCGCGGACTGACTCTTAGGCTGAAATTTCCCAAGTTTAAAGACGGCGATCCTCTCGATTGGGTGTATCGAGCTGAGCGGTTCTTTCACTACCATGGCACAGCGGAGGACCAAAAGGTATTGATCTCATCTTTTCACCTAGAAGAGACCGCCCTGCGATGGTTTCAAACCGCCGACCGAGCCCGACTTTTCAACGGTTGGGAGGATTTTTCTGCAGCAATTTGTCGGCGTTTCGGCCCTACCGAGTACGATGACTTCCAGTCTATGCTATCAAGGGTCACCCAAAAGACTACTGTTAGAGCCTTTCAAGAGGAGTTTGAGAGGATCAGCAACCGAGTGGTGGGGTGGAGCGACTCCGCGCTGAAAAGCGTATACCTCGGAGGACTTCGTGTCGACATTCAAGCCGAGGTGAGGACTTTGCGGCCACAATCTCTGGAGGATGCCTTTGCCTTGGCCCTAATGGTGGAAGAGAAGATCAAGACCACTCGATCAGCGGCACGGGACAGCTGGACCAACCCCCGGGCCGGCCAAACCGCAGGGGGCTCCATCGGCCAGCCGAGAGCGCCGACGGTTGCAGCAGCCAACACAGGGCCGAGGACCCCTCTTCGCTTGTCAGGTGACGTCAAGAGGGTTGAGCGTCCACCCGGGAGGACCTTGACACCAGCACAAGTGGAGGAACGTCGAGCAAAAGGCCTATGTTTTCGCTGCGACGAGAAATTTACACCGGGACACCGGTGTGCGCGGCCCGTCGGAGCGGTGATGTTGATCGACGGATTGGAGGACGAGGCCGTGGCTGAAGATGGTGATGAGGTTGCTGAGGACGAGCCCCAAGATTTAGAGGCCAAGGAAGAGGACGTGCCACCTCAGATTTCATTGCATGCCTACTCCGGATCGACGACACCGAAAACGCTACGCGTGGACGGCATGATCAAAAGACGTGTGGTGCGTATCCTCATAGATACGGGCAGCACCCACAATTTTTTGGATGAGAGGCTCGTCAAACAGATCGGTCTCATAGCAGAGCCGACATTGGGCTTCGACGTGGCATTGGGTGACGGAGCCACGTTGAGGTCGGAGGGCATATGCCGAGGCATCACTTTGACGATCCAGGGCAGCCAATTCAAGCTCGATCTCTATCCATTGGCATTACAAGGAGCTGATTTGGTCCTTGGTACGCAGTGGCTGCAGAGTCTTGGCCCGGTTACATTCGACTTCGCCGAGATGTGGGTGACCTTCAGACGGAGCGGACGGCGAGTTAGATTGGATGGCATTCGGCCTAGCCCAAGGGCTGCACTTCAGCCCCTAGTCGGCTTGCCCGGATCCGGCGCGCACAGCTACTTGATGCAGCTCTTACCTCTGTCGACGGAGACCACGACGGAGGCAGGTATACCTACTGATTTGGCTGCTCTCTTACAGGGGTTCGCAGATTTATTTGAGGAGCCTCATGGTCTTCCACTCGAGAGGGAGCACGATCATCACATAGAGATTGTACCGGGAGCAGAACCGGCGAATGTGAGGCCTTACCGCTACCCGCACGTTCAGAAGGAGGAGATCTCAAAGATGGTACGAGAGATGTTGGAGAGCGGCATCATTCAGCCCAGTAGAAGCTCATATTCATCGCCGGTGCTGCTGGTACACAAGAAGGATGGGACGTGGCGATTCTGCGTCGACTACCGGGCACTTAACGCGATCACCGTTAAGGACCGGTATCCGATTCCAGTCATAGAGGAGCTGTTGGATGAGCTTGCTGGTGCGGCCTACTTCAGCAAACTTGATCTCCGTGCCGGATACCACCAGATCCGTGTCAAGCCCGAAGATGTGCACAAGACGGCATTTCGAACACACGATGGCCATTATGAGTTCCGGGTGATGCCGTTCGGCCTCACCAATGCACCAACGACGTTTCAGGGGCTCATGAATGACATATTCAGACCATTACTACGACGGTATGTCCTTGTATTCTTCGATGACATACTGGTTTACAGTCGTTCATGGCAGGAGCACCTAGAGCACTTGGAGGAAGTGCTGAAAATTCTGCGCAGAAATCAATTGAAGGTGAAGCGATCCAAGTGCCTATGGGCCGAGCCGAAGGTCGAGTACCTAGGCCATGTCATATCTGCTGCAGGTGTGGAGCCGGACCAAGCAAAGATACATTGCATGACTGAGTGGCCGCTGCCCAAGAACCAAAAGGAGCTGCGAGGATTTTTGGGCCTAATCGGTTATTACCGCCGGTTTGTGGAGGGATATGGAAAGATCGCCGCGCCACTGACCCTGCTGCTGCGAAAGGGCGAGTTTAGATGGACCGAGGCAGCGACGGAAGCGTTCGAGAAGCTCAAGGAAGCCATGACGACGGCCCCGATTTTGGCGCTACCCGATTTCGCCAAACCGTTTGTAGTCGAGTGCGATGCTTCCGGTGCCGGCATTGGTGCTGTTTTGATGCAGGAGGGACGGCCAATTGCTTTCATGAGCAAGGCGTTGTCCCCTAGGACCCGCTCGCTGTCCACATATGAGAGGGAGATGATGGCGGTCATCCATGCAGTCACAAAGTGGAGGCCGTACCTTATCGGCCGCCGATTCATCGTTCGGACTGATCAGCAGAGCCTTCCATTTTTTCTTGAGCAGCGCATACATACTCCAGCCCAGCAGAGGTGGGTGTCGAAGCTTCTCGGCTACGACTATGAGATGGTGTACAAAAAGGGCGCAGAAAATCGAGTGGCGGATGCACTATCGCGCCATCCCGAGTCCGGCGAGTTGGCGGCTTTGACTACGCCGGTTTTTTCTTTTATTTCAGACTTGAGGACCGCCACATGCCGGGATCCGGACCTAGTACAGATCCAGAGGGAGTTGGCAGCAGATCCGAGCAGTCATCCCGAGATGGAGGACCGAGATGGGTTGATTCTGGACCATGGGTTGATCCGCGTGCCCACCGATTCAGCCATGCGGCAGGTATTGATCCAGCACTTGTTAGATGTATGCCCTAGAAGCCAATCTGGCTGACACATTGTTATTTCTAGGGACATAATTTTGTACTTGACTATTTATTATTGAATAAATAAGTGGCATCTTTTCATTCATATTATTTATGTGTCTATGAATCGTCCAAGAAATTAATAAGATGATGATACATATTCTCAAGAGTTGAGAATTTGAGCCATGTATCATTGGTGATTAATTTCTAAATGCTCCTGATCAATGGATCATCACGAGGACGGTGATCGATCCGATCAGTGCACAGATCACTTTCCTTCTGGATGGACGAGACTTGAGTCCACAGTGTAGGGACACTGAAGTGATAGTGCAGGTGCTTGTTAGAGAACAAGGGTACTGAACGTGACCAAGACAAGAAGTCACTTGGATGTCTATCCACTCGTCAGTGACTTGCTTGATGTTGCAGTAGTGTGACTGGTCCTTTGACCTGCGGTGCTTCGGCTACTCACAGTAAGGTTATTGTAGTTTGACTGCACACATACATGGTCTCTAGCCATATGGGTCCATGCAGTGTAGATTGGCTGCAGTAAGTTCACTGTAGGAGTAGGGTATGCACCTATAAGGAATCTATCGACCTTGATAGAAGAGGAGTGATCCTATGTGATTTGTTAGACTGAGTTCTAAGACCTTGGCCAGGGCAGTAATATAAAGTGGAAAAAGAGTTTTCCATTAGCGAACTCAAGTCGAATAAATCTTGACATATGACAGACGATGGGGTTTGACGAGTTGTCCATGACCTCCGTTCTGTAGGGATCCACGATAGTAGGATTGTATCACACGTTAACTGCACCTAGAGGTTCATCATTCCATTCTGCTGGGTAGCCACTACATGCTGCTAGGTGTCACTGGTGGATGGTGGGACTCATAGGGATTATCTTGATGATCGATAAACCCTAATGAGTTGAGTTGGAATCGTTCCAACCCATTGAAGGGAGTTTTCAATGATATAGTGATAGAGATCACAATATATATCTCACTACCAGTCAGAATAGAACCTATGGGGTCACACACACTAGAAGTATTGACCGATCCGATGGTTGAAATCGTGATTAGGAATCAAAGTAATCAATTTGATTGATAAGAAGTTGAAGAAGGAAATGGAATTAATTAATTGGACTTGAAACAAGAATACTACTTCAGGTAGGATTCCTAGAGTCCTAATTGGATTAGGACTGGGAATCCTAGTTGGAGTAGGACTGGAATTCCTACTTGGAATAGGATTCCTACAATCCTAATGAGATTAGGAACTTTAAATTAAAATTGGATTCCTACTTGGAGTAGGATTCCTAGAAATCCTAATTGGATTAGGACTTCGAATTCAAATAAAGTCCTAATTGGATTAGGACTAAAATTAAACAAATCCTAATTGGATTAGGATTCCTTAAGTCTAAATTAATTATTAATCTAATGAATCAACATGACTCCTAATTGGATTAGGATTGAAGAGTTCAATTAAGTCATGATTCATTCAAGTCCTAATTGGATTAGGACTAGCGTAGATTGAACCCAAATTTGGCTAATCCTAATTAGATTAGGATTAAACCATGAGAGAGGCACCTAATCCTCTTTGGAAGAGGATTGGGTTAACCAAGTAAGAGGGGCATCAGCCCCTCTTCACTTAGTTGGTGCGACATGAAGAGAGAAGGGGGCCGGCGCCCCCTCTTGGAAAGTAGTCAAGGGCTCCTAACTTGTAGGAGCCCTTCATCCTTATTAAAGGAGGACTAGGGCCGGCGCCCTACAGGGACCTTTCTCCTCTTCATCACGTGGCCACCCCCTCTCCATCTCTCCTTGGTTCAGCCGCCATCAGCAAAGGGAAAAGAAGAGGAGGCGTCTCCCTCCTCTTGGTCTTCTTCCTTGGCTCCAACGCATGAAAAAGAAGAAGGCTGCAGGGGCTTTTGATCTTCTTCCCATCTTCATCCTTCTTCTTCCTCCTCTCAAGCACAATCAAGGGTTGATTGAAAGAGAGGAGATCAGCCATCAAAAGCTATCTCTGCAAGGGAGCTAGCACCCCGGTGAGATAGAGAGCTTGGATCGGATCCTGCTTCGTGTGGATACCCGTAGAGGCCGGACGTTTGAACGGCTTCAAGCGAACCCTCTTCCAAAACCACGAATTCAGATTTGCGGTGATCATCTACCCGCGCAAGGTGAAGATTTGATCTTCCTAATAGTTTTAAAAGTTTTAATTCTTACCTAATTACGAAAGGTCTCGAAACAACGTTCATGCGATGAACGTCGATCCCGCACATGCCTCTTCCACTGCCATCTGATTTAATTTTTGAAATATCAGCGGCATGGGCGGGTTCCCAACAGCACTTCCATGATACTCCTTTTGCTGGACACGAGGGATTTTTCAGGACTTACAAGAGGCTGAGCCAGAGCTGTACGTGGGTAGGCATGAAGGCAGCGGTCAGAGCTTATGTACAGCAATGCGATGTGTGCCAAAGGGCAAAAGCGGATTCACTGCGACCTGCGGGTCTACTTCAGCCTTTACCGATTTCTGATCAGGTTTGGGAGGATGTGTCGATGGACTTCATTGAGGGGCTGCCATTAGTTCGAGGGTACTCAGTGATCATGGTCGTTGTGGACCGCCTCAGCAAGTATGCCCACTTTTCGGCGCTCGCACATCCATTTTCTGCTCGACGGGTGGCAGAGGTCTACATACGGGACATTGCTCGATTACATGGTATGCCTCGGACTATTGTTTCTGATCGTGACCGCATTTTTGTTAGCGCATTCTGGCAGGCTTACTTCAAACAGCAAGGGACGAAGCTTGCCATGAGCTCGGCTTACCACCCTCAGACCGATGGGCAGACGGAGGTGGTAAACCGCTGCATCGAGCAGTACTTGCGCTGTATGATTGGTGATCGGCCCCGAGAGTGGCTTTCTTATTTACCTTGGGCCGAGTATTCGTACAACACCGCTTTTCCACTCAGCCATAGGGATGACACCCTTTGAGGCGGTGTATGGACGAGTACCACCGACGCTGCGAGTTTATGATCCACTGTCACATGCGGACCGGACAGAGGCAGATTTTGAGCTCTTAGACCGCGATGCTACCTTAGGCGGTTAAAGTTCCACATAACGACTGCGCAGAACAGGATGAAGCAGCTGCATGATCGGAAGCACAGAGATCCAGTATATGAGGTGGGCGACTGGGTATACGTCAAGGTGCAGCCTTATCGACAGTTGACACTGCGGCCCATGGCGAACCAGAAGCTCTCTCATCGCTTCTATGGGCCCTTTCAGATAATGGAGCGCATTGGACCCGTGGCGTATCGCTTGGACTTGCCGACCACATCGAGAGTTCACCCGGTATTCCACGTGTCGCTTCTGAGGGCCCGGCTTGGACCCAAGACATCTGTCGGCCCAATCATACATGAGCCACCGGAGGACGAGGTAGTGGAGCCGGTTCGAGTGCTGGCGAAGCGCAGAATACGAGTAGAAGGACGACTGGAAACCCAGATACTAGTAGAGTGGCTGGGGAGAGCAGCAGACCAGGCCACATGGGAGTTTGAGACTGAGATACTTGATCGTTTCCCTGACTTCCGACCTTGAGGACAAGGTTAAGGGAAGCGTGGTGGAGTGATGCGGTTGGATCCACTAGACCGCCTCGGACTTAATCATTTGGTTATTTTTGCTTTTGAGTCCTTGATGTTAATTTTATTTCAGCATAGCCTTGCTCGGGTTAGCCGACTTGGCCTTTATTAGAGTCGCTTTGGGTTTAGTTGTTTCTTGAATTCAATTAGATCAAGTCAAGTTAAGGGGTCAGGTAGCCACCTATAAATAGATGTGGTGAGCACCTATTTCAGTATGCAAAAATTAATTGAAAGTCTTTTGCCCTAGCTCTCTTCCCTTCTTTCTTCTCTTCTTGCGACGCCTTCCCCCTCTCCCTAGGCCGCCGTCCAAGGCCGCCGCCCCCTCCTTCATCCGGCTGCACCACCTCTGTCCCGAGAGGCCAGCCACCTTCTCCCTCTTCTTCCTCTCCTCCTTGATCCCTACCAGCCTCTACAAACAACTCCATCCCGTCGGATTATCAACCCGTCCTCCCCTACGCAGACATCAGTCGAAGGCTGATATCTTGAGATCCTGACGTCCCCTCTAGACCCACGACCTACCGATGGAAAGCTAACGCGTCGATCTGACGGACGGATCTTCAGAAATCGTGTCCGCAATCAGGTCAGAACCACCCTCCCAGAAACAAGAAGAGTCAAGAATCTTGGGATACGGATCAAATTCTATCGGATCGCATCAATTTGGTATCAGAGCAGTTCAATCCTTGGCCTTGGAAGATGGTGAACACCCGCTCTACAACCTCGAAGCAGCAAGAAGCGGCATCTTCAAAGGGCGTCGACCCACATCAAGAAGGCTCGCGATCACCCGCGGCCTCGGCGGACCTAAGACCCGATCTTGATTCCACCGACCGTCTCTTGGAGTTCTTGCGTAGGAATCAAACAACTATGCAGCAGAGCCAACAACAATTGATGGAGAAGATGGATACCACGCAACGCCATATCGAGATGATGTTGCAACTATTGCTAAATCAGCGGCAAGAAACTCCACCGGGGGGAGCTCCGCGTCGGACCCGGGTGGAATCTCCGGCCCCTACCCGTGGACGACCAGGACGGAGGGGACCCCCTCCTCGTGAGCCTCTCCTTCCCAACCCACCAGAGGAGATGCGGCTGGACCAAGGAGAAGATCGACCTAGACCTCGACCCGAGCTCATACCGATTGGCGCACGCGCTAGGGCTCGGGGGATGAGCCCGATTGGCATCGACGACGGGTCGGATATGGAGGATGATCCCATCCAGAATTTTCAGATGAGGAACCAGCGTGTGGGGGAGTACCCACGCCGAGGATATGAACGAGATCGGGACCGTAATGGAGATCGAGAGGGAGGAAATCGCGGACTGACTCTTAGGCTGAAATTTCCCAAGTTTAAAGACGGCGATCCTCTCGATTGGGTGTATCGAGCTGAGCGGTTCTTTCACTACCATGGCACAGCGGAGGACCAAAAGGTATTGATCTCATCTTTTCACCTAGAAGAGACCGCCCTGCGATGGTTTCAAACCGCCGACCGAGCCCGACCTTTCAACGGTTGGGAGGATTTTTCTGCAGCAATTTGTCGGCGTTTCGGCCCTACCGAGTACGATGACTTCCAATCTATGCTATCAAGGGTCACCCAAAAGACTACTGTTAGAGCCTTTCAAGAGGAGTTTGAGAGGATCAGCAACCGAGTGGTGGGGTGGAGCGACTCCGCGCTGAAAAGCGTATACCTCGGGGGACTTCGTGTCGACATTCAAGCCGAGGTGAGGACTTTGCGGCCACAATCTCTGGAGGATGCCTTTGCCTTGGCCCTAATGGTGGAAGAGAAGATCAAGACCACTCGATCAGCGGCACGGGACAGCTGGACCAACCCCCGGGCCGGCCAAACCGCAGGGGGCTCCATCGGCCAGCCGAGAGCGCCGACGGTTGCAGCAGCCAACACAGGGCCGAGGACCCCTCTTCGCTTGTCAGGTGACGTCAAGAGGGTTGAGCGTCCACCCGGGAGGACCTTGACACCAGCACAAGTGGAGGAACGTCGAGCAAAAGGCCTATGTTTTCGCTGCGACGAGAAATTTACACCGGGACACCGGTGTGCGCGGTCCGTCGGAGCGGTGATGTTGATCGACGGATTGGAGGACGAGGCCGTGGCTGAAGATGGTGATGAGGTTGCTGAGGACGAGCCCCAAGATTTAGAGGCCAAGGAAGAGGACGTGCCACCTCAGATTTCATTGCATGCCTATTCCGGATCGACGACACCGAAAACGCTACGCGTGGACGGCATGATCAAAAGACGTGTGGTGCGTATCCTCATAGATACGGGCAGCACCCACAATTTTTTGGATGAGAGGCTCGTCAAACAGATCGGTCTCATAGCAGAGCCGACATTGGGCTTCGACGTGGCATTGGGTGATGGAGCCACGTTGACGGCGGAGGGCATATGCCGAGGCATCACTTTGACGATCCAGGGCAGCCAATTCAAGCTCGATCTCTATCCATTGGCATTACGAGGAGCTGATTTGGTCCTTGGTACGCAGTGGCTGCAGAGTCTTGGCCCGGTTACATTCGACTTCGCCGAGATGTGGGTGACCTTCAGACGGAGCGGACGGCGAGTTAGATTGGATGGCATTCGGCCTAGCCCAAGGGCTGCACTTCAGCCCCTAGTCGGCTTGCCCGGATCCGGCGCGCACAGCTACTTGATGCAGCTCTTACCTCTGTCGACGGAGACCACGACGGAGGCAGGTATACCTACTGATTTGGCTGCTCTCTTACAGGGGTTCGTAGATTTATTTGAGGAGCCTCATGGTCTTCCACCCGAGAGGGAGCACGATCATCACATAGAGATTGTACCGGGAGCAGAACCGGCGAATGTGAGGCCTTACCGCTACCCGCACGTTCAGAAGGAGGAGATCTCAAAGATGGTACGAGAGATGTTGGAGAGCGGCATCATTCAGCCCAGTAGAAGCTCATATTCATCGCCGGTGCTGCTGGTACACAAGAAGGATGGGACGTGGCGATTCTGCGTCGACTACCGGGCACTTAACGCGATCACCGTTAAGGACCGGTATCCGATTCCAGTCATAGAGGAGCTGTTGGATGAGCTTGCTGGTGCGGCCTACTTCAGCAAACTTGATCTCCGTGCCGGATACCACCAGATCCGTGTCAAGCCCGAAGATGTGCACAAGACGGCATTTCGAACACACGATGGCCATTATGAGTTCCGGGTGATGCCGTTCGGCCTCACCAATGCACCAACGACGTTTCAGGGGCTCATGAATGACATATTCAGACCATTACTATGACGGTATGTCCTTGTATTCTTCGATGACATATTGGTTTACAGTCGTTCATGGCAGGAGCACCTAGAGCACTTGGAGGAAGTGCTGAAAATTCTGCGCAGAAATCAATTGAAGGTGAAGCGATCCAAGTGCCTATGGGCCGAGCCGAAGGTCGAGTACCTAGGCCATGTCATATCTGCTGTAGGTGTGGAGCCGGACCAAGCAAAGATACATTGCATGACTGAGTGGCCGCTGCCCAAGAACCAAAAGGAGCTGCGAGGATTTTTGGGCCTAATCGGTTATTACCGCCGGTTTGTGGAGGGATATGGAAAGATCGCCGCGCCACTGACCCTGCTGCTGTGAAAGGGCGAGTTTAGATGGACCGAGGCAGCGACGGAAGCGTTCGAGAAGCTCAAGGAAGCCATGACGACGGCCCCGGTTTTGGCGCTACCCGATTTCCCCAAACCGTTTGTAGTCGAGTGCGATGCTTCCGGTGCCGGCATTGGTGCTGTTTTGATGCAGGAGGGACGGCCAATTGCTTTCATGAGCAAGGCGTTGTCCCCTAGGACCCGCTCGCTGTCCACATATGAGAGGGAGATGATGGCGGTCATCCATGCAGTCACAAAGTGGAGGCCGTACCTTATCGGCCGCCGATTCATCGTTCGGACTGATCAGCAGAGCCTTCCATTTTTTCTTGAGCAGCGCATACATACTCCAGCCCAGCAGAGGTGGGTGTCGAAGCTTCTCGGCTACGACTATGAGATGGTGTACAAAAAGGGCGCAGAAAATCGAGTGGCGGATGCACTATCTCGCCATCCCGAGTCCGGCGAGTTGGCGGCTTTGACTACGCCGGTTTTTTCTTTTATTTCAGACTTGAGGACCGCCACATGCCGGGATCCGGACCTAGTACAGATCCAGAGGGAGTTGGCAGCAGATCCGAGCAGTCATCCCAAGATGGAGGACCGAGATGGGTTGATTCTGGACCATGGGTTGATCCGCGTGCCCACCGATTCAGCCATGCGGCAGGTATTGATCCAGCACTTCCATGATACTCCTTTTGCTGGACACGAGGATTTTTTCAGGACTTACAAGAGGCTGAGCCAGAGCTGTACGTGGGTAGGCATGAAGGCAGCGGTCAGAGCTTATGTACAGCAATGCGATGTGTGCCAAAGGGCGAAAGCGGATTCACTGCGACCTGCGGGTCTACTTCAGCCTTTACCGATTCCTGATCAGGTTTGGGAGGATGTGTCGATGGACTTCATTGAGGGGCTGCCATTAGTTCGAGGGTACTCAGTGATCATGGTCGTTGTGGACCGCCTCAGCAAGTATGCCCACTTTTCGGCGCTCGCACATCCATTTTCTGCTCGACGGGTGGCAGAGGTCTACATACGGGACATTGCTCGATTACATGGTATGCCTCGGACTATTGTTTTTGATCGTGACCGCATTTTTGTTAGCGCATTCTGGCAGGCTTACTTCAAACAGCAAGGGACGAAGCTTGCCATGAGCTCGGCTTACCACCCTCAGACCGATGGGCAGACGGAGGTGGTAAACCGCTGCATCGAGCAGTACTTGCGCTGTATGATTGGTGATCGGCCCCGAGAGTGGCTTTCTTATTTACCTTGGGCCGAGTATTCGTACAACACCGCTTTCCACTCAGCCATAGGGATGACACCCTTTGAGGCGGTGTATGGACGAGTACCACCGACGCTGCGAGTTTATGATCCACTGTCACATGCGGACCGGACAGAGGCAGATTTTGAGCTCTTAGACCGCGATGCTACCTTACGGCGGTTAAAGTTCCACATAACGACTGCGCAGAACAGGATGAAGCAGCTGCATGATCGGAAGCACAGAGATCCAGTATACGAGGTGGGCGACTGGGTATACGTCAAGGTGCAGCCTTATCGACAGTTGACACTGCGGCCCATGGCGAACCAGAAGCTCTCTCATCGCTTCTATGGGCCCTTTCAGATAATGGAGCGCATTGGACCCGTGGCGTATCGCTTGGACTTGCCGACCACATCGAGAGTTCACCCGGTATTCCACGTGTCGCTTCTGAGGGCCCGGCTTGGACCCAAGACATCTGTCGGCCCAATCATACATGAGCCACCGGAGGACGAGGTAGTGGAGCCGGTTCGAGTGCTGGCGAAGCGCAGAATACGAGTAGAAGGACGACTGGAAACCCAGATACTAGTGGAGTGGCTGGGGAGAGCAGCAAACCAGGCCACATGGGAGTTTGAGACTGAGATACTTGATCGTTTTCCTGACTTCTGACCTTGAGGACAAGGTTAAGGGAAGCGTGGTGGAGTGATGCGGTTGGATCCACTAGACCGTCTCGGACTTAATCATTTGGTTATTTTTGCTTTTGAGTCCTTGATGTTAATTTTATTTCAGCATAGCCTTGCTCGGGTTAGCCGACTTGGCCTTTATTAGAGTCGCTTTGGGTTTAGTTGTTTCTTGAATTCAATTAGATCAAGTCAAGTTAAGGGGTCAGGTAGCCACCTATAAATAGATGTGGTGAGCACCTATTTCAGTATGCAAAAATTAATTGAAAGGCTTTTGCCCTAACTCTCTTCCCTTCTTTCTTCTCTTCTTGCGACGCCTTCCCCCTCTCCCTAGGCCGCCGTCCAAGGCCGCCGCCCCCTCCTTCATCCGGCTGCACCACCTCTGTCCCGAGAGGCCAGCCACCTTCTCCCTCTTCTTCCTCTCCTCCTTGATCCCTACCAGCCTCTACAAACAACTCCATCCCGTCGAATTATCAACCCGTCCTCCCCTGCGCAGACATCAGTCGAAGGCTGATATCTTGAGATCCTGACGTCCCCTCTAGACCCACGACCTACCGATGGAAAGCTAACGCGTCGATCTGACGGACGGATCTTCAGGAACCGTGTCCGCAATCAGGTCAGAACCACCCTCCCAGAAATCAAGAAGAGTCAAGAATCTTGGGATACGGATCAAATTCTATCGGATCGCATCAATTTGGTATCAGAGCAGTTCAATCCTTGGCCTTGGAAGATGGTGAACACCCGCTCTACAACCTCGAAGCAGCAAGAAGCGGCATCTTCAAAGGGCGTCGACCCACATCAAGAAGGCTCGCGATCACCCGCGGCCTCGGCGGACCTGAGACCCGATCTTGATTCCACCGACCGTCTCTTGGAGTTCTTGCGTGGGAATCAAACAACTATGCAGCAGAGCCAACAACAATTGATGGAGAAGATGGATACCACGCAACGCCATATCGAGATGATGTTGCAACTATTGCTAAATCAGCGGCAAGAAACTCCACCGGGGGGAGCTCCGCATCGGACCCGGGTGGAATCTCCGGCCCCTACCCGTGGACGACCAGGACGGAGGGGACCCCCTCCTCGTGAGCCTCTCCTTCCCAACCCACCAGAGGAGATGCGGCTGGACCAAGGAGAAGATCGACCTAGACCTCGACCCGAGCTCATACCGATTGGCGCACGCGCTAGGGCTCGGGGGATGAGCCCGATTGGCATCGACGACGGGTCGGATATGGAGGATGATCCCATCCAGAATTTTCAGATGAGGAACCAGCATGTGGGGGAGTACCCACGCCGAGGATATGAACGAGATCGGGACCGTAATGGAGATCGAGAGGGAGGAAATCGCGGACTGACTCTTAGGCTGAAATTTTCCCAAGTTTAAAGATGGCGATCCTCTCGATTGGGTGTATCGAGCTGAGCGGTTCTTTCACTACCATGGCACAGTGGAGGACCAAAAGGTATTGATCTCATCTTTTCACCTAGAAGAGACCGCCCTGCGATGGTTTCAAACTGCCGACCGAGCCCGACCTTTCAACGGTTGGGAGGATTTTTCTGCAGCAATTTGTCGGCGTTTCGGCCCTACCGAGTACGATGACTTCCAGTCTATGCTATCAAGGGTCACCCAAAAGACTACTGTTAGAGCCTTTCAAGAGGAGTTTGAGAGGATCAGCAACCGAGTGGTGGGGTGGAGCGACTCCGCGCTGAAAAGCGTATACCTCGGAGGACTTCGTGTCGACATTCAAGCCGAGGTGAGGACTTTGCGGCCACAATCTCTGGAGGATGCCTTTGCCTTGGCCCTAATGGTGGAAGAGAAGATCAAGACCACTCGATCAGCGGCACGGGGCAGCTGGACCAACCCCCGGGCCGGCCAAACTGCAGGGGGCTCCATCGGCCAGCCGAGAGCGCCGACGGTTGCAGCAGCCAACACAGGGCCGAGGACCCCTCTTCGCTTGTCAGGTGACGTCAAGAGGGTTGAGCGTCCACCCGGGAGGACCTTGACACCAGCACAAGTGGAGGAACGTCGAGCAAAAGGCCTATGTTTTCGCTGCGACGAGAAATTTACACCGGGACGCCGGTGTGTGCGGCCCGTCGGAGCGGTGATGTTGATCGACGGATTGGAGGACGAGGCCGTGGCTGAAGATGGTGATGAGGTTGCTGAGGACGAGCCCCAAGATTTAGAGGCCAAGGAAGAGGACGTGCCACCTCAGATTTCATTGCATGCCTACTCCGGATCAACGACACCGAAAACGCTACGCGTGGACGGCATGATCAAAAGACGTGTGGTGCGTATCCTCATAGATACGGGCAGCACCCACAATTTTTTGGATGAGAGGCTCGTCAAACAGATCGGTCTCATAGCAGAGCCGACATTGGGCTTCGACGTGGCATTGGGTGACGGAGCCACGTTGAGGGCGGAGGGCATATGCCGAGGCATCACTTTGACGATCCAGGGCAGCCAATTCAAGCTCGATCTCTATCCATTGGCATTACGAGGAGCTGATTTGGTCCTTGGTACGCAGTGGCTGCAGAGTCCTGGCCCGGTTACATTCGACTTCGCCGAGATGTGGGTGACTTCAGACGGAGCGGACGGCGAGTTAGATTGGATGGCATTCGGCCTAGCCCAAGGGCTGCACTTCAGCCCCTAGTCGGCTTGCCCGGATCCGGCGCGCACAGCTACTTGATGCAGCTCTTACCTCTGTCGACGGAGACCACGACGGAGGCAGGTATACCTACTGATTTGGCTGCTCTCTTACAGGGGTTCGCAGATTTATTTGAGGAGCCTCATGGTCTTCCACCCGAGAGGGAGCACGACCATCACATAGAGATTGTACCGGGAGCAGAACCGGCGAATGTGAGGCCTTACCGCTACCCGCACGTTCAGAAGGAGGAGATCTCAAAGATGGTACGAGAGATGTTGGAGAGCGGCATCATTCAGCCCAGTAGAAGCTCATATTCATCACCGGTGCTGCTGGTACATAAGAAGGACGGGACGTGGCGATTCTGCGTCGACTACCGGGCACTTAACGCGATCACCGTTAAGGACCGGTATCCGATTCCAGTCATCGAGGAGCTGTTGGATGAGCTTGCTGGTGCGGCCTACTTCAGCAAACTTGATCTCCGTGCCGGATACCACCAGATCCGTGTCAAGCCCGAAGATGTGCACAAGACGGCATTTCGAACACACGATGGCCATTATGAGTTCCGGGTGATGCCGTTCGGCCTCACCAATGCACCAACGACGTTTCAGGGGCTCATGAATGACATATTCAGACCATTACTACGACGGTATGTCCTTGTATTCTTCGATGACATACTGGTTTACAGTCGTTCATGGCAGGAGCACCTAGAGCACTTGGAGGAAGTGCTGAAAATTCTGCGCAGAAATCAATTGAAGGTGAAGCGATCCAAGTGCCTATGGGCCGAGCCGAAGGTCGAGTACCTAGGCCATGTCATCTCTGCTGCAGGTGTGGAGCCGGACCAAGCAAAGATACATTGCATGACTGAGTGGCCGCTGCCCAAGAACCAAAAGGAGCTGCGAGGATTTTTGGGCCTAATCGGTTATTACCGCCGGTTTGTGGAGGGATATGGAAAGATCGCCGCGCCACTGACCCTGCTGCTGCGAAAGGGCGAGTTTAGATGGACCGAGGCAGCGACGGAAGCGTTCGAGAAGCTCAAGGAAGCCATGACGACGGCCCCGGTTTTGGCGCTACCCGATTTCGCCAAACCGTTTGTAGTCGAGTGCGATGCTTCCGGTGCCGGCATTGGTGCTGTTTTGATGCAGGAGGGACGGCCAATTGCTTTCATGAGCAAGGCGTTGTCCCCTAGGACCCGCTCGCTGTCCACATATGAGAGGGAGATGATGGCGGTCATCCATGCAGTCACAAAGTGGAGGCCGTACCTTATCGGCCGCCGATTCATCGTTCGGACTGATCAGCAGAGCCTTCCATTTTTTCTTGAGCAGCGCATACATACTCCAGCCCAGCAGAGGTGGGTGTCGAAGCTTCTCGGCTACGACTATGAGATGGTGTACAAAAAGGGCGCAGAAAATCGAGTGGCGGATGCACTATCGCGCCATCCCGAGTCCGGCGAGTTGGCGGCTTTGACTACGTCGATTTTTTCTTTTATTTCAGACTTGAGGACCGCCACATGCCGGGATCCGGACCTAGTACAGATCCAGAGGGAGTTGGCAGCAGATCCGAGCAGTCATCCCGAGATGGAGGACTGAGATGGGTTGATTCTGGACCATGGGTTGATCCGCGTGCCCACCGATTCAGCCATGCGGCAGGTATTGATCCAGCACTTCCATGAAACTCCTTTTGCTGGACACGAGGGATTTTTCAGGACTTACAAGAGGCTGAGCCAGAGCTGTACGTGGGTAGGCATGAAGGCAGCGGTCAGAGCTTATGTACAGCAATGCGATGTGTGCCAAAGGGCGAAAGCGGATTCACTGCGACCTGCGGGTCTACTTCAGCCTTTACCGATTCCTGATCAGGTTTGGGAGGATGTGTCGATGGACTTCATTGAGGGGCTGCCATTAGTTCGAGGGTACTCAGTGATCATGGTCGTTGTGGACCGCCTCAGCAAGTATGCCCACTTTTCGGCGCTCGCACATCCATTTTCTGCTCGATGGGTGGCAGAGGTCTACATACGGGACATTGCTCGATTACATGGTATGCCTCGGACTATTGTTTCTGATCGTGACCGCATTTTTGTTAGCGCATTCTGGCAGGCTTACTTCAAACAGCAAGGGACGAAGCTTGCCATGAGCTCGGCTTACCACCCTCAGACCGATGGGCAGACGGAGGTGGTAAACCGCTGCATCGAGCAGTACTTGCGCTGTATGATTGGTGATCGGCCCCGAGAGTGGCTTTCTTATTTATCTTGGGCCGAGTATTCGTACAACACCGCTTTCCACTCAGCCATAGGGATGACACCCTTTGAGGCGGTGTATGGACGAGTACCACCGACGCTGCGAGTTTATGATCCACTGTCACATGCGGACCGGACAGAGGCAGATTTTGAGCTCTTTGACCGCGATGCTACCTTACGGCGGTTAAAGTTCCACATAACGACTGCGCAGAACAGGATGAAGCAGCTGCATGATCGGAAGCACAGAGATCCAGTATACGAGGTGGGCGACTGGGTATACGTCAAGGTGCAGCCTTATCGACAGTTGACACTGCGGCCCATGGCAAACCAGAAGCTCTCTCATCGCTTCTATGGGCCCTTTCAGATAATGGAGCGCATTGGACCCGTGGCGTATCGCTTGGACTTGCCGACTACATCGAGAGTTCACCCGGTATTCCACGTGTCGCTTCTGAGGGCCCGGCTTGGACCCAAGACATCTGTCGGCCCAATCATACATGAGCCACCGGAGGACGAGGTAGTGGAGCCGGTTCGAGTGCTGGCGAAGCGCAGAATACGAGTAGAAGGACGACTGGAAACCCAGATACTAGTGGAGTGGCTGGGGAGAGCAGCAGACCAGGCCACATGGGAGTTTGAGACTGAGATACTTGATCGTTTCCCTGACTTCCGACCTTGAGGACAAGGTTAAGGGAAGCGTGGTGGAGTGATGCGGTTGGATCCACTAGACCGCCTCGGACTTAATCATTTGGTTATTTTTGCTTTTGAGTCCTTGATGTTAATTTTATTTCAGCATAGCCTTGCTCGGGTTAGCCGACTTGGCCTTTATTAGAGTCGCTTTGGGTTTAGTTGTTTCTTGAATTCAATTAGATCAAGTCAAGTTAAGGGGTCAGGTAGCCACCTATAAATAGATGTGGTGAGCACCTATTTCAGTATGCAAAAATTAATTGAAAGGCTTTTGCCCTAGCTCTCTTCCCTTCTTTCTTCTCTTCTTGCGACGCCTTCCCCCTCTCCCTAGGCCGCCGTCCAAGGCCGCCGCCCCCTCCTTCATCCGGCTGCACCACCTCTGTCCCGAGAGGCCAGCCACCTTCTCCCTCTTCTTCCTCTCCTCCTTGATCCCTACCAGCCTCTACAAACAACTCCATCCCGTCGGATTATCAACCCGTCCTCCCCTGCGCAGACATCAGTCGAAGGCTGATATCTTGAGATCCTGACGTCCCCTCTAGACCCACGACCTACCGATGGAAAGCTAACGCGGAGATCTACAACATATCCAAAATTGAGATCGATCTGACGGACGGATCTTCAGAATCGTGTCCGCAATCAGGTCAGAACCACCCTCCCAGAAATCAAGAAGAGTCAAGAATCTTGGGATACGGATCAAATTCTATCGGATCGCATCAATGTAGCAATACCATGGCATACATTCAAAATTGCTTGAAGTATATTTCATTGATTATACGGATGAATCTAATCTTAAGTTGCAGCAAAGTGTGGAATGAGTCGACCCCAAGATTGATGAAGTCGACCCCGGCACATCATGGAACCATCAGGCACACTTCTGCAAAAATGGCACGGATGAACAGTAGTTGAGTCGACCCCAAGCTTGCTTGAGTCGACCCCATCTTCAAGCCTCAAGAAAACAAGTCTCTGGAATTTACTGAGAGGGCCGACCCCAACCTTCCTTGAGTCGACCCCAGATTGAGTCGACCCCAGGAATGCTTGAGTCGACCCCAATGGAGTCGACCCTAACTGAGCATGAGTCGACCCTAAGGCTGTGTCGTTCAAAGATGTCTCTCTGAAATCCCTGAGAGGGTCGACCCCAATGGAACTTGAGTCGATCCCACTGAACCTTGAGTCGACCCCAAAAAGAGTTGAGTCGACCCCAGTGAAAAACGGCTGAAATATAAGGTTCTGTGTTTCCTGAGAGGGCCGACCCCAATGTAGCATGAGTCGACCCCAGTGAAAGTTGGGTTGACCCCAGTGAAAGTTGAGTCGACCCCAAGTCTGATGAACAGTGGTTTGAGTCGACCCCAGCACGGGCAGAAGCATAACGGCTAGTTCTGCAGAAGTACTTTTTGTCCTCCCAATAGTAAGTAACGGCCAGTTTTTGAAATCTAACCAATGGGGGGTGTCCAATGGATGACGGAAACTATTTAAAGTGACACTATTCATCAGAGAAAGTATCCTTTTCACGAAATATCAAAGCTTACACAAGAAAGACAAGTGCCCTAATTTTCTTCATCCAAGTGCTTCACTCAAAGAGTCAAAAGAAAGTGGTAGAGCAGATTCTAAGGAACATTAAGAGCTCCATCAACCCTTGAAGAGTGAAGCAATCTTGTCAAAGATTGATATTAGTTTGGAAGAACCTAGGGCAAAGAATTCACCACTAACATCGGAACAAGGATTAATTATATTTTTAATTTATTCTTGGATAAACATGCAAATTGGCTACAAGCCTAATAAGCATTCGAATAAAATTTCACAAAAGTAATTTGGGCATAGTCCATCTTCAGTTAGCATGAAATGTCTACCCTAATCTAAGGTGGCAGCACATCGCATCTTCCTTAAGCATGAACTATCTTATTTTTACTTCAATGATCATGAAGAGCAGTTGTATAAACGTCATACTTAAAATCACAGAAATTAAATATGAGATGAAATAAAATATTCATTAGGAGCAAAATAAAGTTTATACAACTCTAAGAATAGAAATCAAAAATGCAAAACCCTTAGCCCTTTGTTAGGGCTGCATCCGGCCCTAGAGTGGAGATCAGCCTTCCATGGAGTCGTGGGCGACAGCAGCAGTGCAGCAGCGGCCTCCCATTAGGACTTCCTTCCTCTTGCTTGTGTTTGGTTTTCTCTTCTCTGGCCTCTGCAGGAACTCCTCAGATCCTTGGATTAATGTGGGAACTTGGCCTGTGAACCCGAGCTTGATGGGAGAAGCCTCCCTCCCCGGTGGGGGAAGAAGGAATGCCCCCCCCCCCCCCCCCCCCCCCCCGGTGGGGGAAGAGGGAATGGTTTCCCAAGGAGTACTCTCTTCCTTTTATAGGCTCAGTATCCTCTCTCTCTCTTCCTCTCTGGATATTCCGAATGGAAGGATAAGGATGTGGAGGTTTGAGTTGATCCGGACATTAGAAGAGGCTGAGCTGGGAAGCTTGATCGCACGGAAGGAGTTGACGATGAATCGCAGAGAAGACGCGTGAGACGGCTGAGAACAAGCGGGTCCTGGGAGGAAATGAAGGAGGAGTCTGTTTTGCTAAGCTGGGGAGCTTGATCCGCAGACTGATCCCAAAGACGTTGCGGCTCTAATCCGTTGAAGCAGGGGATAAGGGTGGCAGGTGGGTAGCTGAGAGCGGAAGAAGATCTCGGAGGAAGAGGATTACGGAGAAGATGGGATCTTGGCTCTATCTTGGTTCCGAGTGACATGCCAACGGGCTGAAGAGAGGGACTCGGGTTGGTTGAAGCTAAAATAGGGGAGGATGACGTGGAATCGTGGGATGAATGCGGTTGAGCAGCTGGACGATTGATGCGATCGCGGACATGGTTGAATGCTGTCGCTGGGTTCATGCAGATGGGAGGGAAGATGCTGGATCGCTGATAAGGAAAGATCACAAGTGGTTGCTGGGGTGTTATCCACGGAATGGGAAGAGGATGACTTTGTTCTGTTTCCGAAACAGGGGAGGATGCAGTTGGGAATCGGCTGAAGCATAGAAGCAAAGGATAAGCTGGAGCTTTGAACGTGGAAGGGATAAGGATGATTACGAATGTGAGATCGATCCGGAAGAAGACGTGGCTTTGGTTGTTTGGAATCCTCACGGGGTTCGGATAAGGAAGGGGTCCGTGGGTCTCGGCTGGGAAATAATTCAGAAGATGGTTGGGACGTAGGAGATGGAATGAAGGGGATTTGCATGATGACGTGGAATGAAGAGAAGTTGAGCGAGATCTTGGCTGGGCATGGAAGAAGTTGGGGATCCGGTCGTGAAAGAAGATGAGCTTGGGACGTGTTCTGTTCGTGGAGAAGATCTCGGCTGAGATGCTGGGAAGGCGTTAAACAGGGGAGCTGGAACGTATGAATGAAGGGAGTTTGGAAGAAACAAACGCGAGAGAAGGGAAACGGATGGGATCACTCGAGCGGGAGGTGCTGGGAAAATCCGGGATGCAAGGGATTAGGAAGACTTTGAACGGGATGAAGAGAAATGGCTCTGTTGCTTGGAGGAAATCTGGGAAGAAAATCTTGGATCCATGGGTGATGGATTTAATCCGAATGGGAGGGACGCTTGGGAATGCGGCTGGTGGACGGGATGCCTGGGCTTTATCCCGTGGGTGATGAAATTCCAATGCGAACGGGATTAAGATTAGCTTGATAGGAAATCTAGGAGGATCAAAGCCGGAAGATGATAGCTCTGTTTGGATGCCGTGAATGATGGGGAGTTCGGAAGGGAGACGCGTGGAAAAGGATGGAGCGCTGGAAGGGATGAAGATAGATCACGGACGCGTGGGAAGATGGGTTTTCTTTTGAGGCAGGGGTAAAAAAAATGGCGTGCAAGGAGCTGGGATTTATTTGGGAGAAAAGATTTTGAGACATGACGGTCGGCTGGGAAGTCTTGGGACGACCCTGTTCTTTGGACATGGAACAGGGGAGATTGGGACTGGACCGGGTGCGTGTCATTCGGGTTCAGGGATCATCCCAAATAAGTTTGACTTGACCTGCATTCATTAGGCTTAATCATTAAATCAACTTGAATTACCTCTGATAATTATTAAAATGCAATGATGATGGTAACACATATTTTATGGTTAAATTTGCGAAATATGCGAATTAAAATAATGATAAGTGCTATGAATAAAAGGTTAATTTATGCATTATTTAGCACTTATCAAAGAGAGAAGTCTCATCAAGCGATAACTATATTCTAAACTCTTTTTTGTAGTTTATAATTGTTATATTTGCTCATCTAGGAGTTTCAACCTTTTTTTTCTTTTTAATCACCTTGTAAAGGTTTGT
This sequence comes from Phoenix dactylifera, assembly GCF_009389715.1. Taxonomy (NCBI): domain Eukaryota; kingdom Viridiplantae; phylum Streptophyta; class Magnoliopsida; order Arecales; family Arecaceae; genus Phoenix; species Phoenix dactylifera. The sequence goes on along the minus strand of NW_024067724.1, from coordinate 314,039 downwards.
TGGTGAGCCCGTAAAACCAACGGTGTAGGTTTGTTGGTGAACCCGTAAAACCAATTGTGAAGGTTCGTTGGTGAGCCCGTAAAACCAACATAGATTTTTGGTGATCCCGGAAAATCAAAGTGTAAAGGTTTTTGGATTGTGAGCCCGAAAAACAATCCAACTGTAATCCACGGGATTATAGTGAATTCCCAAGGGGTCGCTTGGGGAGTGGACATAGGTGCTTAGGAGAGCACCGAACCACTATACTTCTTGTGTGTTTGCATTGTGTATTGTTTTAACTTCACTCACTCATCAATTGACTAAATTAAGATAGTAAAAATTTAGAGAAACCAATTCACCCCCCCCCCCCCTCTTGGCTTGTCATCTTCGGCAACACTCTTCCCTTCTTTGGGTGCCAGATTGAAAGCGGGAGGAGGACGTGAATGACGCTTCGAATCTGGAAGGCTGGCCGCGGGATCGACGAGGAGGAGCCGATCGTGGAAGAGATCCGGTGCGGATTGGCTGGAACACGGGATGTTTGCATCGCTCGAAACGGCCGCTGGAAGCAACGCGGACGGCTGGAGGAGGATGATGCAGCTGAAGAAGAAATGGACGCGTGAGGGGATTCGCTGATTTGGGAGGCTGTGAACTTCCTTCTTTGGGCCAAGAGGGGGACGTGATGCATGGAGGAATGAGCTAGCCGCGCGATGCTTGCAGATGCGGAGGAGACGGACGGGTTGATGCTGGGAATCCGGAATGGGCGCACGGCTGGGAATGGAAGGTTGCAACGCTAGTTGGGACTTGGCTTTGCAGGAAGCTGAGATTTGATCCGGATGCGTCAAGGATCTGGAAAATTCTGGGAGCACATTGGGATTGAAGGCTGAAGACCGTTGATGACGGAAGAGATCCGGTTGCATCGTGGGGCTGAGCTCCATCACATGAAGATGCTGGCTTGACTTAAGCTCGGGCTGCCGGGCATTGGGCTCAAACCCAATGTTAATTGGTTTCTTGGATTACTTGCACTCAAGCACAAATAAAACATTAATTAGTTAATTTTATTATTAATGATTAGCTATAATACTAATTAAGATGGTATGACGATTGTACTTTTGTGCCCTCATCACACCCCCCAATCAGCTTATTGCTAGTCTCTAGCAATTTAGTGCAGAAATGAGAGTGCAAAAGTATTAATTATTATTATATAAATACATGAACTAAAATAAATACTCACTTTCGTAGAGCACCACGATTGCACTTAGCATGTGCAACAAGCCGTTAAACCCCTAGGTTACCCTTACCCTAGTGGACGAGTGTTGTCTCGTGAGGGTTTGCAGTGAAGTTACCGACAAACTTCATCAGTCAGGAATTTCCAATTTTTAACTCGAAATTTGAACAAGTATTACTGTATGAAACTAGAATTGCAAGAACAATAGAGACTTGTTGCTATCATATTTAAACAGACTCTAACTCAAGTTTTATTACACCCCATCTATCTGCTAACAAGTCAAGAATGTAGTGAGGTGCAAGATAGTATCATATAAATGAGTGGCTTTCACTTACTTCCAACATGATCACTCCAATTTTTAAGACTTTCTAGAGTTAAATGGTCATGAACACCTCAAATTTAACTTTTAATTAAACTGAATGCTAATAAGAATGACTTGTGCAATATCTAGCCTTATTAAGCTTTCTAGCTGACCCGTGTAGCGAGTGTTAGGCCAATAACTTCCGATCCAGATGGCTCAGGGCACTAGGTGTAAAGACACCCTAACAGGCTTAATAACTCAAGTCAACTAGGCTCCAAAGCCAAATTAGTCACTCAGAGTTTAATCTCAGCCATCCTCACCTTTTTATGCGAACACTCGTTGCTTGCTAAGCAAGAGGCCCGGTTACTCAGTGAGAAGACTTACGATAAACTCATTTTATTTAATTTTTTTTATCAATTTTTTTTATAATAGGGTGTTCATCACACATATAACTTTAAATTATCCAGAAGATTAAAAGTATTCATATTAGTTGCAAGTTTACATACCCCACTATTCATGTGCTTACGTGTAGGTGCTAAATCGTCTTATATCATGTTAGCAGAAGATAGATGGGACGAAAACTCAAACTAGAACTGCTATCATATTCCTTAACTCAAAGCTATTGTCAAAGCAATTTCTAGTTTGTATAGCCAAAAAGAATTTGAGTTAAAAATTTGAAATCCCCCCTCTTTTTTTTATGTGCTCATCATTTTTTTTATTTATTTTTTTATTTATTTTTATTATCTTTTTTTTTGAAATCAAAAATATTCTCACCCCCATACCTAAATCTAACATTGTCCTCAATGTTAAAGAAATTTTAAAGCAGTAATAGGATAGAGAAGAAGTTACCTGATATGGGTAGGCAAATTGACAATTGGGGCCAAAAATCCCCAAACCTGCATGTTAGTATTTTTTTTTAATAATTTTATTATTATTATTATTTTATAATATTTATATGTTGGGTTGCCTCCCAAGAGCGCTAAGTTTTATTCTTCACCAGATAATTCTAATTCATTCATGATGGACAGGGTCGGTCAGAAGTGTCTCCTCAACTTCTGAACTCAGATACTCAAGATATGGTTTTAAACAATGTTCATTGACTTGAAAGCATCTACCATCCTTGGTGTTGCATATTACTACTGCACCATGCGGATGCACTTTCTCTACTATGTATGGGCCAGTCCAGCAGGATTTAAGTTTCCCAGGAAACAGATGTAATCGAAAGTCATATAAAAGAACTTTCTGTCCTGGGTGAAATTCCTTACGAATGATCATTTTATCATGCATGATCTTCATGCGATCTTTGTACTTCTTGGCACACTCGTAAGCATTGTTTCTAATTTCTTCAAGCTCTTCGAGCTGAAGCTTCCTATGTTCTCCTGCTTTGTCAAGATCGAAATTTAAATGTTTAATAGCCCAATAGGCCTCGTGCTCTAACTCGACAGGTAAATGGCAGGCCTTGCCATAGACAGTTCTATATGGAGATATTCCAATTGGTATTTCGTAAGCCGTCCGATATGCCCACAGTGCATCTGTTAGCCTAGGAGACCAATCTTTCCGAGATGTATTAATAGTTTTTTCAAGGATGGTCTTGATTTTTCGATTGAAAATTTTGACTTGTCCACTTGTTTATGGATGATATGATGTACTAACCTTGTGATTAATGTTGTACTTTCTCATAAGGGCTTTAAAGATTTTATTACAAAAATGTTTCCTCCCATCACTAATGATAGCACGAGGGGTGCCGAAACGAGCAAAGATAGATTCTTTAAGGAACTTGATTACCACTTTGTGATCATTGGTCTTACATGCGATAGCCTCAATCCATTTTGATACATAGTCAACTCCCACAAGAATGTACTGGTGCCCAAACGACATAGAAAAAGGACCCATAAAATCAATACCCCAAACATCGAAGATTTCTATAATTAAGATAGGGTTCAGGGGCATCTCATTCTTTCTCGAAAGTTTTTCTAATCGTTGACATCGATCGCAAGATTTACAATAGTCATGCGCATCTCGAAAAAGTGTGGACCAATAAAATCCGCACTGCAAAACTTTTGCAGCAGTTTTCTTTCCACTAAAATGACCACCACAAGCATGGTCATGACAAAATAAAAGGACATTCCTTTGATCATGTTCAGGGATGCATTGTCTGATGATTTGATCAGGATAGTATTTGAACAAGTATGGTTCATCCCAAAAAAACCATTTTACACAAGCTAGGAAGCGGAATTTCTCTTGTTTGGTCCATGAACTGGGCATTCGTTCAGTAACTAGATAGTTGACTACATTAGCATACCATAGAACATTGGTACGGAAAATCATCATTAATTGTTCATCAGGGAAGGTCTCGGACACAGGCATGGATTCTCCAGATGATTCAACAATCAGTCTGGACAAGTGGTCAGCTACTACATTTTCAGATCCCTTTTTATCTCGAATTTTGAGATCAAATTTCTGGAGCAATAGAATCCAACGAATGAGCCTTGCCTTAGCATCATTCTTTATGAGAAGGTACTTAAGGGCGGCATGATCAGAATAAACAAGAACCTTAGATCCTATCAGGTAGGGGCAAAATTTATCTAGAGCAAAAATAACTGCCAACAATTCTTTTTCAGTGGTGGAATAGTTGAGTTGGGCGTCATTTAGAGTTTTGCTCGCATAATGAATAACATGGGAAAGCTTCTCTACTTGCTGACCTAAGACAGCACCTATGGCATAATCGGATGCATCACACATGATTTCAAAAGGACGACTCCAATCAGGACACCTTATGATGGGTGCTGAAGTCAATTCAGACTTCAGTCTTTCGAAAGCAGTTACACAAGTTGGTGAAAAATTGAAAACAACATCTTTGGCCAACAAATCACATAAGGGTTTTGATATTTTGCTAAAATCCTTGATAAAGTGGCGGTAAAAAACCCGCATGCCTTAAAAATGATTGAATTTCCCTAATAGTCTTAGGAGGTGGCAATTTAGCAATTAATTCTACTTTGGCCTTATCACCTCAATTTTCCTTTGTGACACAATGTGTCCTAAAACAATACCTGATTCTACCATGAAATGACACTTCTTCCAATTAAGAACTAAGTTTTTCTCTTTACAGCGTTCTACAACCAGTGTCAAGTGGTGCAGACATTCATCAAAATTGGATCCAAATATAGAAAAGTCATCCATGAAAACTTCTAAAAAATTTTCCATCATGTCGGAGAAAATGCTCATCATACACCGCTGAAATGTAGCTGGTGCATTGCATAACCCAAAAGGCATGCGACGATAGGCAAAAGTGCCATAAGGACAAATGAATGTGGTTTTCTCTTGATCCTCACGTGCAATTGGAACTTGGTTATATCCAGAATAACCATCAAGAAAACAGTAATGAGAGTGGCCAGCTAGACGTTCTAACATTTGGTCAATGAAAGGTAGTGGGAAGTGGTCTTTTCTAGTCATGGCATTAAGCTTCTTATAGTCGATGCATACTCGCCATCCCGTTTGGACTCGAGTAGGGACTAACTCATTGTGATCATTTTTCACCATAGTGATGCCAGACTTTTTAGGTACGACTTGAACTGGGCTTACCCACTGACTATTAGAAATAGGATATATAATTCCTGCATCTAAAAGCTTGATGACCTCGGCTCGAACTACATCCTTCATGATTGGATTAAGTCGATTTTGTGGTTCTCTAGAGATTTTTGCATCTTCTTCTAGATGGATTTTATGTTGGACCACAGAAGGACTAATCCCCTTAATATCAGCTATAGACCAACCGATAGCTTCCTGATTCTTCCGAAGGATACTTAACAACTTCTCTTCCTGTTCTTTAGTCAGATTCGATGCAATTATAACAGGTAAGGTCTTGTTGTCTCCAAGAAATGCATACTTTAAGTTTTCGGAGAGGTCTTTAAGTTCTAGCTGGGGAGGTTTGACATTGGATGGCACTAGCTGAGAGTTTGAAATAGGCAATGATTCAAACTTGGTGGCCCATCTGCTAGTATCCATCACAGGAATGGAATCTAACAATGCATTAACCTCCTGACTTGATTTACAATCTTGACCAAAATTAGCCAAACATCTTTCTAATGGGTCAGAATATCTCGACTCTTCAAAAGAACTGCTAATTATGTTCTCAATCATATGAATTTCTTCCAAATCGTCCATCTCAGATGACTGACTACTACTGTGAAAAATATTGAGCTGGACCGTCATGTTCCCAAATGCTAAGGTCATTATCCCATTTCGGCAACTGATCACAGCATTTGAAGTGGCCAAAAATGGTCTGCCAAGGATTACCGGGATGTGATTACCTAGATTTTTTACTAGTTTAGTTTCGAGGACTACAAAATCCACAGAGTAGTAAAACTCATTTACCTTTACAATTACATCCTCTATAATTCCCTTAGGATACTTTACAGTCCTATCTGCTAATGACAAAGTAATGTTTGTGGGCTTTAATTCCCCCAAACCTAGTTCGGTGTAGACAGAATAGGGTAATAGGTTCACGCTAGCTCCTAAATCTAGGAGAGCTCTCCGAATGATGGTTTCTCCTATTTTAATTTCAACAGTGGGGCAACCAGGGTCCTTGTATTTTGGGGCAATCTGTTGTTGAATAAGAGATGAGGCTTGTGCCACCATCACAGCTTGCCTAGGAATACTGGTTTTTCTTTTCACCGTGGTTAGGTCTTTTAAGAATTTGGTATAGGAAGGGATCTGTCTGATGGCATCTAGGAAGGGTAAATTTATTTGGACATTTTTAAAGACTTCCATGATTTCATCGTACTGAGATTTTTTCCTTTGAGTCTTGTAGTCTACTAGGAAAGGGAGCCTTGGGTGTGTATGTCTCTATTGGTTTCTCCTCTATTCCTTGTGTTACCTATTCTTGTGCCTTTTTTCTGAGTGGGGTTCGGTTTATGCTTTTCTTCTTTTTTTTGTACAGGAAGTTGGACTTTGTTGTCCACTTGCTTGCCAGACCGTAAAGTGGTAATTGCCTAGACTTCATGGGTAGGGTTTCCATTAGAATCAATCTGAAACTGGCCTCTCGGCCCTTGATTCTGTTGCATACTAGGGTTAGGCACTGGCTGCCTAGGTAGTTCACCTTTCTTCCTATCCCCTAGAGAGTTTGCTATTTGGCTTAGACTAATCTCAAGTTTTGCAATTGCTTGCGCATGGAATTGGTTAGTCTGGGTTTGAGCCATGTTGGTCTGTTGTTACTGTTGGATAAAATCTTGTTGTTGTTTCATCATGTTAGCCATTATGGTTTCTAATGATGAAGATTGTTGTGGGATAGGAGCATTGTAAGGAGGTACAGATGGATCCAAAGGTTGGTTCATTTGTGATGGACCTATCCGGGAGAAGTTTCTCTGAAAACTTGATGGACCACCTTGATGCTGAATAGGTTCATTTTGCTTGTATGAGAAATTTGGGTGGAACCTATTATCAAGGTGGTAGACTGGGCTGAATGAATTGGGAGTGGGCTTCTTGAAGGCACTATATGAGTTTAGAGCATTTGCCTGCTCAACCTTAATGTTGGGTAAACTAGAACAACATTCCACTAAATGCTCAGAACTGTTACACAAGATACATAAGTCATGTGGTTCGTGTTCCACTTTCATGATGGGATTTAACTCTTTATATGAACTCGAGCTAGTGGAAACAGTGAAAGCATTAAACTTTTTACTTAAGTTGTTCATTCCAGTCACCAGATTGGACATGACATTTTTGAGTTCTGGGTCTGCTTTTATTTCATAATTACCTGGTTTTCTAGACCCGAACTCATCTCTATTTACTTCCTCACCATAGTTACTCCAATTTTGGGTGTTCTCGGCTAAGTCAACAAGAAATTCATAGGCTTGATCCGGGGTTTGGTTCATGAACCTACCCTTGTGCATGGACTCAATCATGTTTCTATGTGCCGGAGTTAGTCCTTTATAAAAGAAGTGGACTAGATCAGCCTTGTCAAGCCCATGGTGCGGGCACTTGACCAAAAGATCATGGAATCTTTTCCAAAGTTGGAAAAATTTCTCCTCAGATTTTCCTCTAAAATTTCTTATGGCATCCTTAATTTTTTTAGTATTTACCATGGGATAGAATTTAGCCATGAACTTCTTAGATAGTTGTTCCCATGATGTGATGGAATTAGAAGCAAGAGAATACAGCCATGCAGCGGCACGATCCTCTAAAGTCATGGAAAACAACCTTAATTTAATACCCTCTTCATTTAAGTTTTGATTTCTAAATGTTTGACAGATTGTCAAAAATTTGTTTAGATAAATATAGGGTTGTTCACTCTCGAACCCATGAAACTTGGGTAACATGTTTATTGTTGCAGCCCGAATCTCGAATTGGGTTGCATTATTAATTGGTAATACTATGCAAGAAGGGGGACTAGCAGATGCGGGTGCGAACAACTCATTCAAAGTTCTAATATGTTCACCCATTGTGGAGATTGACGGTTGGTTTACAGTTCGCAGGTTGTGATAAAAAGTTCTGTCAATCTCAGGATCAAATGGGGTTAACTTATCCCTTAATGACCTTCTACCATGCATACATTATAAACAATTCATCAGATGTGACTCCTAAAATGAACGAAATCCTAAGAGAAGAGAAGGGCTAAACACAGTTGACCACAACCAACACCACACAACATTTTGACCCTATTAGTTTTAGAATTAAGTGAGGTTTAGTAGCTTCTTAAATCTAGTTGCACAGAGATTTATCAGGTTTAAAAGTTCCTGAAATTCTCTCTAGATTAGACAGCTCCTAATCTCCTTTTCAGATTAAGCTTTAGCTTACCAGTTAAGCGATCCAGTAACCAGTGACCAGAAAAGTCCCGGGGTGTGTGGTGGTGCCAGAAGGGTTACACCGATACCACAATACTGTTGGAAACCCGCCCATGCCGCTGATAATTCAAAACAAAAATCAGATGGCAGCGGAATCGGCATAAGCGGGATCGACGTTCATCGCATGAACGTTGTTTCGAGACCTTTCGTAATTAGGTAAGAATTAAAACTTTTAAAACTATTAGGAAGATCAGATCTTCACCTTGCGCGGGTAGATGATCACCGCAAATCTGAATTCGTGGTTTTTGGAAGAGGGTTCGCTTGAAGCCGTTCAAACGTCCGGCCTCTACGGGTATCCACACGAAGCAGGATCCGATCCAAGCTCTCTATCTCACCGGGGTGCTAGCTCCCTTGCAGAGATAGCTTTGATGGCTGATGTCCTCTCTTTCAATCAACTCTTGATTGCACTTGAGAGGAGGAAGAAGAAGGATGAAGAAGAGGAAGAAGCAAATCCCCTGCAGCCTACTTTCTTTTCCCTGCGTTGGAAGGAGGAAAGGAGGAAGAGGAGGGCGCCTTAGCTTCTTCTTTTCTTTCTTCTTGTTGGCGGCTGAACCAAAGGAGGAGCAAGAGGGGGGCGTACGGCAGCAAGGAAGAAGCCTTCATCATCAATTCGGTCAGCCCCCATGAAGCCCTCTTTAAATAACAAGTGGAGCTCCTAACTTTTAGGAGCTCCCTTGAAATAATTTCAAGAGGGGCGCCGGCCCCTCTTGTTGCCGCACCAAGCAAAATGAAAGGAGGAGGGGCGTGTGCCCCTCCTTCATGGTTGCCCTAATCCTCATTAGGTAAGGATTTGGATGCCCTTATGTGGTTAAGTCCTAATCCAATTAGGCTTAACCAACTTGGGTTCAATCTATGCTAGTCCTAATCCAATTAGGACTTGAATGAATCATGACTCAATTGAACTCTTCAATCCTAATCCAATTAGGAGTCATGTTGATTCATTAGATTAATAATTAATTTAGACTTAAGGAATCCTAATCTAATTAGGATGTATTTAATTTTAGTCCTAATCCAATTAGGACTCTATTTGAATCCGAAGTCCTAATCCAATTAGGATTTCTAAGAATCCTACTCCAAGTAGGAATCCTATTTTAATTCAAAATTCCTAATTTCATTAGGATTGTAGGAATCCTATTCCAAGTAGGAATCCCAGTCCTACTCCAACTAGGATTTCCAGTCCTAATCCAATTAGGACTCTAGGTATCCTACTCGAAGTAGGACTCTTGTTTCAAGTCCAATTAATTAATTCCCTTTGTTCCTTCTTCAACTTCTTATCAATCAAATTGATTACTTGTGATTCCTAATCACGATTTCAACCATCGGATCGGTCAATACTTCTAGTGTGTGTGACCCCATAGGTTCTATTCTGACTGGTAGTGAGATATATTGTGATCTCTATCACTATATCATTGAAAACTCCTTTCAATGGGTTGGAACGATTCCAACTCAACTCGTTAGGGTTTATCGATCATCAAGATAATCCCTATGAGTCCCACCATCCACCAGTGACACCTAGCAGCATGTAGTGGCTACCCAGCAGAATAGAATGATGAACCTCTAGGTGCAGTTAACGTGTGATACAGTCCTACTATCGTGGATCCCTACAGGACGGAGGTCATGGACAACTCGTCAAACCCCATCGTCTGTCATATGTCAAGATTTATTCGACTTGAGTTCGATAGCGGAAAACTCTTTTTCCACTTTATATTACTGCCCTGGCCAAGGTCTTAGAACTCAGTCTAACAAATCACATAGGATCACTCCTCTTCTATCAAGGTCGATAGATTCCTTATAGGTGCATACCCTACTCCTACAGTGAACTTACTGCAGCCAATCTACACTGCATGGACCCATATGGCTAGAGACCATGTATGTGTGCAGTCAAACTACAATAACCTCACTGTGAGTAGCCGAAGCACCGCAGGTCAAAGGACCAGTCATACTACTGCAACATCAAGCAAGTCACTGACGAGTGGATAGACATCCAAGTGACTTCTTGTCTTGGTCACGCTCAGTACCCTTGTTCTCTAACAAGCACCTGCACTATCACTTCAGTGTCCCTACACTGTGGACTCAAGTCTCGTCCATCCAGAAGGAAAGTGATCTGTGCACTGATCGGATCGATCACCGTCCTCGTGATGATCCATTGATCAGGAGCATTTAGAAATTAATCACCAATGATACATGGCTTAAATTCTCAACTCTTGAGAATATGTATCATCATCTTATGAATTTCTTGGACGATTCATAGACACATAAACAATATGAATGAAAAGATGCCTATTATTTATTTAATAATAAATAGTCAAGTACAAAATTATGTCCCTAGAATCAACAATGTGTCAGCCAAATTGGCTTCTAGGGCATACATCTAACAATCTCCCACTTGCACTAAAGCCAATTGGTCATATATCTTAGGCCCATCTTCTCAAGGTGGGCTTCAGTCTTTTGCTGACTCAGCTGCTTAGTGAACGGGTCTGCCACGTTATCCGCGGAGTCTACTCTCTGCACCTCTACATCATAGTCGCGTATGAAATGGAAGCGCCGCTCTATATGCTTGGACTTCTGATGAGACTATGGCTCCATAGCTAGTGCTATGGTGCCAATGTTATCGCAGTAAAGTGTTATGGCATCTAATGACATTACACCTAACTCTGCAATTAACTTTTAATCAGAAGGTTTCCATGCACCCTTAGATACGGCTTAACATTCAGCTTCTAAGGTAGAATCTATAATGATCGGTTGTTTGGAACTCTTCCAATTTACTGAACCACAATTGCACATATTCTGATGTAGACTTTCTATCATCAATATGTGTGCATCCTTCTACCTTCAACTCTGATCTTCTCCCAAAGACCAAGAACATGTCCTTAGTTCTTCTCAAGTACTTAAGACTGTTCTTCCAGCTATCCAGTGCTTCTTGCCTGGATCCGACTGATATCTGCTTGTGACACTCACAGCAAGAGCTATATCAGGTCGTGTACACAGCATGGCATACATGAGGCTTCCTATTGCCGATGCATAGGGAATCTTGCTCATGCGTTGAATCTCTTCAGATGTGTTGGGGCACATCTTCTTGGAGAGATGAATTCCATGCCTAAGGGGTAAGAGACCCCTCTTGGAGTTTTCCATGCTGAATCTCTTCAGCACCTCCTCTATGTACATCTTCTGTGAAAGGCCAAGCATCCTTTTAGATCTATCTCTATAGACCTTTATTCCCAAAATATAGGATGCTTCCCCAAGGTCTTTCATGGAGAATTCTTTTGACAACCAGACCTTGACCGAGGTTAGCATGGGAATATCATTCCCAATCAGGAGAATGTCATCTACGTACAATACGAGAAAAACGACAGCACTCCCACTAACCTTTTTGTAAACACACGGTTTCTCTTCGTTTTTGATGAAATCAAACGTTTTGATTGCATCATCGAAACGAGTGTTCCAACTCCGAGATGCTTGCTTTAGTCCATAGATGGACCTTTGCAGCTTGCAGACCTTGTGATCTCCATCACTGAAAGTGAAACCCAAAGGCTGTTCCATATAGATATCTTCATCAAGATATTCATTCAGGAAAGCAGTTTTCACATCCATCTGCCAGATTTCATAATCATGAAATGCTGCAAAGCAAGCAATGTTCGGATGGATTTTAGCATGGCTACAGGTGAAAAGGTCTCCTGATAGTCAATGCCTTCGCGTTGACTATACCCTTTCGCCACAAGCCTTGCCTTATAGGTCTCTACCTCTCCATCCGAACCTATCTTTCTTTTGTAGATCCATTTGTATCTAATAGGTACAATACCTTCTGGTGGGTCTACTAAGGTTCAGACTTGGTTTGAATGCATGGAGTCTATCTCTGACTTCATAGCTTCCAGCCATTTCTCGGAATCGATATCAGATATCGCCTCGTTGTAGGTTTTGGGATCCTGTATGTGATCCCTATCTCCCACTAGGAACATTTCCTCGGTATCCTCTTCTAGTATACCTAAGTATCTATCGGGAGGATGGGAGACCCTACTAGATCTACGAGGTGGTCGAGGGACATCGTGTACTGGCTCTTTATGAATGGGTTCTATAGGATCCATGACTCGTTGCTTTTCAGAGACTTTCTCTTCAAGCTCAATTTTCCTCCCACTGCCTCTATCAAGGATAAACTGATTTTCCAAGAAGATGGCATGACGGCTCACAAACACATTGTGATCCTCTGAGACGTAAAAATTGTATCCTAATGACTCTTTAGGATATCCTATAAAACGAGCACTTATGGTCCTAGCCTCTAACTTGTCCGCCTGTAGTCTCTTGACGTGGGCCGGACATCCCCAAATCTTGAGATGACCAAGACTTGGTTTCTTACCATGCCATATCTCATACGGTGTGGTAGGAACGGATTTAGAGGGAACTCTATTCAATAAATAAATCGCTGAAAATAGGGCATCTATCTAAAGAGACAAGGGTAAATCAGTGAAGCTCATCATGGATCGAACCATATCCAATAGAGTCTGATTCCTCCTCTCCGACACTCCGTTGAACTGAGGTGTATCAGGAGGAGTCCATTATAAAACTATACCATTCTCCTTGAGATAATCACGGAACTCTCAACTAAGGTATTTACCTCTTCGATCTGATCGAAGAACCTTAGTGAGTTTTTCTATATGTTTTTCTACTTCATATTTAAACTCTTTGAACCTTTCAAAAGTTTCATATTTGTGTCTCATACACATATCCATACCGTGAATAATCATCGGTAAAATGAAGTAAAAATTACAACCCCTAGCCTGCACATCGAATGGGCCACACACATCAGTGTGTACTAGGGTAAGTATTTCAGTGGACCTCTCTGTGTCCTACAAAGGATAATTTGGCCATCTTTTCTTGAAGGCAGAATTCACAAATCAAATATGACTCGAAAGTCAATGAGCCCAAAAGCTCATGTTTCTCCAATTTGTTTATTCTGTCTTCTCCTATATGGCCAAAGCCTGAGGTGCCTTAAATACTTTAGATTTATCTCAATTTTTGGATCTATTAGATCCTATGGTATTCACTGTTTGCTCAGATATATTCACAGATACATCCATATGTATGTGATAGAGACTGTCAATCTTAAAACCATGTTAAATCAATTTAATTTTTCAAATAAATAAAAATCTTTCTATGCTAAATAAAATACAGAAATCAAATTTCTGCTAGCAATAGGTCACAGTCTCTAAGTATCCTGAGCATATCTGAAAAACCTTCTGAAGGTCTGTCACCCTTCATGTACTTTATGCTTCCCATGTATGTAGGACAGTTCCTCTTCCAATGGCCGTCCATGATGCAATGGAAACACTTTTCCTTGCAATTGGCTTTTTTCTTGGAACTTCCTTACTTGGTGTTTTCTTAGTCTTCTGCTTCTTCGCAGGCTTCTTCTTCTTTCAAATAGACTCTCTCTTGAAAGTAGAAACCAACTTGACAGCGAAAACGATGCCCCTTGAACTTCTTCAAGGTTCCTAAGGTAGTTACCAATTTATTTAACAATTCTATTTTAGTACATACAACCTTGTTCATATGGTAGTTTACTATAAACTATTCATATGAAGCTGGAAGGGATTGCGAGATCAAATCCGTTTGCAATTCCTTGTGCATGGTCATGCCAAGCTTCTCAAGCTTCTCTAAGTCCTTTATCATGGTCAAACCATGATCATGGACAGACTGCCCATCGTGCATCTTGGCTTTGAAGAGCCTCTTGGACACTTCAAACCGAGCTGCGTGACTCTGATCACCATACAACTTTTGCAGGTGATTTAATATGTCCCTGGCAATCTTTATGTTCTCATGCTGGCATTGTAATGCATTGGACATGGATGCCTTTGTGCAGCACCTAACTTTATTGTTATTGTTCGTCCACTTAACAAGCGTCTTACGCTGATCAGTGATCGGACGGATTGGTAACATGGGGATTCCATGGTCTAGCATATACCCAAATTTCTCACAATTCAAAACTATTTTTGAAATTTGCTGAGCCAATCTTTATAATTGGGTTTGGTCAAACGGTTGTTCTATAGGATATGAGTTAAGAGTCTAGAAGCTGACTTTATAATCCTCAGAGAGTAAAGATTCTAGTTAGACTTTTGTACTTGATCCTAATCTGTTCTAAGGTCTTTTAGAACAAATGTAACTCCCACTATTTTCTCGAATCCCTCACACTCCCCTGGTAGGAAAACGGAAATCCCACACGACTAGGGTTTCTAGTGGGTACTGCCGGTCCCACCGATTTACATGCCACCTCACCAACAGTTATTGGTGACACATAGATTGATGAATGTACAACTCTTGTACAATGCTTCTCAAGCATGTTGCAGTGTAACTTGGTCTCTAAGCCATGAAAACCTCACCTAACAGTTATTGGTCCCATTTCTTAGTCAAGTCAGACCCATCGTATAACCGTAGGAATAAAGTCGTCATTGGGTCCCTCACCTAACAGTTATTGGTGCCCAACCCCACCTTTACCCTACAACATCTCATGTCTATAGAGAGGTCCAGCCCCCCGATGCAACTTGACCACTGTGTCCAGCCGAGACAAATCAACATCAGAAGGCCTTAGCAGCTCTACTACAGTGGAAGACCTATTGACTTAATATTGGTTAATCAGGTCTTAGTGTTTGCACTTGAGCCCTTCATAAGAGGTAATCGAACAATTGGCCAGGTAAGCAGGTGGGAGGCTCCCCTTACTCAGAGAGTAAGGTCCTAATTAAGTAACCACCTTTCATGCTTTCCTAGATACCAATTAGATCAATTAATCTAATATGACTTGCTCATGTCGGTTCACTCTCGACTTGATTGAGGAGGTTTTGATTTAGGTCTCAATTGGGTTTGCTACATCATATGTAAACCTATCTACCCGACTCGCATTCACATCACATGTAAACGGCACATCACAGGCAGTTATAATCGCAGCATCAAATTAAAGCTAAACTTTAAATAGGTGATGATCATGGATTCTAATTAGGTCGTATTACAAGCACATGCCACATCAATCGATCAAGTGGTCTTCAACTCTTGAATTGGTTCCAAGCCTCCTTGATTCGATCCTTGATCAACTCTTGATCCCATCGCCATCAACCGCTTAGATCACCTTTCATCTCATGCCTTTGCTTCAGCTTGATCGTTGATGTACATCACATCACAGAAATACAACCAGATGTAAAATAAAAATAAAAATAAATTACATCCCCTTTCAGGAGGCACGCAGGCCTCTCAAAACATCAAATAAGATGCATGCAAGCATCTAAAAAATTACATGACATCACAGATCACATCGCAGGTCATTACATTTGATACCAAAAGGGTTTGAATCCTATGATCATCACCGTATGCAACAATTATAATTTTCAGATCTGAAAACTAACTGATTATATCATGACATAGGTCGCTGATCATGCTAATCATGATTCTAAACTTTGTAATCCCATTAACAATGTAATTAGAATCATCTTTTTATCACATAAAAATCAGCATGCAAAAATCAGCACCCCTAAAAATCTGCATGCAGAATTTTTCAGCATGCATGATCATTCAATTTTTAGATCTAATAAGCCTTTAGATATTTAATTCTTACCTAATCTACGAAGCCTAGGCTCTGATACCACTGTTGGAAACCCGCCCATGCCGCTGATAATTCAAAACAAAAATCAGATGGCAGCGGAATCGGCATAAGCGGGATCGACGTTCATCGCATGAACGTTGTTTCGAGACCTTTCGTAATTAGGTAAGAATTAAAACTTTTAAAAACTATTAGGAAGATCAGATCTTCACCTTGCGCGGGTAGATGATCACCGCAAATCTGAATTCGTGGTTTTTGGAAGAGGGTTCGCTTGAAGCCGTTCAAACGTCCGGCCTCTACGGGTATCCACACGAAGCAGGATCCGATCGAAGCTCTCTATCTCACCGGGGTGCTAGCTCCCTTGCAGAGATAGCTTTGATGGCTGATGTCCTCTCTTTCAATCAACTCTTGATTGCACTTGAGAGGAGGAAGAAGAAGGATGAAGAAGAGGAAGAAGCAAATCCCCTGCAGCCTACTTTCTTTTCCCTGCGTTGGAAGGAGGAAAGGAGGAAGAGGAGGGCGCCTTAGCTTCTTCTTTTCTTTCTTCTTGTTGGCGGCTGAACCAAAGGAGGAGCAAGAGGGGGGCGTACGGCTGCAAGGAAGAAGCCTTCATCATCAATTCGGTCAGCCCCCATGAAGCCCTCTTTAAATAACAAGTGGAGCTCCTAACTTTTAGGAGCTCCCTTGAAATAATTCCAAGAGGGGCGCCGGCCCCTCTTGTTGCCGCACCAAGCAAAATGAAAGGAGGAGGGGCGTGTGCCCCTCCTTCATGGTTGCCCTAATCCTCATTAGGTAAGGATTTGGATGCCCTAATGTGGTTAAGTCCTAATCCAATTAGGCTTAACCAACTTGGGTTCAATCTATGCTAGTCCTAATCCAATTAGGACTTGAATGAATCATGACTCAATTGAACTCTTCAATCCTAATCCAATTAGGAGTCATGTTGATTCATTAGATTAATAATTAATTTAGACTTAAGGAATCCTAATCTAATTAGGATGTATTTAATTTTAGTCCTAATCCAATTAGGACTCTATTTGAATCCGAAGTCCTAATCCAATTAGGATTTCTAAGAATCCTACTCCAAGTAGGAATCCTATTTTAATTCAAAATTCCTAATTTTATTAGGATTGTAGGAATCCTATTCCAAGTAGGAATCCCAGTCCTACTCCAACTAGGATTCCCAGTCCTAATCCAATTAGGACTCTAGGTATCCTACTCGAAGTAGGACTCTTGTTTCAAGTCCAATTAATTAATTCCCTTTGTTCCTTCTTCAACTTCTTATCAATCAAATTGATTACTTGTGATTCCTAATCATGATTTCAACCATCGGATCGGTCAATACTTCTAGTGTGTGTGAGCCCATAGGTTCTATTCTGACTGGTAGTGAGATATATTGTGATCTCTATCAATATATCATTGAAAACTCCTTTCAATGGGTTGGAACGATTCCAACTCAACTCGTTAGGGTTTATCGATCATCAAGATAATCCCTATGAGTCCCACCATCCACCAGTGACACCTAGCAGCATGTAGTGGCTACCCAGCAGAATGGAATGATGAACCTCTAGGTGCAGTTAACGTGTGATACAGTCCTACTATCGTGGATCCCTACAGGACGGAGGTCATGGACAACTCGTCAAACCCCATCGTCTGTCATATGTCAAGATTTATTCGACTTGAGTTCGATAGCGGAAACTCTTTTTCCACTTTATATTACTGCCCTGGCCAAGGTCTTAGAACTCAGTCTAACAAATCACATAGGATCACTCCTTTTCTATCAAGGTCGATAGATTCCTTATAGGTGCATACCCTACTTCTACAGTGAACTTACTGCAGCCAATCTACACTGCATGGACCCATATGGCTAGAGACCATGTATGTGTGCAGTCAAACTACAATAACCTCACTGTGAGTAGCCGAAGCACCGCAGGTCAAAGGACCAGTCATACTACTGCAACATCAAGCAAGTCACTGACGAGTGGATAGACATCCAAGTGACTTCTTGTCTTGGTCACGCTCAGTACCCTTGTTCTCTAACAAGCACCTGCACTATCACTTCAGTGTCCCTACACTGTGGACTCAAGTCTCATCCATCCAGAAGAAAAGTGATCTGTGCACTGATCGGATCGATCACCGTCCTCGTGATGATCCATTGATCAGGAGCATTTAGAAATTAATCACCAATGATACATGGCTTAAATTCTCAACTCTTGAGAATATGTATCATCATCTTATTAATTTCTTGGACGATTCATAGACACATAAACAATATGAATGAAAAGATGCCTATTATTTATTTAATAATAAATAGTCAAGTACAAAATTATGTCCCTAGAATCAACAATGTGTCAGCCAAATTGGCTTCTAGGGCATACATCTAACAAATACCCGTAACAGTTCTCACTGTTGTAAAACTTTCCTAGACATCACCAATTACTAAATTCTCACTGGAGTGGCTTTCAGCCGCTTCTTTCCAAGACTCTAATTGAGCTCGAAAATCCTAAGGCCAACGTCTAATTGATTTTAATTTAATTTGGCTTAGGATATGTATGCAAGGTGGTGATTTTTGGGCTAAGGACAGGTAATGACTTCCCGATCTTATCTTTTTAATGAATTTTGCCCTTAAATTATTTTATGTAAATGCTTAATACTAAATGCAACAAATATTCAATGATTTTTTAAAAGTTTATGCAATGTCATTAGGTTGTACTGATTAAATGAGCAAGCAAATTCTTTTTTTTATTTACTATTTTTTTTATTTTTTTATTTAAATTTTTATATAGCAATAACTTGAATGTAAACTAAACACAATCCTTATGCGTCAGTCAATCTCCGAATGCCCGTTGAGTAAGCTCTAGAGATTACTCCGTGAGGAGTCCCAATAAAGGTATGATAACCTCGGGGGATTGCACCTTATCAATTACTAGCAAAAATAATATATATATATTTTTATTTTTTTGATTTAATTAATTTTTTTTAACTTTTTTTTAAATTTAAATTTCAAATTTCGAATCTCAAATTCAAATTTTGAATTTAAATTTTTGAATTTTTGAATTTTGGAAATTTTTTCAATTTTTTTAATTATCTTTTTTTTGAATTTTATTTTATTTTATTTTTTTAGAAAAAAAACTTCAAATTTTGAATTTCAAATTTCAGAATTTAATAAGTACGAAATTATTAACTAAAAATAATCAAAATAAGAAAAAATTAATAAAAATAAAAATAAAAACTTACTACCGGAGTTCGTTCACTCCGGGCATCCAAAATCCGATTTGATCTTCGTTATCATTCTTGCTTCTCGATTTGCCTACCCAGCAACGGCGCCAAAATTCTGTTGTGCGATTCCTGTTTACCTAAAAAATGCTAAACAAATCGTTGTTAGAACCGACAAACAAAGTTTAAATTAATTTTACTTTTACCTGTTCTACTCGAAGAATAGTGGTCGTAAGAGGTCGATTCACAGGGAGGCGATTGGAGTTGCTTAAAAATAAAAATATTCATTCGGATTCAAAAACGATTTTTGAATAACAAAAGAAAAATATTATGTTGGGGATGTTGATATGATTTTCTAATTGAAACTAACTAAAAGAAAGGTACTCAGATTCGAAAAGCATTTATTTAATTAATCAAAGAAGAGTTTTGGCAGAAATTAAAATGGATGAAAACAAGAAGATTGAAGCGAACACAAATTGCATGAAGGAAGATTTAATTGTATTGCATAAAAAGAAAAATTACAGAAGTTGAAGAACGGAACTTAAAAATACAGAAATTAAAAAAAATAGAAATTAATGCTTTAGCATAAATTGGATGAAAACAGCGCTAGAAAAATTGCAGACTGGAATTAGATTGCATAAAATAAATTTATGCATTGCATAAAAGGACAAGTGCTTACAAGAGTAAGAACGAAAAAAATATAAAAAAAAACAGGGAACAAGTAACTCGGTTGAACACCTAAACAAAAGAAAAATTAAAATAACATTTTTTTTTCTTCTTCTCGGAAAATAGGGCCTCCCCTGTTCTTTGGCTCAACACCCACCGAGCTCCTCTCCCCTTATTTCTTTGGCCAAACCGAGCTCCTCCTTTTGGACCCGCCGGCCACCACCACTGCCGAGAGCTCCCTTCTTCCTCCCTTTGAACCAGTCGAACACCTCCCCTGTTTCTTGGCCCCAACCCCCAACCGAACTCCCCTCTCTACTTCTCCTCTGTTCTTCTTATAGGCTCTTGGAGACATGTTGAAATTGCTGGGAGGAATGGTGATCGCGGAGCTCGGATGCGGCGTCGGAGGCTGCGGGATCGACGGGAGGAGCTGGCAGCGACGCGGATGGAAGGCGCGTGATCTGCGGAAGGATTTGGGACGCATGCGGAAGGTGGGGACGCGGATCCGGGCGCTGGAAGGAGGCGATCGCACGCGGATGAGGCGGAGGGAGCTGATCTAGATGGTGATCCGTGGCTAGGGCACTGTGGGATCTTTGCTGGGAGGAGGCGAATCGTCCGGGATCGCACGCGGAAGAGGAAGGATGCTGGAGCTTCCTTCACGGACGCGGGATCGTTGCTCTTCCCTTCTTTGGGTGCCAAATTGGAAGCAGGAGGAGGACGTGAATGACGCTTCGAATCCGAAAGGCTGGCCGCGGGATCGACGAGGAGGAGCCGATCGTGGAAGAGATCCAGTGCGGATCGGCTGGAACACGGGATGCTTGCATCGCTCGAAACGGCCGCTGGAAGCAACGCGGACGGCGGAGGAGGATGATGCAGCTGAAGAAGAAATGGACACGTGAGGGGATTCGCTGATTGGGAGGCTGTGAACTTCCTTCTTTGGGCCAAGAGGGGGACGCGATGCATGGAGGAATGAGCTAGCCGCGGGATGCTTGCAGACGCAGAGGAGACGGACAGGTTGATGCTGGGAATCCGGAATGGGCGCACGGCTGGGAATGGGCGCACGGCTGGGAATGGAAGTTTGCAACGCTGGTTGGGACTTGGCTTCGCAGGAAGCTGGGATTTGATCCGGATGCGTCACGGATCTGAAAAATTCTGGGAGCACATTGGGATTGAAGGCTGAAGAACGTTGATGACGGAAGAGATCCGGTTGCATCTAGGGCTGAGCTCCATCACATGAAGATGCTGGCTTGACTTGAGCTCGGGCTGCCGGGTATTGGGCTCAAACCCAATGTTAATTGGTTTCTTGGATTACTTGCACTTAAGCACAAATAAAACATTAATTAGTTAATTTTATTATTAATGATTAGTTATAATACTAATTAAGATGGTATGACGATTGCACTTTTGTGCCCTCATCAGTGGCTCTACCTCGGGTGGTCTCAAAGGGGAGAAGAAAGACGCTCTAAAACAGGGGATCCCGTCTTCTTCGGGATGGATCCCCTTCCTCACCGTGCGCCCTCATGTGCGACGCACGTGTGGCCGGAACTGGTGGCTGGACGGTCAAGTGGACCAGGGCCTGTCAATTGATCAGCTCCATTAAACGACTCTTTCTGCCATTCTTGGTTGATCACTCTTATTTTCAAGTAATAATATTTGTATCAGACATGTCAGAAATTATAATTTGCAAAATAACTTTGCCTAGCTTTTCTTGTGGTCATGAAATAAGGATTAGTCTGTTCACTATTTAGAAGCATCCTTCTAGAATGGTCTGGCCATGTATGACAAAGTCTAAATGAGCTAGATGGTAGGTCGTGCCATCAAAACTTACGTGAAGTGCAACGTGACTTATCTATCAAATGCAGAGCAGAAAAATCATGAAGTGTTACCTCTAATACTGTCAAGAGTTACAGGCAAAATGCAACAGAGTCCCCGTCTTTCTTTACATCGGAACAATGTTAACAACAACAACAAAAAACAAAAAAAAGGTAGTCCTCCCCATATTTTTCTTCTGGGCTTTAAATAGTTCGGGTTGTATCCTTAATTGCATGGTTAACAGTAGTCTAAGGATTAGTTTCTTTATTATGAGTTCATGCAACCTGCTCTAATAAAATGCAGGATACTTGCAATATTATCCCACTTCTTCACCACCTATTGGCTATCTCATAACGATAATTGTCACCCATATGTTCATTTAGAACTCTGGCAATCAGGAAAGTCTTTATATTGACTGAATTTAAAAAAAAGAGTGCCCATGAGCATGACTTATATGATTATTATGAAGTATGTCAATTGCAGCTGGAATGGTCGAGCCAGAAGGGTACCTAGAAAGAGATTAATCAAAATCAACCAAGCCTCTGATAATATTCGATACACAATTCAGTCTTTCAACATCATGTGTAACCTCCAAGTTCAATTCAATTTGAAGTAACGGTATGAATGCCATTGCCAAGACATGACATCAGCCAACTTCAACCAGCAATCCTAGTTGAAGTTGTTGATGACTAGGTACATTTTACTACCCAAGTCCTCCTGACGGCATGATTCTTGTCCACGAATATAGAAATTA
The DNA here is from genome assembly GCF_009389715.1 of Phoenix dactylifera. Classification (NCBI taxonomy): domain Eukaryota; kingdom Viridiplantae; phylum Streptophyta; class Magnoliopsida; order Arecales; family Arecaceae; genus Phoenix; species Phoenix dactylifera. The sequence goes on along the minus strand of NW_024067724.1, from coordinate 291,671 downwards.
ATTAGGATCTAGTTTACAAATTTGTTTCAACTTTTAATTTTCCCTTGCACATATTTTTGTAATTTCAATCAAGTTGTTCAAACCTCATGAACTCCCTCCAATGTAAGGACTTACTTGATACCACAAATATTCATGTACTCCCTAAGTTAATTTTATCAATTCAGACAAATTTGTTTTGAGATGTCCATAATTCCCTTGTACGGTATGAAGATTGAAGATGGAGCGATAAAAGTTTAGCTGGAAGAGAGATGCAACATCTCTAATTATCTTTAACTTTTTCACCCGAAAACCTAAAAGACATAAATAAGATATTAATTCTCTTTAAAAATAAGAAAATTATGTTTAAAGCAATTGTGAATTATCATATCGATTTACAAATTACTATATGTAAATGTTTCAAAGACACAACATTTGAAGACTGAATAGGATAGTAGTTCTATTTTAAAAAAAATAATTTAGATCAAGTGGTGAAAACCTGAAAGACATAAATAAGATAGTAATTTTTGTAAAAAATTAGAAAATTATGTTTGAAGCAAGTGTGAATTATCATGTCGAATTACAAATTACTATATGTAAATGTTTCAAAGACAAAACATTTGAAGATGGAATAGGATCAAGCGATGAAGGACATAAATAATGAAACAAACTATTGAACAATAGCATGCAACAATTTATTCAAAAATAAATTACAAATTTTAAACAAAACTTATCATAACAAACAAAAATTTATCATTTTTCTTAAGAAAAACAATAGTAAATAGAAATTACTAATGTTGGATATATTAAATCATGATGTGCATGTATTAAAACTAGAACTAAGGTAGCCAATTAGCTCGATTTTTTAGAAGAGATGAAGTTGTACCTTTTATGCGAAAGAAGAATTCGCCTTTCTTGGTGCGAAACTGTGAATCAACCATTGGATCACCCACCCCATAGATCTCAAATCACTTCAATCTTCAATATTTATCCACCTACATAGATCTCAAAATGACTGATGGATGATCTGGATGTACAACCCAGATTAGGGCAAATATGATAATATAGAATTCTTAATATGATTTGGCTAGGAGAGAAAATAAAGAAAAGGGGATTTCAAATCCAATCCAAATTAGAAAAGCAAATCAACTTTACACCCCAAACTATAACCACGAAGATTATGTAACAAAAACACATCTTCAATATATATCTTGGGATTCGAACTGACATCTTGGTAGCTCTACCTTGGGTTGGTCCACTGGGTAGTCCTAATTCGATTGGGAGCCGGTGATGACGTCGAAACCGGCTGGAATGGGGAACAACAGAACCGAAGCGCCTTTATATACGAGTCCTCCCCTAGTGCTTTGGTCGTCGTACAGGGCGTCGGCGACAAAGGAAGGCCAACCCTACGGAGCACCAGAAGAAGGAAGCCATGAAGACCTTGGAGCAAGCTGAAGAGTTGTTCAAAGCCGACGACTTACGCGGTGCACTGATGCTAGCATGGAATGCTCGAGGCCTCTTCCCCTCCCTCCCCGGCATTGGCAACGTGTTGGTCGCCTACCACGTCCATGTCGCTGCCAGGGGAGAAAAGCTCTCGTCCGGGAATACCGACTGGCACTCTGTCCTCGGCGTCGCACCCTCGTCCGACCCCGAGGTGATCAAGAAGCAGTACGAGATCTTGCGCCTCCTCACCCACCCCGACAAGAGCAAGTCTGCCGCCGCCGAAGGTGCTTTCAAGCTAGTCGAGCAGGCTTGGAGATGCATAAATTCTTCCTGCCCACCTACTTCTGGTTCCATCACAACATCTAGTCCACATTTACCACCGCCTCCCGCTCGGTCTGGCGATGCGAAACGGAAACCGGCCACCAGGAATTCTGATGGCAAATTGGTATGCCGACATTGCCAATCAGAGTTTGGTTGCAAGATTGCAGTCGACAGCCCTGTGCTTTGCAAGTGCCAGAGCTGCCACGGTTGCGCCGTGATTTCACCGGAAAACAAGTTCACCGATTCAAGCTCTTGTAGACAACCAGAAAATGGTTTGCCGCCTCGACATGATCGAACGGACTCCTCCTCCCTCTCCTCCTCATCCTTCTCCTCCTCCTCTGCCGGGCACTGCACAAGCAGCCACCTCTTTCACTCAGCGCTCTTGGTCGCAGTCGAGCATACCGAACTTTCTTTTGTGCCCCTTCTGCGGGACTCGGAATAGCTACACAGTGATTGATGGCCTCTGCCATGTCACTTGCAAGCAATGTGGCGTTCCTTCTTCCATCAGACTGGGCGGTGCTTCCTCCAACAAAGGTGATCAAACTAGTGGTGCCTCGCCACTGAGTTCGCAAACCGGCATAGCAATGTGCCGGAAGTGCCGCACTCCGTATGACGGTGAGACACTGAACGGCGGGTGGATCCTTCATAGGTGCAAGCTGTGCGGTTCATGGCTTTCCATCAAGCTGGAGATCAAGCAAATAATAGTTCACGGTGATCAGCAGCGCGCACCAGCTGCTGACCTGCCAAACCAGACTACTCCTGTGGCTCTAGGCTCCAGGTAGTGGTGACAAGTCTTCAGCTTCGCCGACTGCCGGAGAGTTGGTTCGCGATAAGGCAGGGCATGCAAGTACATATGACAGGGCCGGGGAATTAAGTGTAGGTCGAGATGGGGTGGGCCAGGAACATTTTTTGTGATGCCCTTATGATAGATATATGAGAAATTGTTTTTTTCTCTCTGCCTTCTTTCTTTTTTAGATGATTGATCTTTGATTTTGGAGTTGTTTTCATCTTTATCATGATGGTTAGGAGTCTTTGAGGGTGGGCTATCACATTGTCCATCCTATTATAGATTTTTTTTTTTAATCAATTTATGTCATTATGTTCATGCTTATTATCAATTTATGTTCTTATCAATTGATGTTATTACAGTTAGGAGGTTATTATGTTGATATGTGGCTTCTTAATTTAATCTCTCTATAACAAGTCTGACTTGAGTTATGTGTGTTGCCGCTGATCTGAACCGAGATTGGAGCGCAGCTCGGTTGATCCTAAAAGTATGCCTTAAAAATGTTAATTGAGAAAGAGGAGCCTTTTGGATTAAATACGACGGAGAGGCAAGCTTGAATGTTATTGGATCACATAATGGTGCTTTTCCTAACCTTAATCCATTAATCAGTGTAAATCTCACTGCAAAACGCTCGTAATTGGCAAAAGCTCAGACTTCATAATGTAGAATAGTATTGAAATAATAATATGATACTTCTGAGGGAAATTAACGGCTGGTCCATCCTTGTTCCTAACCCGGCCCAATTCGATTCCTTATTCCGTTCTAATTTTTGATTCAGGCCCAACCTAATAGAAGATCGGGTCGGATCTACCGCTATATTTTTGACCCAATAGGTCATTCGGGTCGGGTCGAGTTCATGTATAATCTAGATCAAATCCAAAAAATTCGGGTCTAGTTTGGGTCAACCCATCTATGGTTTCAAAACTTGTTTGCACCCCAGGGGATCCAAATAATTTTAAAGATTCGAGTCGGGTCGGGTCGGATCGGGGCGGGGCAGGTCATCAGATTGAAAATCCAAAATTATCCAAATTTCAAGTGGGTCGGGTCGGATCATGTCGGGTTTGAATTTAGTAAACCTACACACAACCCAGAAAATGGAATGGGTCTAATTTTAAAGCCCGACCGAGCTCCACGGATCCTCCAAAATAGATCGGGTTGGGTCACAGATCAATCCGACCCATTTGTAGCCTTACTTGGACTACTTAAATGCCAAGTATACTTTTAGGAAGCCAACTTTCCTGTAGTTGCTTGGCTGGTTCAGTTATGATTCTGGACTATATTGATGGAGGTATTGTGCCTCCCGATTTGGCGGTCTTCATGATTATTACCTTGTCTTTTATTTTGCGCTTCATCTTTCTTCCTCTGTGGAACTATCGGAAAAAAAAAAAAAAAAAAAACAAAGGCAAATATGTGTGTCTGGTTAGGCTAGAATGCATTCAATTGGATTGGGTGCCAAGTACTTCCTAAATTGAATTGCTGATGGACTTTTCCAAGTAACAATCAACACCATTGTCCAAAATTTCAGGTGCATAAAATACTTAGAAATAAAAATTGCATTATTTAGAGCTTTTATTCATGCACCGAATTTATAGAAAATGAACAATTTTAAGTTTTTAACGTATGATGCCATGTATTCTTTGCTTGATGCAGTATATATACTACGTATTTCACCGTCATTGTTCCTTGCATGTTATATCAATTTTGCATGGTAAGATGGTGGTCCCACTTTGATAAATATTAATGCTTGCACGAATTGCTCCATGCCAACATTAAAAATTAATATATCCAGAGATATCGAAATTTGCATACCATGTCACGTATTCCTATATTCTGACCAAAATTTACCAGTATCTTGTAATCCTCGGTTCCCTTTCCTGCTATATTTTTCTAGGAGAGGGAAAAATATGGGGTAGTTCTAAATACACCCCCCCCCCCCCCCCGGTTGCTCAGGACACCCCCCAAAAACCAAAAAAAAAAAACCCAACCTAACCTTTAGTGTAATTACCATATTGCTCTTGAAATTTTCTCAGTACACCCCCCTTCCTCCTCCTCCGTCTCCTCCTCCGTTTCGTTTTGAAAAGGAAAAAAAAAACCACCCCTCAAACCCCCCTAAACCCCTCGATCCATTTACATCGTTTAGGCGATCTTTGAAGGAGATTTAAGCCCCATTCGAAGCATGGACAAGCAACTAGTGATTTGGGACGAAGAATCGGCCGCAAAGGTACGTGTTCCACCTTGTTTCGAAAGTTTTTTTTTTTCACGGTTCGTGCTCCGTTCGGCACTGGATCGCCGAACAAAAGGCTTCTGTTCGGCTGCATAGTGCCGAACAGAAGCCTTCTGTTCGGCAACCCTCTACCGAACAGAAGGCTTCTGTTCGGCTGCACAGTGCCGAACATAAGGCTTCTGTCCGGCACACTGCAGCCGAACAGAAGGCTTCTGTTCGGCACTGGGTTGCCGAACAGAAGGCTTCTGTTCGGCACTCTGCAGCCGAACAGAAGCCTTCTCGTGCCAAATCGCGTGCCGTGCTGAATTTTGTGCCGAACAGATCCTCTGATTCATTAATTCTTGGTGATAAATTATTTTATATGTAGGGCTATGCTACAACCGAATCGAGTATAATTGGATCAGAATTTGTACTGAATTACACAAGCGAATTTACAACTTACAAGGTATTATAATATATTGTGCAATTTTGTATTAGTTTAGCGAGCTATTTTTACAACTGTGTACTTACATAAATTGTTTAATGTATAGATCTTCAAGAGTAGAGAGGACTTGTGTAATTGGTGTCGTGAAGCTGGGAGGCGAAATGGTTTTGTTGTTGTAATCAAACCTTTCTGATGTACAAGAACTTAACGGTGACAAGCTTGAGCAGATGATTAACACATTTGGTGGGTTTGATCTGGTTATTGGTGGAAGTCCATGTAATAATCTTTCAGGTAGCAACCCCTATAGTCGTGATGGGCTGGAGGGTAAACATTCATCTCTGTTGGCTGATTATTTTCGCATCTTAGACCTTGTGAAGTGTATCATGGGGAAGAACTTCTGATTGCACCATCTCACTTTCTTGTTGAGCAGGCATCATCATTTCTGAAGGAAAAGTTGAGCAGGCATTATCATTTCTTTTGTTGGAAAAGAGGGCTCTGTGATGTCCTTGGTTAAGAGGTTAATCGGCTGCCCTCTCCTTGCAAGGCCAGGTCTTGCCACTGGCACCCTCTTAGGCTTTGCTGCCTTTTTTGGAGGGGAACTTTGTCCAGGGTCAAACCCCCCACGGGAGAGTTAGATTGATTGTTTATATATGTACAATTTTTGAAAGTTGTAAATTTTTTTGGCCTCTTAGAGTCATGTACTGTGAAACTCCATCATCAATATAAATCAAAAAATATCTGTCTTCGCATTGTTAGATTGATTGTTATGTGCACTGTTGTATTTTCGTAAAATAGAACGGGCCAGGCCTTACAAAGATTACACGTAAATGTACCAAAAATATATATTTTTCATTAATATCAAAGGCTTTACAAAGATTACAAAGGCTCCATCATCAATCCCTATGACGCCATCGTCGACGCGTGTACTGCTGTACGTCCGAATGAGAGGGTCCTGGATCCAAATGAGAGGGTGCTGTACTCGGGCCAGGCTCATCACCCAGAAGTACCTGATGCATCTGAGAAATAGCATCATATAGGTGCCCGGCACCTAGTGACGTAGCCTCTGGGCGACCCATCCGTACAATGTCGGTACTGATACCGACTGCAGCTGCATTACGCCGCCGGTGCATGTCAGCATCATCATGACCTCCCCTAGCTCCAGAATGAGTACTCGAGCGCAGATGAGGAGGCTGAACTGCAACGTGCGTGATACGGAGATACCACTCCATGTATCCCGGTACGCTGTCTGATGGCCGGGTAACTGGGTGGCTCCTGCTCGCCTGGCTCAGCACGTGGTCCTCCCACCGCTCCCAAAGCTGATCCATATAGGAGTAATGTATCCGGTACGAGCCTGCTGTGGAACCTCTGTTGGCTCGCGTAGGGGCTAGTGGCGCTCGAGGGATGGTCTGAATACGACCAAACTGTCTAAGAACCCTTTCTGGATGATAGGGTTCTACGATATCAAGGCACTTGATGGAGCCACTAAAAAATGCGACGGGTATATATGGGCGATCTCCCCGAAGCCGATGATGGGGATCCCAAATAACCTGCAAAACAAAAGGTACATTTCAGTTTTATACTATATCGCATATTAAAAGTACTGACAAACACAAGCAAATGGTAATATGATACGTACCTCATCGATGCTCAAAAGGTCCAAGTACTCACGTAGAACCACTAAATGGTCCATCGTGGTACGGGATGGAGTACCGGGCATCCAGCGGTGCACGCGGGGACTGGCATCAGTATACTCGAGCGACGGGTGAGGACTGAGTGCAGGAAAATGCTCATAAATCCATGCCTGCAGAAGCGTCATATAACCACTGATCTGTCTCACTGATGACCTCGACGCAATCCCCAACTGCCGATACAAATATGCTAAGGCAGCTGTACCCCAGGCATATGTGCTCACCCTATCCAGATCCCGCAGTAAACACAGATACGCTATAGGCACCCTGGTCCCACTCTTATCAGCAAAGAGTGTGCAGCCTAACAAAAATAACAAATAGGCTCGTGCTGCACACTCTATCCTCTGCTGGCTGTCTCTATCAGATACAGAGTGAAACTGAGTCCTCAGCCACTCCATCCTCACAGACTGACCGCGCGATGACAGTACCTCCTGACGCGCGTCTCCAGCTGACACCCCCAACAACTCCACAAGTAGCTCCTCAGCATCCCGATCACTCATCCTCTCAGGAGAAACTGATACTGAGGAACCTGCGACTGGAATCCCTAAAATGGCGGATACATCATCCAACGTGATAGTGATCTCGCCAAATGGTATATGGAAGGTGTTCGTCTCGGGCTGCCATCTCTCTACGAAGCCCGAAATCAGAATCTTATCGATGAATCGATAAGAGCACTGCACTAACTCTACGAGGCCCGACTGCCTCAATAGTGCTCTGAACCTGGTATTTGGTTGGTTTGAAGACCACCACTTCCATTCACCAACCTTGGCAGTATGGTTCATGCACTTGAGTGGAGCTCGTTCCTGTAATATAAATGTATAATTACTACTACTTTATAAAACATCAATAAACAAAATATAATGCTATAACAAATAAACAATACCTGTTGCCTCCAGATGGAAGCTGCTATATGCGTCCTGAAACTGATCAGGACGGACTCATCCTCTGGACCTCCTGGACATGGTCCAACGGGCTCATCGTCTTCGCCCCTAGCGGGCATATCATCATGCTCTGACTCAGGAGAGTCCGATGGCATATGAGCAGGCTCGGGAGAAGCAATCCTAGCACGACGTCTCCTAGCTGACGCCGTAGGTCTAACTCTGGCGGGACGGGGATCCATGTCTGAAAATATAGAAATTCAATGTTAGGCTACATCAAAGAAAATAATTCAATTGCATACATAAATGTTCGGCACAAAATTCAGCACGGCACGCGATTTGGCACCAGAACCCTTCTGTTCGGCTGCACAGTGCCGAACAGAAGGCTTCTGTTCGGCTGCTCAGAGCCGGACAGAACCATTCTGTTCGGCACTGTGCAGCCGAACAGAAGGCTTCTGTTCGGCACCGTGCAGCCGAACAGAAGGCTTCTGTTCGGTTGAGTGTTGCCGAACAGAGGGCTTCTGTTCGGCACTGTTCAGCCGAACAGAAGGGTTCTGTTCGGCGATCCAGTGCCGAACGGAGCACTGGAGGCGGGGGGGGGAGCTACCTCGACGTGGTCGTGGAGGCGCCGGCGAGGTGCTCGTTGCTCGGGAGATGGCCGGGGAGGTGGTTCCGGGAGAATGCCGGCGACGAGAGGGAGAAGGGGAGAATGCCGGCGACGAGAGGGAGAAGGGGGAACGGGGGGGTTTTGGGCGTTGGCGAGGTGCACTGCACCGACCGGCGACGAGAGGGAGAAGGGGGAGACGGAGGGGGTTTGGCCGCCGGCGAGGTGCTTGAGGTGCTTGAGGCGAAGTTTTTTGGGCGGAAGGGAGAAGCCGGCTGGAGTGGTGTTTTGGAGGGGAAGAGCGGGGTGGGGGGGGGGGGGGGTTGGGGGGTGTAGAGAGCAATTTAGGTGAGGGGGTGGGGAGGGTGAAGGGTAATTTAGGATTTTTTAATTTTTTAGGGGTGTCCTTAGCAAATGGGGGGGTGTAGAGAGTATTTAATTTTTTTTTAATTTTTGGGGGGTGTCCTGAGCAATCGGGGGGGTGTATTTAGAACTACCCAAAAATATGTGATCGAGAAGGACTGAATTTTTCCTTACTTCCATGCAATGCCCTTGTGCTTTTGACTAAATCCTGCATGTGTCCTCTGTGGGGTTGGTCTCACTCAAGTTTTTGGAATGATGAGAATTTTGATCTTTTCTAGGTTTTATGGCTGCTCCTAGGGTTTGGTCATCTATGTTGTTGATTATTGGTTGCAAAGCAAGGTTGAGGTGCCCATTAACATCCTTTGTACCACTACATTTGGTCTAGTAGAAAACCTAAGTTATCCTCATGCACTGCACTCAGTAGCCATTGGCAGAGTTCCTTTTTTTGGTGGTAGGGAGAAGGGGGTGGGGGTGGGGGTGGGGGTGGGGGTTAATGCCTGGTCCTTTCGTGGATTGGCCTATAACGTTACTGCTTGTTGTCTGAGACCTAAAATACCCGGTCTAACTCAAGAAGTTGTGCAACTCTCAATCCCTGCCTGCTTATCCTGGCTCTAAATAAAAAACAGAGAGAATAGAAGATAGAAAGAAAGGATTGGTTTCTTCTCTCCTCCCATTTCGAGCTGTTGGTGTCTTCATATGCGGGTCCCTCCTCCCTTCTTCTCTTCACATTTCAAGCCCTATGGTTCTTAATGGATGAACGTGAGGCATTGGGATATTAGTGCTCTCTGTTTTTATTTTTACTTATTTTATTTTTTTATTTTTTATTTTTTATTTTTATTTTTTTGGGGGGGGATCACTGGCATCCCATTTCTTGTTCCCATGTTGGCTTTTTGTCAAATGTGTAATGGTTGGAAAACTATTTCTAACTGGAATTTGTTTTCTCTAGAGATAATTTAGAGAAAAAGTCGGTCCTGATGTTTATGGATTTGCGCTCGTATGAAAACACATAATTGCCATCTTAAATTACAACCCTTGACCAGATTTACACTCAAGTAGTTTTATCATTCCAAACAATAGTAAATGCTCGGTACTCTCCTATCGGCGCGATATACATGAAGTAAATGTGACGTTAATTGCTGCAATGATTAAGATAGCTGTTCCTCTTTCTACAAGCTTGATCAAAAGCACAAACATGGTTATTGATGTGAGGTAGTACATGAAACCTAATGCCCGTATATTTGCTATTCCTCTTGTTTGTGGCATTTATACTCTATTATTATGTATTTGAACATCCTTATCGTCTTGTTTCAACAATGAATAAGCATTTGTACATGCCTACTGCTTTAGCTAAATATAGTTCCTGTTGTACTTACTGTACACAGATAGTGGTTACCTATCTCAAATCATGTAGATATATGCACTCTGTCTCAACTACAAGCAGTTTTGGTTGCCTGGTAACCTTGAAAGAATTCTCCTTTTGTGCTACAGTGATTGCAGGCCATCACATAATGCTGAACATATTTGCTCATGCAAAACTGGTTCCAAGGGCAGTTCATCTCATTTTAGTTCCAAGGGAACTCATCTAATTTTAATCAAGTTGGGGCGGAAATAAGAGCTGTGGGTGCAAAGGACCATATCAAAAAAGCACCTTAGATGCTTGAAAGTGCTTCATAGAATGTGCTAGTTACGAACTTAAGTATGCATGCACTCAATGACATAATTTGTAACTTTTGCATCGCAAATTAACATAATTTTGTATTTTTAAAGAAAAATTGTAAGCATTTAACTATTGAATGCATATATCTAGGGCAAAGAAGGACTCATGCTAATCGAATGGGCTTGCAGGTTTTGTCACTTTCTAAGGCTTTTAAGCAATTATTGGTTTCTAACATGTGAAAGATGGACTTCAAAATGTACCATTCTATAAACAGGTTAATATGGTAAAAGATATTCGCCGAGATTGTACCCTCTATTTGGAACGAAGGATAGATTAATGCAAGGATGGATAAGGGAGGAAGCATGGATGAGAAAGAGGATAGGTGGTTCTTCCATCTATCCATCCTTCCATATATTTGGTAAAATATGGAAGGATGAATACGAATAATTTGCAGTTGGGTGGCCTCTTTTGTTGCCGACTACTCGAAAGACCATCTTTGGGTAGGAGAGGCGGAGTTACCCAGTGCACTTTGTGATGTACTACTGTATTTTGATTTTCTTGATTATATCCGTACATATTATGCATGATACTCCCGCTTTCAGCAAAAAAAAGAAGAAAAGAAATGATTTCCTCTATTTAGTCTAAGAGAAATAAATGATATTTGTATGATATTTTGCTAAACAACCCTTTGATAAAAATGTACTATTATTATTATTATCAACTTATAATAATTACTTATACCAAAGAAGTAGAGCAATACATATACTTATAATCTTTATAATTTATAATTATACGAAAAATATATAAATATTTAATTTTATTTTAATTTAATCTAATTTATAATTTTATAAATTAGTTATATATGAATTAATTTGTTCATACATATTCATTATATAAACAACCAATTTATAATTTTTTGAGTAGTTAATTAATTTTATATAAATAATTAACTAAAAATTATGAATATAAATAAAAAATAGAAGACAATTCTAGTGATTTACTTATAATTATGAAATTATGTGCCTAAATTACAATAATTAGTAATCAAATTTAATAGTATAGGGTTAATTATATAGGTAAAATAAAAATATATAAATAAAATAAATAAATAAGTGAATTTAGTTTGTTTTTATTTGTAGTTATCTGTTTAATTTAATTGTACTAAACTATTTCTTGGGTTATAGGTCTCTTATTCAGTAAAAGAGTGAAGAAGTGTTAGGACTTTGTCAAAAAAATTGACAAGAAATAATTTATCAATGTAAAAATCTACCCAGCCCTCACATACTCCGTCCATTCATTTTTGCATCCTCCTAATTTGGACCAATGCAATTGTTGGGCCAAGAGTGATAGACAATTCCTCCTTTTCATGCATCCTTCATAAGATTTTTTTAAATCAAACAGTGAATGGAAGCCATTCATCCTTCCAAACCTATCCTTTTCCTTTAATAACCCCAACCACAGGGGTAGTGCGGGGTTGCCATGTTATTAAGCTTAGCATAGGTAGGAGGCTATTACGAAGGAACTCTATGGTGACAGGTCACTTTTGTCATGTCTAGCTATGCTAGTATTTTAATGTCATTCTAAAGAAACTTGGGTAGCATAGTAGAATATGAAACCAATGTAGGTCACTCGCCTATTTGTTTCATGTAGTGCTTCAACCAAGAATTTCCTAAAAAAATACAGATCTTTGATATTTATGCATGAAACTTTTATAAAGTACAAAAACGAAGGAGCACTACTTGGAGCTACTTTTAAAAATGCAAACAAAGCAATCTCTTCTTCTCCTCTTCTTTATTTTCTGGGTACTGCCATACTGAATGTTCTACATTTTTGTTGGTTTTGAGAGGATTGCATCTGGACATTTTCATCTCGGTTGCCCCATTGCAAATGAGTGATGCTACGTGGCACTACTTTCATGCGGGAAAACACTTGATCGTATCGCACTAATGTGCCTGGGGAATATGCGTACATGAAACAGGCGTCCCAAAAGATTGCGTTCCAAATATGTTTTTATTATTTTTTCTTTTTTTTTTCTGTTCTTGCCGTTGGAGCCACCTGTGCCAACCTGCACTGTGCCGCGTGCCATGAACCACCAACGTGTTGTGGCGACGGATGCAACAGGGACTGTAAGTTTATCCTTCACCGGTCGGTCACTATAAAACCATGGAATACGAGGGCAAGTTCATTCAACTGGTTACCATTTTCGGTATTAACTAAACGAACAAAATAAATAATCTTTAATTAACTTCTCTGATTGCGACAGCATATAGACTGCAGTGTTTCATATATATAAGCACATCTCATTGATTTTAGAAAATCACTTTAGGTGCACGCCTAAATGCCCTAAGCACAACTGACAAGAACAGGGAAGAGAATATGCCAAGCCATATGGTTCCTTGCTCATTACATGCCTCAAGCCAGCTCTATGGCTGATTGCAGTCCCCACTGAGTCATGATTTGTGTGCAATGAACCCGGGCTACCCCTATTTAGGATAAAAGATCACTTGAAAATTAGAGGGATTTGTAGCTTTCCAATGTTACAAGTCTTCCAACTATATTTTTTGAGAGAAGTATAATATAAATTTAACATGGTTTCAACACCTTGATGAAAGAATATGGCTGCCATCTATATTAATGGTCATTGCCAAAGACCAGAAATGCTGTTTGTTGGATACATAATATCAGAATTTACATATATCAGACAACAATGTTGGGCAACGCATCCACTGCAAAAGGGCAAAAGTAACCATTATGATTTCTCAAGACGTTACATGAACCGTCAAGGCAAATGGACAAAGGGCTGTCTACTGAAAGAAAAGTATATTGTCAGCACAACAGAAAAAGCTTGATCAGAACGCAAATCATGGATTCTGAATTGTGTCTATGTACCAAAATGCACACGTCTGCTTCCTTCGTCTCTTCCCGAGTTTGCAATGCAGGTGTTATTGTTCTTTCTTCTTCTTCCTCTTATACCACTTGAACATCCGCTTAATATAAAGCATTATTTTTTAATATTTAAAATTAGATCTGTATGTCTAGGTGGTGGAACCACCACTGCCTATCTATTACTGACTTGTTCGTCTAACAATAGGGCAAAATCATTGTTTCCTGACAACACCGCATATCATACTAGCGCACCTTATTTTTCTCAGTACCTGCAAATGAACCCCTGAATATAAATGCTGCAACCGTGACAAATTAAACAGACAACCCAGAAACTTACCAAATATATTTGACTTCAAGGGAAACCGGTTTGGCGATCCTTTTGATCTTAGCTCCCTCAGTTGCCAACGTTTATTTGGCTTTTCACTTTTGATTGAAGTATCGCTTGTCTCTCCCATCACAGAACTAGCTCCTTCTTTTCTGACCTTTTCATGATATATAGCCGGAGGTGAGAGTCTAAATTGAGGAAGAGTATCAACTTGAAGAGATCGCTGAGCTTTCTGAAGGATACTCAATATTTCAAACTGCAACAACATGATCCAGCTTTAGCCTTAGCTATTCAACGTCCAAAATTGGAGAAAAACTACCTGAAGATTACAAGTTGAACAGAAATATTTTACAAAGGAGAAATTTATGTACCCGAGACATCTGTTGAAGCCCATAACTCTTCTCTGCAGTATCTGGTTCATGCAGGTGACGAACAGTCCCTTGTGACGGTTGGGAGCCTGATGCAGAATATTTGACCAACCCATTCTGCACAAGAATTGATTTGCTTTGTCCATTCTGGTTCTTTGTTAGACAAATTGGGCATGCAACTGATGACTCGCTGTTGGATGATTCATTCTCAGATTCATAATGGAGATGCATCGAGTGACCACAACTGAATACTCGAATTCCCAAACTAGAGTAGTCCTTGGTAAGAGAGCAGCCACAAATACAGCAAGTAAAATCTTGTGGAGCATATGCATGAGATGCCCCCTTCTTTAGCAGGCTCAAGGTGTAGAATGTATCATCCTCAATTAATGATTTAGCCGTGTCCTAGAGAAGCGGAAAACAGTGGAAACTATAAAACTTCCCTTATCAGATAAAACCAGGCAATACATAAATAAATATGATCTAAGATGCCATTATACCAAATAACCAATCTGTTCAAGGAAGGATCATGTTCGACCATATATAATGAGCTATGAGAATTTCAGACAAAAAATGTAGCATGCTTTTAAAACAAAATTCAAGGAGATGTGCTCTACAAACCTTCGGACTCTTGAAACCAAACATGTACATAACACATGCAGTTTGAAACAGAAATTTTGCACCAGTTTGTTGCTCTAATTTTTGTATAACAAACTCAGTACACCAAAGTTCACACTAAACCAAGCTAGTTCACTTGTTATTCTTCTAAATTTGGTAAATAATGGGGCTTTCCAGCTTAATGAGCTACAGATATCAAACCACTAGATGGTAGATTACATGTATTCAAAAGAAAATGAATAGAATATTGTTTAAACTACACATACCAGTATTCTTCTCTCATAGCCATATGTCCCCAACATCTTCAATATGGTGAATCTAAAATCACCAAACTCTTGATTCCCATTGTCAGAAAGGAGTTTGCCCATGATGACTGGGAGGGGTACAAATCCAGTCATTCCCTCTATGATTTCCCCAACAAATTGTGACAACACTCTTCGCAAAATACCAGTACACTTTTTGAACCCCATATCAGAACTTGCAGGTGAACTGCCAACATAACTTTGTCCTTCAGATACTGCTTTGTTGCCATAGAATCTCTTCAACGGCTCAGAAAACCTGGACCAGAAATTTGTAGTTCTAAATGTCAGATAGGAACATAATATAAATCTACAATAAAACTGAAAACATGTCACCTTAACAACTTGTGAAAATGATAGATAGTGAAAGTGGCACCAAAGGCGAGACATTGAGTCATGGTGGCTCATTGCTCTTTTTTTCTTCCCCTCGATGCACTAGATTCTAAAGTCATACGCAGAGAATAAAAAAAAATGAAATATGATTTTGAATGTAGCATAGGTACATTATCATTATTTTAATATAATTGTGATGAATGCCACATAATAGTGATTCTTGATCCAGCAATTCATATACAGCAGCAAGTATGCCACACAAATGTAATTATGATGCATAATCAGTAATTGTCCTAGAACAAAGAGGTGGAAGGCAATATACCATCTAAGGAAATCATGTGCTAAGAACGGCTGAATTCCAGTAAAATCTGGGACCTGCCCAAATTTAAGCAAGCGGGCTACTTGAAATCACTCATCACAAACTAATTGCAGACCCAGAAATAAGATGGCACCAATACTCTCAACATCAAAGGGACCATTTCACTCCACAGCTATTTGCAATCCAGGAAGTCTTACAGGGCCGATAAGATCTTCCCGACAGGATTCAATTTGGAAAATATGATAGAAGGGAAAGCTTTTCAACAAGAATGACTTTCCTGGTGAGACAAATAATCCTTGTTTCAAGGTATAACAAATCTACTCGTGGAGGTGACTTACCTTATTTTAACAGAGAGGAGCTCTTTGAACTGCCATTCTTCCCCCCTTCATCGTATTTAGAGAGGGCCATCTCCAGTAAGATCTCCTGACATCCAAACAGGCCCTAAATGCATTGCTAGAGAATCCTCACCTAAAATCAAATAATCTTGAAAGTTTATCGAAGAAACAAAATCATCATCATCATGAACCTAGGCCCATTGATTTCATCATCAAGCAGACTATCAACATGGAAACCCACGATAATTATGGCTGACCAATTTAGGCTGCATTTAGTTGAGGAATACGGAGGAATAAAAGGTCCTTAACCTGCCTATTCCAGTTCTTTTCAGCCAAACATTCATTTGAGGATATGGGTTAAACTACTTTCAGAATGAGTATTTCAGGGAAATAGGTAGTTCAGGAGGACAGAATAAGGACAAAAAGGAGAAAGGAAAAAATGTAAAAGAACATGATAATGACCTTCATGAAGATGGGATGATGGGCAAGGCTAGGGCATTTTGTACTATCATGAGAAGATGGTTACCACAAGAGAAAGGAGAAAGATGAAGATAGGTATGCTATAAACACATTGCTAGAGAAATCTCTTCTACCTAATATGCCCTCAAATAAGAGGCTGTCTCGTTGCCTGCAATTCCACTCACTTGTCTACAACAAGACTTGCAATTGCAAGTAAAAATGCTGCCTTTATATTTTATCGTTGAAAAAAATATTACTATTTGACTTCTTGTGATAGACAGTTGCATATGATTTGCACTTTGGTTGCATGATATTAAACAAAATGTGGTAATCCTGGAGATGACCTGGTAAAGTTACTCCCTTAGAAACAGTGAACTGTCTGTTTTCTCTTTGTTTTATTTAACCAATAGGCAGCCAACTATAAACTTTTTCTCATCATGTATGTTTTATAATAATAAATTTTTATTTATGATAACTATAATAATAGTGCAATTATAATTATAAAATTATATCAATTACTATGATCTTAAAAATTAATCACAATTATTTCAATATTATTACCAATAATGAATGTCGCATTATAACTATATACTAATATTTATATGTTCATATAACATTATAACGTTATGTATTATGTAATTATTACAATATTACAATGCAGGAACTGTTGCTAAGAAATATAACGAAAAAAGTTTGTAATCAGAATATGAAGAAAAATGTGTTATAATCTGCATAGCTGTTGAAGGTAATATATGTTACAAAGCTTGTTTACCCTAACTCAGTCTAGGTAGAGTTGTGGTGTGGATGCTAAAATAGCATTAGGAATAACTAAAATGGCATACATGCCTTGAAACTATTTTTTTACATTAAACACATGAAAGTATGCCTAACATTTCACTTAGTTCTCGGTTCGTGCATACGTATGCACGCATATACATCTTTCATGTTTGCCAGGTTTAATAGTACAAAGCAAGATTTTATATCCCGTTGGGCGGGGGTGTCCCAGTTTCTCCACCAAAGGGGATGCCCTACTGTCCCACCCTATCCCGACGGGCATCCCTGTCTAGTGGCTCAGTAGGCACCCTCCAACCCTCTCCCCTTTTCTTTCTTTATATGTTTCTTTTTCTTGCTTCATTTTTTTTTCTTCTTCCTTCCTTTCTTTCTTTCCTTTTCTTCTTGTTTCTTTCTTTTTTCCTTATTTCCTTCCTTTTTGTCTTTTTCCTCCCTTTCTTCTTTCTTTATTCCTCTTCCTTCCTTCCTTTTTTTCCTTTTCTTCTTTTCTTCCTTGCTTTCTCTTTCTTCTTCTTTCTCCCACATGGATAGGTTGTGGAGTTCCCCCCCCATTCCGATCCTATTTTCTCACACGAACAGGATGAGAAGGCAGGGATGTCTGTCGTCGCACTGAGAGTTAGAACCTTAGTAGAAAGATTTCATGGACAAGGATTCATTTAAGATTTTTATTACAAAGAAAAATGCTTTGGCTGGTCTACTTGAACTTCATCATTCAATCCTCACCATGGACTTAAGTCCCAACGGGATGTCTCGTTGGACACCAAGACGGGGTACAATCTCGAGCATTGGGACAGGACCATCCCACCATTTTTCCAGCATCCTGATTGGTACGTCTTGAGACATCCCCTATCCCAAGTACTGAGATGGGGTGAGACGTCAGCGCATCCTATCCAATAGAAAAAATGGGACAGCCCTATCCCACGAGATTTAAAACCTTGAACCTCGCAATCATCATTTTCAAGTGGTTGAATTTCTAATAGGTAATGATAATAAATGTGAACTACTAAATATATTTGTTTTGTAAGTAGCTTATTAAATCTATTAGTTAAGCCCAACTAACTTACAACTTGCATCATATGAATTCTTCTATTCTATATTAATCGATAGGTCATGCTTAAGTCCGTGCATAATCCGTTTGCACACATGACCTCTATGAAAGACAAATTAGTCCAACCATGCCTTAGTCTGATTTCACCAGGCAGGCAGGTTGCTTACTTGGATTTGCAATGACAGCACATTATATTCAAATTTTAGGATTTCAGATGGCCAAAAATTTTCATGTTCAGGATCAATTCTTGTTGGTATAAAATATAAATCCTTAAATTGCAAACCAATCATGACAGAGGTGCTTTATGGTTGAACTATATTTATAGTCTATAATTTGATGAAATCGAAGGAAAGAAAGAGCTGTAGTGAGCTATTAAAATGATTTTCTATTTGATAATCATTATACATGCATTCTTTTGATCATAAAATTGCTAGCCAGTACAAATGTTATACATTCACTTACAATTTGCATGCTTTTTTCCTGTTTTCAAAAATCGCAGACTCAAACAATTGCTTGTTTTTCTGCCTCCTAATCAAGAGGGTAGGAGGATTGTAATTGCAACAAAAGAAGAAACTAGTTTATCGCTTATATAGCCAAAACCAAAGCAATCCAAACTAACTAGTAGTATGCTATCTATATGGGATGAACATTACAGATCATGTTATGCCTCCTCAGATTCTGAAAATGTTGAATGATTGGCTCTCAACTTGAAGGCAGCCCATTTATGGATTAAGGTAGAATTTATAGCTAAGACAACTTTTGAAAAGAGAGATTGCATTAAACCTACAAGCCCATGTATTGTGTAAGGAGACTGACCTTGTCTACAACTAATTAGAATGCATGACATCCAAGCAACTATATTACATTTTATTTGAAACATCATTAATAATTTAACAATTTCTTTTAGCTTTTAAAACTAATTAGACCTGACTGGCACTGACTGTAACGATCCAGAAAAACCGCAACCTAAAACACTGGCGTGTTTCTGATCAAGCTGGTTATGAGAGCAGACGAGAGGCTAGTGAATCTAAATCACCATCTCGAGATGGAAGATATGCTGTTGGTTTGCCCCTTGTCCCTGCTTCGGTTTGTTGGTTAATAAAAACACGAGTTTCGATAGGCTGGAGGACTGATACTATAAGTAACATGAAGGCCTTATTCAGATGTATGAAGAAGAATACCACTAGGGATGTAGAACTAGTTGAGAAAGCTAGTACTTCGGGGCGTTGCTACAAGAAAAGACTTCAATATGTCACAACTTACAACTTCAGTAATTCTTAATTAGTTATGTACTTCTAATTTTCTTCCCATTATTTATCTTTCTCTAGAGTTGCATGTTGCATTAATTTACATACACTGAATATTGTTTATCTTTGGTGCTCAATAGATATTATTGCATAATTTGCAGGAAAGAACTGCAGTTTTGCCACTAACATGCCATGTTACATATCTAAGGTTCACAAACAACTACACAAAGTAGTTCCCTTAATTTGTTATACTGTAAATTAGCTTATAGTTTGATTTATTTATATTTGGCCGTTATATTTGTTCGTTTATGAATATTATTGATTTTCAAATGCAATCCATCTAAAAATCCACCTAAGTTATCGCTTTTTGCTTAAATGCTAGGCAATCACTTGCTACATTCATATTATATATAATAACTGCCTTTTAAACACCACACATGCATAACAAATTGAGATTTAGAATTTCATATAACAGATTCATTTATTATATGGATATTAATATATAACTCTATAATTAGGAATTTGGTAATTTATGTCCCACTTATTAGTAGAGTAAAAATAATTCCTGGATAGATATGGTACATATTTCCACCCAGCATGTTTCTTGTCTTAGTTTCCAGATTCATTGTCCATTTACTTGGTGCCAGAATCATGAATTGAAGTATTGCTCCATATCCTACTATAATGAATCTCACAATATGCATGATCTCAAAAATTTCAAGCATAGTGCAATGGGATGTACCAATGCATTGCATAAACAGGCTCATATTGCTACATATTAGCCTGTAAAAGTGCTTTTGCCTAAATGCAAGTTGCAATTTGATATGTAATATGTGCTACTCTATTTTCCTCTCCTGTACCAATGCTTGATCATCCAAAACAGTCTTGGTTATGTTCAGGATAGCCTAAAGCTCTTCACCATTTGCTCGTTTTTGAGTCTAGGATCTGAAGGCTGAATAACAAATTGGATGCAACGAAAACATTCTTCCATAGTATAGTGAATCAAAAGCTAGATGTCATTTTCTCTCCTATCTTTCGTAGGTTTTACAAAAAGCATATTAAAATCTTGCTTTAATTTCAGACTAAACATGGTTTTAAATGCCACAAAAAAGGGACGGCACATCCAGTGTTGTGCCATTCTGGCCAAAAACTAGCACAGGGACACCCCTCAGGTCGCTAAAACAAGTGAGATTCAGGCATCCCAGTAGGAAGGGTCAATGTCAATCAGTATATGCCCTGGTTCAGCCAGTACAACATAGGAATCACATGTCCCAATTGAAACATGCCACACCACCACGTACTAAGACCAATTCAATTGGTTTGCCAGTTGTTTCAATAGCTTTGCAATTCTTTTTCCAAAAAATGTGGTGGGGAAAAGGGGGGCCATCAAGGTGTCCTAGGGTGCCTTTAGGCATCTCATGAAAGGCGAAGCTCGCCTTATGTCCAAAGTATGAGAAAGTGGGAAGAAGAAAGAGAGAGAGACAGAGAGAGAGGAAGCTAGAGGAGAGGGGAGCAAGGTCTCGAATTGGTGAGGATGTCAACAGCATAGAGCAAGGAGCCTTAGGATCTGATTAGGTTCTCCTCCTCTCCCACGCCCCCCGAAAAAAACACCTTTTTAGGGGCCAATAACCTTATTATGTAGACAAACAAAGTTTTTTGACACCTTAATATAAACCAGCACAAAGCTCTGCACCATATGTCGGTACAGGATGGATCGGTACCATACTGTTTTGGTCTGGTACCAGCCCCAGTACCAATATTTAAAGCCTTGAACTAAACAGCGAACATCAAAGTAATTAAGCAATCAAACTTATCATGTTATTCATCAATTCGGCCATGAATTAATTTGCTTTGGGCATGAATGGAGTTATATCCTTGATGTATCTTCCCATTTGGTTTTAGCATGATTTTAAGGTTATTTGTGTCATTATTATGTAACCGTCAATGCATAATTTCAGTGTATATGATAAATTTCTTCAAACCATGTTCTTATTGCTGCATGTTAAATGACAACCCAAATAGTTATCCAGGATATTTTTGTTAGAAGTATGCTCTAGAAGCCAATTTGGCTGACGCATTATTTTATTCTGGAACATAAATTTGTACTTGACCTAATTAAGTTGAGCATTCTTTTCATTCATGTTCTTATGTGTCCATGGATCGTCCAAAGAATCAATAAGATGATGACGCATATTCTCAAGAGTTGAGAATTTGAGGCATGTGTCATTGGTGATTAATTCCTGAATTGCTCCTGATCGATGGATCATCACGAGGACGGTGATTGATCCGCTGAGATTAGTGCACATATTGCTTTCTTTGATGGACGAGTCTTGAGTCCATAGTGTAGGGACACTGGAGCAATTGTGCAAGTGCTTGTTAGAGAACAAGGGTACTGAGCGTGACCAAGACAAAAAGTCACTTGGATGTCTATCCACTCGTCAGTGACGAGCTTGATGTTGCAGTAGTGTGACTGGTCCTTTGACCTGCGATGCTTCGGCTGGTCACAGTGAGGTTATTGTAGTTTGACTGCACACATACATGGTCTCTAGCCATATGGGTCCATGCAGTATAGATTGGCTGCAGTAGGTTCACTGTAGAAGTAGGGTATGCACCTATAAGGTCTATCGACCTTGATAGATAAGGAGAGATCCTATATGATTTATAAGACTGAGTTCGTAAGACCTCGGCCGGGGCAGTAAAAATAGTGGAGAAAGAGTTTTCCATTCTCGAACTTAAGTCGAATAAATCTTGACATATGACAGACGATGGGGTTTGACGAGTTGTCCATGACCTCCGTCCTGTAGGGATCTACGATAGAAGGACTGTATCATACGATAACTGCACCTAAAGGTTCATCATTCCATTCTGCTGGGTAGCCACTACATGCTGCTAGGTGTCACTGCTGGATGGTGAGACTCACAGGGAATATCTTGATGATCGATAAACCCTGATGAGTTGAGTTGGAACTGTTCCAACCCATTGAAAGAAGTTTTCAATGATATTGTGATACAGATCGCAATATATCTTACTACCAGTCAGAATAGAACCTATGGGGTCACACACACTAGAGGTATTGACCGATCTGATGGTTGAAATGTGATTATGAATCACGAGTAATCAATTCGATTGATAATCAAATTGAAGAAGGAACAATGGGAATTGATTAATTGGACTTGGAACACAAATCCTACTTGGAGTAGGATTCCTGGAGTCCTAATTGGATTAGGACTGGGAATCCTACTTGGACTAGGACTGGGAGTCCTACTTGGAGTAGGATTCCTACAATCCTAATTAGATTAGGATTTTGAATTCAATTTGGATTCCTACTTAGAATAGAATTCCTAGAAGTCCTAATTGGATTAGGACTTTGGATTCAAAGAAGAGTCCTAATTGGATTAGGACTAAAATTAAATAAGTCCTAATTGGATTAGGATTTCTTAAGTCCCAATTAATTATTAATCTAATGACTCCTAATTAGATTAAGATTGAAGGGTTCAATTGAGTCATGATTCATTGAGTTCTAACTGGATTAGGACATTGCATGGATCAAACCCAAAATTGGTTCACCCTTGAACTAAGCTTAATTAGATTAGGGCTTAGCCACATTAGGGCACCCCAATCCTTACTTAATGAGGATTAGGGTTAACCATGAGGGAGGGGCGCAAGCCCCTCCCTCTTTTTCTCCTTGGTGCGGCAACACAAGAGGGGCCGGCGCCCCTCTTGGAAAAAGATCAAGGGCTCCTAATTTGTAGGAGCCCTTCATGCCTTTAAAAGGAGAAGTGGGCGGCACCCTAGGGCAATTTTTGAAGCCCTCTCCCTCTCCAACTCGTGGCCACCCTTTCTCCCCTTGGTTTTCAGCCGCAAGCAAGGTGAGAAGAAAAGAAAGCTTGGCGGCCATCTTCTTCCCTCCTTGGTTCCAACGCAGGAAAAAGGAAGTAGGCTGCAGGGGCTTTGATTCTTCTTCAAACTTCATCCTTCTTCTTCCTCCTCCCAAGCACAATCAAGGGTTGATTCAAAGGGAGGACATCAGCCATCTAAAATAGTCTCTGCAAGGGAGCTAGCACCCCGGAGAGACAAGGAAGCTTTGATCGGTCCTTTGCTTCGTGTGGATACCCGTAGAGGCCGGACGCGTGAACGGCTTCAAGCGAACCTTCATCCTAAACCACGAACTTCAGTTTGCAATGACCATCTACCCGCACAAGGTGAAGATCTGATCTTCATAATTAGTTTAAAAGTTTTTAATTCTAATCTATCTACGAACGGTTATTCAACAACGTTCATAGGATGAACGTCGATCCCGCGCATGCCTCTTCCGCTGCCATCTGAATTTTTTTTTTTTAATTTTCTGCGATATGGGCGGGTTCCCAACAGTGGTATCAGAGCCTAGGCTTCGTAGATTAAGGTTAGAATTAATTATTAACAGGCATGATAGATCTGAAATTTAAAAGGATATGTATACTGAAATTTTCCGCATGCAGAATTTTTCAGGGTTGCTGATTTTTGCATGCTGATTTTTATGTGATAAATTGATGATTCTAATTGCATTGTTAATGGGATTACAAAGTTTAGAATCATGTTTAGCATGATCAGCAACCCATGTCATAAGATAATCAATTAGATTTCAGATCTGAAAATTATAATTGTTGCATGTGGTGATGATCATTGGATTCAAACCCTTTTGGTATCAATTGTAAAGACCTGCGATGTGATCTGCAATGTCATGTAATTTTTCAGATGCTTGCATGCATCTTATTTGATGTTTTGAGAGATCTGCGTGCCTCCTAAAAGGAGATGTAATTTATTATTAAATATCTGGTTGTATTTCTGTGATGTGATGTACGTCAACGATCAAGTCAAAGACAGTACATGAGATGAACGGCGAATGTGAGCGGTTGATGGCGATTGGATCAAGAGTTGATCAAGGATCGAATCAAGAAGGCTCGGGACCAATTCAAGAATTGAAGACCAATTGATCGATTGACGTGCATGTGCTTGTAATATGACCTAATTAGAATCCATGATCATCACCTATTTAAAATTCAGCTTTTATTTATTGCTGCAATTATAACTGCCTGGGATGTGCTATTTGCATGTGATGCGAATGTGAGCGGGGTAGATAGGTTTACATGTGATGCAAACTAATAGACCAATCCAAATGAGACTTAAACTAAAACCTCCTCAATCAAGTCGAGAGTGAACCAACATGAGTGAGTCATATTAGATTAATTGATCTAATTGGTGTCTAGGAAAGCATGAAAGGTGGTTACTTAATTAGGACCTTACTCTCTGAGTAAGGGGAGCCTCCTACCTGCTTACCTGGCCAATTGTTCGATTACCTCTTATGAAGAGCTCAAATTGCAAACACTAAGACCTGATTGACCGATATTAAGTCCATAGGTCTTCCACCGTAGTAGAGCTGCTAAGGTCTTTCTGATGTTGATTTGTCTCGACTGGACACAGTGGGCAAGTTGCATCGAGGGACTGGACCTCTCTATAGACATGAGATGTTGTAGGGTAAAGGTGGGGTTGGGCACCAATAACTGTTAGGTGAGGACCCAATGACAACTTTATTTCTACGGTTATATGGTGGGTCTGACTTAACTAAGGAATGGGACCAATAACTGTTAGGTGAGGTCTTCATGACTTAGAGACCAAGTAGCACTGCAACATGCTTGAGAAGCATTGTACAAGAGTTGTACACTTATCTATTTATGTGTCACCAATAACTGTTAGGTGAGGTGGCATGTAAATCGGTGGGACCGCAGTACCCACTAGAAACCCTAGTCGTGTAGGATTTTCGATTTCCTACCAGAGGAGTATGAGGAATTCGAGAAAATAGTGGGAGGTACATTTGTTCTAAAAGACCCTAGAACAAATTAGGATCAAGTACAAAATTCTAACTAGAATCTTTACTCTCTGAGGATTATAATGTCAGCTTCTAGACTTTTAACTCATATCCTATAGAACAACCGTTTGACCAAACCCAATTATAAAGACTGGTTCAGCAAATTTCAAAATAGTTTTGAATTGTGAGAAATTAGGGTATGTGCTAGACCATGGAATCCCCGTATTACCAATCTGTCCGATCACTGATCCGCGTAAGACGCATGCTAAGTGGACGAACGATGACAATAAAGTTAGGTGCTAAATAATGGCATCAATGTCCAATAAATTATAATGCCAGCATGAGAACATGAAGATTGCCAAGGACACATTAAATCACCTGCAAGAGTTGTATGGTGATTAGAGTCACGCAGCTTGGTTTGAAGTGTCCAAGAGGCTCTTCAAGGCCAAGATGCGCGATGGGCAGTCTGTCCATGATCATGGTTTGACCATGATAAAGGGCTTAGAGAAGCTTGAGAAGCTCGGCATGACCATACACAAGGAATTGCAAACGGATTTAATTCCACAATCCCTTCTAGCTTCATATGAACAGTTTATAGTAAATTACCATATGAACAATATTGTATACACCAAAACAGAATTGTTAAATAAATTGGTAACTACCTTAGGGACCTTGAAGAGTTCAAGGGGCATCGTTCTCGCTGTCGAGTTGGTTTCTACTTCCAAGAGAGAGTCTATTTGGAAGAAGAAGAAGCCTGCGAAGAAGCAGAAGACTGAGAAAACGCCAAGTAAGGAAGTTCCAAAAAAAAGGCCAATTGCAAGAAAAAGTATTTTCATTGCATCATGGACGGCCATTGGAAGAGGAACTGTCCTACATACATGGGAAGCATAAAGAACATGAAGGGTGACAGACCTTAAGAAGGTATGTCAGATATGCTCAGGATACTTAGGGATTGTTACCTGTTGCTAGCAGAAATTTGATTTCTGTATCTTGTTTAGCACAGAAAGATTTTTATAAGACTACTGTTCCATTTATTTGAGAAATAAATTGGTTCAACGTGGTTTTATGATTGACAGTCTCTATCACATACATATGGATAAATCTGTGAATGTATCTGAGCAAACAGTGAATACCATAAGATCTAATAGATGCAGAAATGAGATAAATCTAAAGTATTTGTGGCACCTCAGGCTTGGCCATATAGGAGAAGACAGAATAAACAAATTGGAGAAACATAAGTTTTTGGCTCATTGACTTTCGAGTCATATTCGATTTGTAAATTCTGTCTTCGAGGAAAGATGGCCAAATTATCCTTTGTAGGACACAGGAAGGTCCACTGAAATACTTACCCTAGTACACACTGATGTGTGTGGCCCATTCGATGTGCAGGCTAGGGATTGTAATTTTTTACTTCATTTACCGATGATTATTCATGGTATGGATATGTGTATGATACACAAATCTGAAACTTTTGAAAGGTTCAAAGAGTTGAGATATGAAGTAGAAAAATAAATAGAAAAACTCATTAAGGTTCTTCGATCAGATCGAGAAAATGAATACCTTAGTAGAGAGTTTCGTGATTATCTCAAGGAGAATGGTATAGTTTCATAATAGACTCCTCCTGGAACACCTCAGCTCAACGGAGTGTCAAAGAGGAGGAATCGGACTCTATTGGATATAGTTCAGTCCATGATGAGCTTCGCTAATTTACCCTTGTTTCTTTAGATAGATGCCCTATTTTCAGCTATTTACTTATTGAATAGAGTTCCCTCTAAAGTCCGTTCCTACCACACCATATGAGATATGACATAGTAACAAGCCGAGTCTTGGTTATCTCAAGATTTGGAAATGTCCAACTCAACTCAAGCGACAACAGGCGGACAAGATAGAGGATAGGATAATTAATGCTCGTTTTATAGGATATCCTAAAGAGTCATTAGGATACGATTTTTAATCCCAAAGGATCACAAAGTGTTTGTGAGCCTACATGCTATCTTCATTGAAATAGTTTATCCTTGATAGAGACAGTAGGAGGAAAATTGAGCTTGAAGAGAAAGTCTCTAAAGAGCAACGAGCCATTATGCCTATAGAACCTATTTATATTAAGCCAGTACACGTAGTACCCCCTCCACCTCGTAGAGGAAGTGTTCCTCATGGGAGATAGAGATCAAGGTAAGGATCCCAATACCTACAACGAGGCGATGTTCGACATCGATTTCGAGAGATGGCTGGAAGCAATGAAGTCAGAGTTGGACTCCATGCATTCCAACCAAGTCTGAACCTTAGTAGATTCACAAAGAAGGTATAGTACCTATTGGGTGTAAATGGATCTACAAGAGGAAATTAAGTTCGGATGGCTAGGTAGAGACCTATAAGGCAAAGCTAGTGACGAAAGGTTATAGTCAGTGCAAAGGTACTGATTATAAGGATACTTTTCACCTGTAGCATTGCTGAAGTCCATTCGAATATTGCTTGTTGTTGCAGCATATCATGATACTGTGATGGTGGTCACAAGGTCTGTAAGCTGCAAAGGTCCATCTATGGACAAAAGCAAGTATCTCGGAGTTGGAACACTCGTTTCAACGATATAATCAAATCGTTTGATTTCATCAAGAACAAAAAGGAACCATGTGTTTATAAGAAGTTAGTGGGAGGGCTATTGCATTCTTCGTATTGTACGTGGATGATATTCTTCAAATTGAGAATGATATTCCCATACTAACTTAGGTCAAGGTTTGGTTGTGTAAGGAATTCTCCATGATAGACATTGGGAAAGCATCCTACATTTTGAATTAAGGTCTATAAAGATAGATTTAAGAGGATGCTTGTCCTGTCACAGAATATGTATATAGAGGGAGTGCTGAAGAGGTTCGGCATGGAAACCTCTAAAAGGGGATCATTACCCCTTAGGCATGGGATAAATCTCTCCAACAAAATGTGCCCCAACACATCTGAAGAGATTCAGCAGATGAGCAAGATCCCTTATGCTTCGGCTATAGGGAGCCTCATGTATACCATGCAATGTACGTGATATGATATAGTATATGCTGTGAGTGTCACAAGCATATATCAATCAAATCCAGGCAAGAAGCACTGGATAGCTATGAAGAACAGTCTTAAGTACTTGAGAAGACTAAGGACATGTTCTTGGTCTTTGGGAGAAGATAACAGTTGAAGGTAGAAGGATGCATGCATATTGATGATAGAAAGTCTACATCAGAATATGTGCAATGATGGTTCAGTAAATTGGAAGAGTTCCAAACAACCGATCATTGTAGATTCTACCTTAGAAGGTGAATGTTAAGCCGTCTCTAAGGGTGCAGTGGAAACCTTTTGGTTTAAAAGTTCATTGCAGAATTAGGTGTAATGTCATCAGATGCCATAACACTCTTCTGCAATAACAAAAGCACCATAGCACTAGCTAAGGAGCCAAAGGTCTCACCAGAAATCGAAGCACATAGAGCGGCGGTTTAACCTAATAAGTGACTACCTCGAAAAGAAATAAGTAGAGGATCAAAGAGTAGACTCCACAGGAAATGTGGTGGACCCATTCACTAAGCAGATAAGTCAGCAGAAAACTGAAACGCATCTTGAGAAGATGGGGCTTAGGTTTATGGCTGATTGGCTTTAGTGCAAGTGGGAGATTGTTAGAAGTATGCCCTAGAAGCCAATTTGGCTGACGCATTATTTTATTCTGGAACATAAATTTGTACTTGATCTAATTAAGTTGGGCATTCTTTTCATTCATGTTCTTATGTGTCCATGAATCGTCCAAGGAATTAATAAGATGACACATATTCTCAAGAGTTGAGAATTTGAGGCATGTGTCATTGGTGATTAATTCCTGAATTGCTCCTGATCGATGGATCATCACGAGGACGGTGATAGATCCGCTGAGATTAGTGCACATATTGCTTTCTTTGATGGACGAGTCTTGAGTCCATAGTGTAGGGACACTGGAACAATTGTGCAAATGCTTGTTAGAGAACAAGGGTACTGAGCGTGACCAAGACAAGAAGTCACTTGGATGTCTATCCACTCGTCAGTGACTTGCTTGATATTGCAGTAGTGTGACTGGTCCTTTGACCTGCGATGCTTCGGCTGGTCACAGTGAGGTTATTGTAGTTTGACTGCACACATACATGGTCTCTAGCCATATGGGTCCATGCAGTGTAGATTGGCTGCAGTAGGTTCACTGTAGTAGTAGGGTATGTATCTATAAGGAATCTATCGATCTTGATAGATAAGGAGAGATCCTATGTGATTTATAAGACTGAGTTCGTAAGACCTCGGCCGGGGCAGTAAAAATAGTGAAGAGAGTTTTCCATTCTCGAACTTAAGTCGAATAAATCTTGACATATGACAGACGATGGGGTTTGACGAGTTGTCCATGACCTCCGTCCTGTAGGGATCTACGATAGAAGGACTGTATCATACGATAACTGCACCTAGAGGTTCATCATTCCATTCTGCTGGGTAGCCACTACATGCTGCTAGGTGTCACTGGTGGATGGTGAGACTCACAGGGAATATCTTGATGATCGATAAACCCTGATGAGTTGAGTTGGAACTGTTCCAACCCATTGAAAGAAGTTTTCAATGATATTGTGATAGAGATCGCAATATATCTTACTACCAATCAGAATAGAACCTATGGGATCACACACACTAGAGGTATTGACCGATCCGATGGTTGAAATGTGATTATGAATCACGAGTAATCAATTCGATTGATAATCAAATTGAAGAAGGAACAATGGGAATTGATTAATTGGACTTGGAACACGAATCCTACTTGGAGTAGGATTTCTGGAGTCCTAATTGGATTAGGACTGGGAATCCTACTTGGACTAGGACTGGGAGTCCTGCTTGGAGTAGAATTCCTACCAAGGAAAGCCGTACCGGCCCGTACCGGCCGGTACAAACCGGTCCGGTGCTTGACCGGTACCGGAGACAGATGAAAACCGGTATCCGGTTTTCATCTGCGAACCGGCCGGTACGGACCCCGTACCGGCCGGTACGGGTGTTTTTTTTTTTTTAAGAAACCACAGCGCTTCGCGCTGTGGTTTCAAAAACCACGGGCGGCGCGTGGTTTTAAGGGAGAAGTGGCCCGTGGGCCACTTCTTTCACTTTTTTTTTTTTTTTTGGGAACCACAGCGAGGCACTGTGGTTCCAAAAACCACCGCGGCGCGTGGTTTCAAAAACCACGCGCCGCGCGTGGTTTTAAGAAGGAAGTGGCCAACCGGCCACTTCTTTCAAAAAAAAAAAAAAATTGCTGTGGCCGACAGGCCACAGCTTTTTTCCTTTTTTAATGGGAAAAGGAGTGGCCGGAGGCCACTCCTTCCCATTAAAAAACAAGGAAGTGGCCGACCGGCCACTTCTTTCCGTACCGAATCAACGATCTTAAGCTGGGATTTTCTGTTAATCTGGGATTAACAGCACGATCTTAAGCCTCTCGTTCGGTTATAAAAACCGAACGAGGCTCACTTCTTTCCCAAACAATTTGAGGTTGAGACTTGAGAGGTTCTATTTAAGGTGCGGAGACGGAAAGATTTGAGAGATAGCGAGGAGGAGGTCCTGCCCAAAAAATCCAGCGGAGACTATTTAAGGTGCGGTTTTTTTATCCTATATTATTTCATTAATTTTGTTAATAATTTACTTAAAAAAAATAGTTTATAAATTACTTAAATAATAAGATAATGCAAAAATTTACTTTATTAGCTTAATTTTTTGATAAGTTGTCTTTTTATGATAGAAATGGAGCCATCAAGAAAAACGAACCCTGCAAAGCGTGATATTGGCTGGTCTTATGGGCGAAGACTTGGAAGTGAGGGGCAACGACACCAGTTTCAATGCAAGTTTTGCGACAAGGTTTTCAAGGGAGGAGGGGTAACCAGGTTGAAGCAACACTTAGCCGGAAATTCCGGTGAGGTTGCTACGTGCCGAAATTGTCCTAACGAGATTCGTGTGCTGATGAGGCAGAATCTTGCTGAGGCCAAAGAAGCGAAGGAGATGGCTTCCAAGAAGAGGGCGGAGGTCGATCGCCAAGCGGCAGAGCCACCTTCCTATCACTCTAGGGAGCCAGAGGAGGTCGAGGATCTAGATGAGGAGGAGGCAGATATTCAGGCGGCCATGCATGCAAGCCTGGATGATCAGTGGCAGCAGGAGGAGGTGGCCAGGCATAGGGCTCGATTTGGGCCCTCTGCATACGAGTCGGGCGGCGGTTCTCGAAGCACTAGACAAGATCCAGAGTTCTTGAGGACAACTTCAGTAAGGGAGGGCGTCGGCAAAGAACGTGGCCGGATTGCATCTATGCTGGGTGGTTTTGGTAGTCATCTAGAGGAGTTCCAGAAGGAGCGACAATTCATGATGTAGATCCGCATGCTCTCCCCAGTAGAGATTCAAGGCAGCAGAGGGTAGACACAATGTGGATGAAGGATAAGAAGAAAACTATGTGGCGAGCTATTGGATCCTGGTTTCACTTCAGCCACATCCCAGCGAATGTGGCAGACAATACATACTACAGGTCTGCCATTGCCGCCATACAAGCTGCCGGTCCCGGTGTAGCTCCTCCAGGCCCGAAGGATATATACGGTGAGCTTCTTGACAACAATAAGGAGGAGCTGGAGAATTGGATTGACTCCTACAAGAGCAAGTGGCCCATATATGGACTAACCATCATGTGCGATGGTTGGACCGGTCCGACCAGGCGGAGCATCATCAACTTCCTGACATACTGTGATGCTAAGACCTTCTTCCACAAGTCGATTGATGCTTCGGCTTATGTGCACAACACCTCGTACATGCTGAAACTTATGGAGGATGTGATTGATCTGGTAGGAGAGGAGAATGTCGTGCAGGTCGTCACTGATAATGGGCCGCAATATAAGGCTGCCGGGCAGGTCTTGATGGAGCGGCGGCCACATATTTTCTGGACCCCATGTGCTGCACATTGTATCGATCTTATGTTGATGGACATTGGAAAGATCCGTAGGGTGCAACAAACGGTGGAGACAGCCCAACGCATTACGAGGTATATTTATAACCATAACTGGGTTCTTTCATTGATGAGAAAGTATGCAGGGGGAGAGATTCTGAGACCAGGAGTCACACGGTTTGCTACCAACTTCATCGCACTTGATAGCATACTCGAGAAGAGAGGAGCCCTACGTCAGATGTTTGCCAGTCCCGAGTGGTATGATAGTAGATATTCTTATGCCGGCACTGAAGGGAGCAAGATAGAAGACTTGGTGACGAGACAGCCATTCTGGCAGCGGGCTACTACAATAGTCAAGGCTATCAAACCATTATATGAAGTGCTGCGGGCCGTAGATAGCGAGATCTACCCCCAGATGGGGTTTTTGTATCACATGATGGTCAAGGCAAAGGATCAGATTATGGAGGCGGATCCAGCACATGGCCGGTCATACATCAACATCATTGAGCAACGGTGGGGAGCGCAAATGGGTACGGAATTACATCTAGCAGGTAAACTAAGATATAATTATAGTGACAATTATAGTGATGGATATAATTATATAATTATGCTAAGATAGTCTCGTATATGTGCAGCATACTACCTAAACCCCCGGTTTCAGTACAGCATAGATGGAATTGGTATGGATGAAACACTTCTGGATGCTTTGCGTAATGTGATTTACAAGATGGAGGCAGATCCAGAAAAAGCGGCCCTATGTCTTGAAGAGGTAATTATGATTTAGTAATTACTAGCATGTGTAAGTATATCAGCATCTTCAATTATTAACATGGTTTTCTTATGCTTATTTTTCACAGAGCAAATTATTTAGAGAAGGCAGCTACAGTTTTGGCCAACGAGCGGCTGTCGTCAGCAAACACAATATGAATCCAGGTACGTGACACATCAGCAAAACATTTACCTGGTGTTACTTAGTTACTATTATGGAACTATCATATATGTAATCTTCATAAATATTTTTGCAGCTGAATGGTGGGTGCATTTTGGCGGATCCGCGAGAAATCTAAAGCGGATAGCTATCCGGATCCTCTCCCAAACAGTCTCCTCTAGTGGATGTGAGCGCAATTGGTCCACCTTCGCCCTTATCCACAGCAAACAAAGAAACCGTTTGACGCAAAAGCGCCTCAACGACCTTGTTTATGTGCATTACAATTTGCGGTTGAGGCTAAAGTGCATCCAGGAGGAAGTGGAGCTCAAGTATACAGATCCGATTTACGGGTCCTTCACCGCTGATGACGATGATCCACTACTCGGCTGGCTTGTAGGCCAGCAGCAGGAGCCCGAGCTTGACGAGCCAGGATCGCCTCCACGACCAGCTACCTTCATAGCCACCGAAACTGGGGTCGATCCAGAGCAATGGGCTGAGCGCAATATTCCACGCACTCCCAGAGCTGATCAGCCGCAGGCACAGGGGAGCCAGACAGAGAGGGCCAGGAAAGAAAAACAAAGAATCCCAATGGAGAGTGTCGAGGAAGAGACTTGGACTAGCAGCGATGAAGGTTCTGGTGGTGATGGATCTTCTAGCCATGGAGGGAGCGGAGGACAGTATGGTACTCATGAGACACAGCCGGAGGGTGGTCTTTATTTCACCGGTGAGTCCCAATTTATGGGTGCTACACAGGATACGGACCACGGTCGACCACCTGATAGAGATCGTGAGGATATTATTGGATATAGAAGACGGGCTCCTCGAGGTCGTTCAGGAAGACAGGATACGACTGCAGATCCGACAACATACGGATACGGATTCTATTATCCACAGCCTCAGCCTGACGAATACGGATATGGTGCATTGGATTTTGCTTCCGCCATATTTGGATGGGCCCCTACACAATCAGAGGACACCTCTCAGAGCCAGAGCGTGAGCGAGAGATCCGACAGTTCTTATAACCTGGCGCGTGTTCCTTCTGATTGGGTTGATTTGCCTCCTCCTGATTATACTTATGATCCAGATATCTACGAGAGCCATCGGCACTCGTCCCGATTTTAGATATCCTAGAGTACTTTAAATGTATGTAAATGATTGTATCTTAATTCGAAGATATTTTATGTGTATGATTTTATCATTTCGAACGGGAGGAAAACATAACATGCAATCATGCATCATATATGTTTCAAATTTCAACCCTAAATTTAAATATGAAAATATCAAAAATCATGAAAAAAGTAATAAAAAAACATCAATTTTCATTTAATTTAAGATCCAACAGAGACAACATTAAAAAAAAAAAAGTCGGGCTCGCGGAGCCCGGCCGGTACCGTACCGGTCCGGCCGGCCACCGGTACGCCGAGCCGGACCGGTACGGCGGACCTTGATTCCTACAATCCTAATTAGATTAGGATTTTGAATTCAATTTGGATTCCTACTTAGAATAGGATTCCTAGAAGTCCTAATTGAATTAGAACTTTGGATTCAAAGAAGAGTCCTAATTGGATTAGGACTAAAATTAAATAAGTCCTAATTGGATTAGGATTTCTTAAGTCCCAATTAATTATTAATCTAATGACTCCTAATTAGATTAGGATTGAAGGGTTCAATTGAGTCATGATTCATTGAGTTCTAATTGGATTAGGACATTGCATGAATCAAACCCAAAATTGGTTCACCCTTGGACTAAGCCTAATTAGATTAGGGCTTAGCCACATTAGGGCATCCCAATCCTTACTTAATGAGGATTAGGGTTAACCATGAGGGAGGGGCCTCCTCCTTTTTCTCCTTGGTGCGGCAACACAAGAGGGGCCGGCGCCCCTCTTGGAAAAAGATCAAGGGCTCCTAATTTGTAGGAGCCCTTCATGCCTTTAAAAGGAGAAGTGGGCGGCACCCTAGGGTAATTTTTGAAGCCCTCTCCCTCTCCAACTCGTGACCACCCTTTCTCCCCTTGGTTTTCAGCCGCAAGCAAGGTGAGAAGAAAAGAAAGCTTGGCGGCCATCTTCTTCCCTCCTCCTTGGTTCCAACGCAGGGAAAAGGAAGTAGGCTGCAGGGGCTTTGATTCTTCTTCAAACTTCATCTTTCTTCCTCCTCCCAAGCACAATCAAGGGTTGATTCAAAGGGAGGACATCAGCCATCTAAAGTAGTCTCTGCAAGGGAGCTAGCACCCCGGGGAGACAAGGAAGCTTTGATCGGTCCTCTGCTTCGTGTGGATACCCGTAGAGGCCGGACGCGTGAATGGCTTCAAGCAAACCTTCATCCTAAACCACGAACTTCAGTTTGCGGTGATCATCTACCCGTACAAGGTGAAGATCTGATCTTCATAATTAGTTTAAAAGTTTTTAATTCTAATCTATCTACGAACGGTTATTCAACAACGTTCATAGGATGAACGTCGATCCCGCGCATGCCTCTTTCGCTGCCATCTGAAATTTTTTTTTTAATTTTCTGCGGCATGGGCAGGTTCCCAACAATTTTGTGATGCTAGAATTCTATATTAGTAAATATTCATGTTTACTAGTCTAAGTTAGAACAGAAGATTCAATAGAATATATGATCCTATTGTATCAGTGGTTTACCTTTTCACTGACTTGTGCATGTTCTTTTGTTTGTACATTACTATGTATCAACAACAATAAAAGTAGAGGAACCACTGCTTGAGAAAACCAAATGACAAGCCCTAACATATAAAAGAAGTAATATTTACAAAATATGGTTGTGTACTCTTAACCTAGTTTGCTTAGATAAAAACTTCTTGAAATCCATTGGAGTTTAGGGTAGAAAATTATTGATGGCCCAGACAATGATTGTGTTGCTAAATCCTCTAATGATCCAAAGTTATTTTATTGTAAGTCCAAACTTGATAAGGGGTTGGTCAAAAAAGGAAATCTAAAGAATAAACTAAAAATAACAACTGAAAACATAGAGAAGAGAAAGATGAGTTTTTTTGGGCTAAAAAAAAAAACCCCTTTATTTCGTAAGGAATTGCAAATATCCCCTGCATATTGAATTGTTGCAAGATCAACCCTGCATTTTTTACATTGCTACAACGTGGTCTACCTCTACTTACCTGTTAGTTCTGTCAAGGCTTATCGGAGGTGCCTACGTGGCAGCTAGCATAGAGAAGTTTGCTAACATGAGCATTTTGTTTTAAGATAAAGGGAATTTGATGTGGACTCAGTTCCCAAGTGTCAAAATAGCCACTTAGCAAAAAAAAAAAAGAAATATTCAAAATTCGAGGATTATAGCTTATCTCTGAGAACATAAGCCAAGTTGATGATGACCTTCTTCCCTCTCTGGGCAGCCCTTGGTTTCACCAGCAATGGCTCCCAAGATGACACCACCACCGTTACCTCCTCCGTCTTCACTACCTCCATAGTGGTTATGGGTTTCTCAACCTCGCCAAAGACTAGATGGCTGAGATCGAACCAATTGTTCCATTGCCAAGAGTGCAATCTACCGACCCCACTGCATCTGATCAAGTTGGTGTTGCCCAACCCTGCACCCTTCACGGGGTTCATTTGGCCTGTCAACACACGAGTTGCAGCCACTGCCCCGCGTCACTCGTCGGCATCGTGGAAACCAACCAAGACACTTAGGAGGGGCTGCTAGCCTCATGCGTTCTAAAAGGTGCCGTGGTGGTGACTGTTGCTATTGAAGAGGAGGTGGAGCATGCCATCACCATCGAAGAAGAGAAGGGTTAGATAATGTTATCTTTGCTGAAGAGATAGCAAGCTCATGGAGGATGTGATCGGGTTTGGGCCCACTGCAAATTAGGCATCGTGGGCAAGACTATTGGGGATGCTGCCGCAAATGATGGCCAGCAAGGGCTTGCTTGATAGGACATGGTGGGGATCAAAGGAGGGGTAGAGGTTGACCGCCAGGTCAATGAACTGGTTGATGTGGTCCTTCAAGGCATTGCACGGGGTCATAGGAGGGACGACCGCACCAACTATGGCCGCTTGGCCGAAAACAGTGGAGATGAAGAGCTTCTCTCACTCAAACTCCACACTTCCACTCGCTGTCCATGTCCACTTTTGGCGCCCTTGGACTCTTGCCTCACCCTCCAAAGCTCCGCTTTTCTTCCCCTTGGAGGGCATAGGGCTAGGCAACACCAACTTAGCCGAATGTGGTGGAGGTGATTTCGATCGAAATATACTAGCCGGAAAGGAGGGGGATTTCTCCCAACAAAACTTGCAAACGACGACATCATAGCTGAGAGCACAGAGGCTATTGCTGAATTGAGGCAGAAATCCTCAATCGAGGCAAAGATGGTGGAATTGGATGCTAGTGAAGAACCGGAGGAGAACTTGCCGGAGCTGTCGTTGTTGCAGTCGCTAAAGGTGCTGGAGGGGTCACCGTAATGTGTTTGCGCCTAATGGGCATTTTGGCATGTGGACTAAACTGAGTCCAATTCAGCCAACTTCCTCCATGCCAGCTGCCATGTAGGCTCCTCCAGTGAGCCCTTATCCGAATTGGGAGGAGAGTGGACCACATTGCAGCAATGTGAAAAATGAGTAGGGTGGAGAAATGAATAGATTTAGATGCTAGTCTCTAAAAATAAATAAATTAATGTTACTTCAGCTCAATAATGTTGTGTAGTGATGTGCACTTTAATTGCTTCTCCTTATATGGCTAACATATTTTAACTTCTCCACTCTCGGCAAATATAATAAACTAGGAATGTGGTGCCATGGAAGTATGTAAGAGCCATATGATGAGCAACTTATGTGTGAAATAAGAATCAAAATGTCATAACTATGCCTAGAGATGTGTTATAGCACTAATCCTCACCTAATCTCCTGAAAGAATGGACAGGAGTCTCAACCAAAAATGACCCAAAGTGGGATTGAATATGATATGTTATCAGGTTGGGTCAATGAATCACCCACAATGACAACTAAGAATGTCATATGATGTGAGAAAGAGAAAGATCACCACCATGACTTTCTCGGCAACAGAACAAAAACTAGTGCTTACAAAACAGAAAAAAAAAAAAGCAAAGTTGTACTGGTCAAGAGAAAATGATTGTAGGCTTCACAGTAGCATCATTATTAAGATTAATCACAGGATCAAGTAGCAATTTCCCTGTCCTTAATGCAATATCAGTAAAACTGTGAAAGGAATATATCATTTACTTTATAATGCTGCAGATGAAGTTTCCATGGTTAATGCTCAAAAAGTTGTTATGACATAAAAAGTATACCTACTTATATATAAGGTGGCAGATCATATATAACTTACGAGTCAAGCAACCGAAACCAAAGGGACTCAGATTCTTGTGGATCTAAACGTTGAGTATTTCTTTGGCATAGGCCAATAGAGGTGTGCAATACATCATGCACAGAGACAACCTGCATGAGATAAAATAAAATAAAAACAAAACACAAACAGAATGCTGATAACCACTAGTGCTCATAGTTATAGCTGATTCTCCAGTAATATGTTAAGGCTAATTCAAACCTCATTTATTTGCAAAACATAATTAAGCTGCTCCATCTCAGTAATATTATTTGACACGATCTCAGAAGATGAATTTTCCACAGCAGCAACAAGAAAGTCAATTTTTTCCTTCAGCCCAGCCATGACAAGTGTTAAAGCACTGCCAACATCACCAACTCTTTCCAGCAAAAAAGCAGCCGCATCTGTAACCCCATATTCTTGACAAAGACGTAAACAATGCTCCAACCTGTAACTATCAAAGGTCTCGAGGAACTTCAGAACTGAGTTGCGCTCAAACTGGCATAAGAGCTGCAGAAAAGATATGCAGGTTCCATTAGTTCTATAATGTTTTAAAGTTTTAACAATGCACAAATAAAACCAAAGT
Source organism: Phoenix dactylifera (assembly GCF_009389715.1). Classification (NCBI taxonomy): domain Eukaryota; kingdom Viridiplantae; phylum Streptophyta; class Magnoliopsida; order Arecales; family Arecaceae; genus Phoenix; species Phoenix dactylifera. The sequence continues at coordinate 252,683 of NW_024067724.1, read as the reverse complement.
GAAGAATTTTCAGTTCTTTTACGATTTTTTCTTAATTAGAATTTTAGGAAAATATTATGTATATGCATTCAAGATTTTTATGGGTTGTCTTATAATAAACACTACAGTTATCTTTTTTGAAACTTGTTGGACTGCCATAGTAAGAGTGCAATGCAGAGCATATCTAGGCCAGAAAAGAAATTAGAAATGGTAAAATTTATGGATTCATTCTAGTTTAGTTATTTGTGATAACTTTAAACAGTCAAGAAACTGTTGATATTTTACACTGTTAAACTGCACAAAAGATCAGAAGTTTTGGCCAAAGAAATATTACATTACATGTCAAAAATCTAGAGAACATCTTGCCCAACAAATTAGAAGATATCAGATCATGAAAAGCTTAACATTTTTAGCACAACATTGGTATGGCCAACTCAATTCAACAATACTTTAATCCCAAACTAGTTGTGCTTGGCTCATGGTATGCTGAACCGGCCAGTACCGGCCGGTTTAGCCCTTACTGGACCGGTCTGGTAGCCTACAGTACGGTTCCGCCGTAAAAACTGGTACGCGCTGGAGCCAGGGAAGAAAGGAAAAAACAGCGAGCGAGTGAGGACGGGAGGGAGAAGCAGCCGCTGCGGACGCCTGCGGAGGGCCATGGGTGAGGAGGCAGCGGAGGTCGATTGTGTTTTTAAGTGAAGTCAACAAATCACTTGCCTACTTCACTTAAAAAATTTCAAATTTTTTTCCGCGGCCCCGGCCTTGGCCTTGGCCTCCGTCGCGCCCCTCCGCGAGAGTCCGTGGCCTCTCCTTCTCCCTCCCTCCCCCGCTCGTTGTTTCTCTTCTCCTCCGACTCCGGCTGGGCTCTCCCGCTACACGCCTGGTGCCGAGATGGTACCGAACAAGCTGAACCGGTCCGGTCGCCGACCAATACGGCTTTTGGTACTGGTTCAGCATATCCTGGCTTGGCTACATGCATCATTTTCCTCCATTCCACTATGTTTAGAACCATAACTTTCTAAAAGATAGGGCAATATCGGATCATTCCTTACGACTTTATCCCATATGATTTTAGGTCTACCTCTTCCTCTCTTTTCTTCTACATATATCAAATCACTCAATGTCAGCGCATTTGTTGGCTTGCATTATACATATCCAAACTATCTAAGTCATCATGCTTTCAATTTATCTTTAATTGATGTTACCTCTATCTTTTTATGAATAACTTTATTTCTTATCCTTTCTATCCTTGCACAACCACACATCGATCTCAACATTCTCATTTCAGCCACACTCATCTTGCACGCATGGTTTTTAACCACCCAACATTTTATACCATAAAGCATAACTAGTCGTATAGCTATCCTATAAAACTTTCCCTTCAACTTGGCAAGTATTATATGATCACATAATATCACAGTTGCACATCTCCATTTTAACCACCATGCTTTAATCCTATCAATAAGCATCCAATCTCCACCTCATAAATCATCCGTCCTAAATACCGAAAATGATCACTATTTGAAACTTCATGATCCTCAATCTTCACTCCACTTTCATCTCTACTTTTAATTTTATTAAAAATACATTTCATATATTCCATCTTTGTCCTACCTAAAACCTTTACATTCCAAAGTACTCTATACTTATAAGCAAGGTTCACTATCTTACTGGACCTATATCAATACCATGCTAGTATAGCGTCGATACATCTGGCAAGGAGCTAGGTTTGTCATACCAAGGCTCGATATGTCCTCCGTACCAAATTTTAACTCTGCACTCGTACGGTATAGTATGCTTAGTACAACGAACCTTGTTTCCAACTTATGATTAAAGTCAACTTTAATTTTATCTACTAAGACTATATCATCCACAAATAGCATGCACCAAGAAATATTAAGTTCCATATGCCTAATAAGCTCATTTAATGGAAAAGGATAAGAACTTAGAGCAAATCCTTGGTTTAAACCTATTACGATTGGAGACTTCCTAATATTACCACCAATAGTTCTCATACTAGTAATTGCTCCATTATACATATCCTTAATCATATTTATATAACTAGTATAAATTCTTTTCATTTCTAACATCCACCCTTAGCCTTTTTGAGGGACTTTATTGTAAGCTTTCTCTAACTCAAACAAAATCATTAAAGATCTTGTTTCTTTTCTCTATATTTCTCTATTAAACTCCAAAAGGAGAAAATAGCTTCCATAGTCGACCTTCATAGCATAAAATCAAATTCGTTCTTTGCTATCTTTGTGATATACCTCGATATGTGCTCAATCACCCTAGCACAATCACCCTCTCCTGAAGTTTCATAATATATAACTCATGACAACGTCTGCTGTGCTGGTACCGGGCCCCATATGGGTTGCCCGACGGCATAGGTCGGTATGGCCCCGCACCGTGCCGTGCCGGCCCTATACCGACACAGTAAAGGCGGAAGAGAGGGAGAACGGGAGAGAAAAAGAGAGTGGGGGAGGGAGGGAAAGGGAAAAGAAGGAAGAGAAGCCGGCCGGCGGAAGCAGAGGAGCCTCCGAGCAAAAGAGGCGAAGGCCGGGGAGCCATGGAGGCGGGGTTCTGCCTCCGGTCTCCTGTTTCGTTCCCCGCCTCCACGGCGCCCCAGCCTCCACCTTCTCCGCATGGAGGCTCCCTAAACTCCGCTGGCCGGCCTCTCCTTCCTCTCCCTCTCCCTCCCTCCCCCACTCTCTCTCTTTTTCTTTTTTCCTTCTTCTCCCCCTCTAGCAACGGGGTCTCAGTTTCGTGACCGAAACCGTCCTGGTCCACCGCTGGTACGGTCTCGGTACGGCTCAGAATGCTCCGAACCGGAAGATTCAAGACGATTCCGCCAACCATGGCTCATAAGTTTAATACCACAATAGTTGGAAGTTAGAACAATTTTGAATATCACTTTTATTCTTCTAAAATGGTACCATAGCGCACTTCATTCATTGGACATATTCTTGGTCTTTAAAATTTTATTATACAAATTAGTTAACCAAGTTACTCCCATATCACCTACACACTTCCAAATCTCAATAGGGATTCCATCTAACCACTTTTGCTATTTTTATCTTTCTCATAAGTCATAGGCTCCTTTAACTTAAATACTCTAATTTTACGTGTATACTTGATATTTCTATCCTCAATGGAACTAGTAAGGCATCCTAAATCATTTGTAAGACTTTCATTGAATAGCTTATCAAAATAACTCCTCTATTTTTCTTTGATCTCATCCTCCTTTAACCAAAATTTTTTATTTTCATCTTTGATACATTTAACTTGAGCCAAGCCTCTAAGTTTCTTTTTTCTTAGTCTTGCAATCTGATAGATATCTTTCTCCCCATCCTTAGTTTCTAACTTGCGGATATAACTCTTCATATACTTTAAATCTAGCCTTTTGTGTCACTTTCTTAATTTCTTTCTTTCTCATCTTATAGATTTCATACACTTCTCTATTCTTTAGTCTCAGCAATCCTCTATAGCACTCTCTTTTAACCTTTACAGCTACCATACTATCTTTTTCCACCGCCAAGTTTTCTTACCATATAGCCCTTTTAACTTTGATTCTCTTAATATCTCTGTAGCCACTTTTTTGATACTATAAGCATTTGTTCCCCCGTGGCATTGATTTCTCATCTAGATCCCATTTTCCTTCCTTCAACAATCTTTAGAAACCTTTTGCTTCCTTGCTAATTCCACCATCTAGTTCCCAGGTTCCTATTTTCTCTAGGCCTTCTTCCATTTCCTCACACACACCAAAACTACCAACCTATATTGGCTAGTTAAACTCTCATCCAATATAACTACACAAAACTCGATTAGTCTTTCTACGAAGGAAGAAATCTATTTGATATTCACAAATATAGTTTTTCTAGTCAGCCATTGGTATGGCCAAATATGTGTCAAATAATAAAAGTACAAAAATCTGCTCAAGAAGCAAATTAGTACTCACAAATTAGCCAAAAAAGAGGAAACAAAATATAAAATTAAGGATCACACTACAATTATGAAAATAGAGAGTTATATCTTTGTTAGAAGGTGGTGAATTTTCCAAAATATAGGGGAGATGCATTTCAAAAGTTAGATGAGCAAATTACAAGAGAGAAAAATCCAAGGCAAAAAAGGAGGATTGTACTCCTATCAACTTCCAGTGCACAATGAAATACACATAATAGTATAGAAAATTATCAGGTAATGATGAGTTGGTTAGGTTTATTAGGTAGGATACCAATGAGAACTTGAAATTCCAGAATATAATTCTATAAGTATTTTCTTATCAACTTATAAGTTATATTATGTACAGAAAATTGCATTGAAGATCTTGAGATTAAACTTGTATAGCACACTGTGACGAGTGGTAACAAAAGTTACAACTTACAAGGAGCAAATTTTTCTGATAAACAGTTTAGCTATATGCCTTAAAGGTTAACCATCAAAAAATTATTTAAGGCATTTGAATCAAATACAATTAGGGGAAGGAAAGGAGGGAGAAAATACTCAGATATGGCTTGCATAGAAACAATGTGATACAGTACAGCAAGAGGTAATACAGTCAGTGGTCACAAAGAAGAAACAAACCAAAGGTGTATAGTTAGATCACTCAAGTTGAAGTATCAGATAACATAAGTTGGACAAGCATAGAAAACATGTTACTCTTACTGCAAGTAGCACAAGCATACACAATATGTAATAACTATAAGCACAATCCACAAATAGATGAATATATAAATTATAAGAATCATGTATAACCTATAACAAAGGTTAGATCCTGATCTATATTAGTCCAGGCCGGCTGCCCCCAATCAGAATGGTGAGATGCAGGGTAATGGAAAAGAAGCAGGTTGTCCCGATTGGTGTCAATTGGTAATGGCTGATATGAACTGGGATGTTGACGGGTACAGTGGCATCGAAAAGAGATATCCATCCTCTTTCTTTTCCCTCTTTGCTTCACACATGGGAGGAAGAAAGAGAAAATGGAGGAGAGAAAGAAGGTAAGAGTTCAAATTCAGCATCTACTGATCAGATCTGACCTCCTTCAAACTCAAATCCAGATTAGAACACAAAAATCTCCTCTCCCACTTCATTTTTTCTTGATTTACCATTTTTGTCTGAAAATCAAAAAAAAAAAAAAAGGCAAGGAAACCATGCCCTTTTTTTCCATTCAGCTGGAATTTTTGATATATTGCAGTTTTGCAATCAACCTACAATGCCACGTTTTTTAGCTGTGTATTTTATTTTGAAGTTGTTATCTTTGGAATAAAATAATTATTAAAAAATTAATTTCAGGGAAAAAATTGTTAGCATGTTTGTACTAAGACATGAACATGCTATCATATTATATTTGGAATTACCAATGCTATGAGTTTATTGTTATTTTCTTCAAATCAAACAAAATTGGTGCCAGTACCCAATATCAGCACCATAAACCCAATAAAAGCCTTAAAAGCTCTCTAATCCTAAACTATGGCCTAAACAAATTCCAAAAATATTTAATAATCATTAAAAATGACAAGCAATAGAAAGAACATAAAAATAAAAACATTTGGAGTCCAAATGAATTAAAAGATGCTAAGACATCCCAACTGTCATATGGTACCATTTTGATATCGTACTAACCTAGTCTCTGACTAATTCGGGGCGTCCAAGACTGGGAGTTGAAACCTTAACTGTGATACTAATAAAGGGATGAACACCACTTCACTGTGCCTATAAGGAATCATTGCAAAAGAAATTGAAAATATTGATTATTACTGAATTGTAAAAGTACTTAACAAGAAGGGATCAGAAAACACATTTTAGTCTATTGAATTAAAAGTAAGTGCAGGACTTCCACATGTTATGTCTTTTGTTCTCTTTTTAAAAAAAGGAAAAAGATTTCTATTTTCACTTTGTTGTTATAGAAAGAATGAGACTGATAAACTTTTGCAATTAAGTCATTCTTTGGAATTATGTGTGGGTACTCTCAAAACTTGTTTTCAGAGAGAGGAGCACCTTGAAAATTTTAGGTATACCAGCATCCAATTTTATTTTAGGGCCAGCTCTTTCCTTTTGCTCTTTCTAGCCTTTAGACGTGGATTTTGAGGCTGCTCTGGCCATGTAAAGCATAATTGGAGTGTTCTTTAGTCCTTGCCATACCAACATCAGCATCTCCAGCCTACCAAGTCCTTGCCTTGTATTGCTGCATGTGGTATTGCCCAACCGCATATTTAGCCATTCTTCCTCGCGGATTGGAAGAATGGGCCTAATGGCACTCTAGATCACTCAAGGAGACAAGGGCATGCTTCAACAGATTTCTTTGCCAAGTATCATCAAGTTAGGAGTTGAAGGCTTGGATCTATGGCCTGAGTAATGGTTTTTCGCTCCAACTCAGTGCCAGCACACAGTTGATGGAGTGATGGAGATGAAGGGATCAGAGAACATGATGGTGACTCAGGGTACGAGATTTGGACATCCAACACTCACAAGCATGGTCTGCCGAACCGGTCTATACCGGCCGGTTCAGCCCAGTACAAACCGGTCCGGCCTGGAACCGATATCCGGACAGCGTGGATACTATCAACAATGAGGCAAAGGTGGTTCAGGAAGCCTATTTGATGTATCTTATGACCCTGTTGGCTGTTACTATCAGCAAAAACAAAAAAAAATGTTTGTGGAGAGAAATTACCTTCTAACTTTATCAAAAATTTGTTTACAGAAGGGGAATACTTGCTTACAAACCATAGTTTTTGCGATTGTATGTCATGTGACTTTATCAGAAACAATGTTTATTTACTTTAATACTACAACAGCGATCATAAACAATTAAATTTAAAGATAATTTCAGATAGTGCATTTCAATCGAACTTTTGGAGGAAGGATTTCCTCACTTTCTTAATCATAAAATTTCCAGATGAATAGGACTTCACACAATAAGAGATATAATTATTAGTATAAAATGCTACGTTGGTTTAAACTTTAAACACACCTACCATAAGTAACACAGGATTTTTTCCAAGATAACAGTAACTATTTGAGTGAATTTGATGCAAGATTGGAAAAATAGAGGTCATTGGTGAACAAAAGGATGAAAAATAAGAGAAAAATTTAAATGGCAATTTTGAAGCAACAAAGATAACTTTGGCTGTTTGCTAACAGAGCAATAATTCGAACTGATTGCATTCAAATAATTGAAATTGCCATCATACTGAATGAATTTGTCCATATTCTAGTGTTATCCATCTGTGCATAATATCATATCTACAATAGATACAAAGCAATCTGAATATGCTATTTGATGGATAGCAGCATAACACTTATCCCATGAAGAGGTATATTTTTGTCTAATTGTAAAAGTCATATATATTTTTTTGTTGGGAATGTCTCATATATAACCACAAATCAATTAGATTACAGGTACATAGAATACAGGTACAACTAATGCAACCACACGAGAGAGTAACCTAAATGAAAGGAATGCATTATGAAGATCAGGTCATCTAATCCAATGCATGTTTATTTAGCTTGATAAAGCCAAAGAGGAAGCTCATGCATTTATCACCTAGTAGCTCTCTCAAATTTATCTCAGTCCAGATTGAAGAACATACCTCTAAATACAGTTCTGCCAATTCATCAGTTACATAAATTGCATTATGATGCAAAGGCTTTGGAAAGTTTGATAGCCTTTCCATATACGCTTCAAGTTCATCATGAGTATCTCTTATTCTTCCAGATGGAATATCCGAAACCCAGACAGTTTTAGGCACAGAAAAGTTGAGAGTGCCAGACAAGTGAACATCAACAGCAGTTTTTAAGAAAAGGAAGAGGCTGTGTGGATGAGAATGAAGCTCCGACAGAATATGCTTACTTTCACTACTAAATTGGTCAATGACCAAAAAAAAGGTGCATTCTCTGCAAAACACAAATCCATTAAGCAGGACAATCTCAACATAAAGAGTTGAATGGAAAAACCTAATTTTCAAGATATGCAAATTACAAAGGAAAAAATGAAAAGATCTTGAAATAATAATGGAGGCAATATGCATTGGAAAACTTGATAAGATCTTGAAATAATAATGTAGGCAATAAGCATTGGTTTTATGGTGTTGACTTTTATTGCCTCCATTATTTTACTGCTCAAATAATGTAGGGAATAAAAGCCAACACCATGAAGAGTTATCTACAGTTTTACCTGCTCAGCTTGACCAGCTCAGGTATTCGAGAAATCACTGCTGACCGAAAAGATGAAGCATCAGTATTCTTTAACTGTATCAGCATTTTGTTTATAAAAGCAAAAGCATGGACAGGTTCATTGAAGTCCTTCATATAACTATCTAAAGCAGCAATATACTGGCCCGTGATTGCATGTATTAAGCCACATGCCTGCGATTTTACATTAAAATCAAGAATTTTCAGAACAGAAAACCAGGTGAATATGGTAAATATATGTGCTAGAAGATCATCTGGTACCCATGGAAAATAATAATATCATCATTCAAAACCACATGATTCTGAATGAAGATGAAAAAGAAAGAAAGGAATATGATACCTGATAAAAATTAACCTTCATGCAGAGATGCAGCACATCATCATACTTCCAGTCCGTCTGTGGCACCACCTTCAAAAGTGTGAGTACCTGTTTCTCCTTCTGAGAAGATTCAGTTTTCAGGCTGGGATCATTTGGTGTCAGACCGCATGATGTCAAATATTCAAGAATATGCATTAATACCCTCCCAGAAATACTCGCTTTCTTACAAGAAATGAGAAATGCAATGAACTCAAGGATATGACCTAAGTCCTTTTTAGAAGGCCAAACGGCCATATTGTCATCCATGACAAAGGTTCTGATCACATCAGATTCCAAATCAAGAACTTCTATAAGTGTGCTTGTGATATTCTGTACCATTACATTCTGATAGTCTTGGCTCTCAAAATCAATTCCTTTTCCATGTTCAATATTAGATTCAGCCAAATCAGTCAAGGAACTATCTATTTTTTTGGGTTCCTCTTGTGTGAAAGAACATCTAAGAACATCTAGTGTTGCTTCTGTGTCCAACCACAGGAGAGAACATAGGTTTGAGCACCTTCCAGAATATGACTTCAAACTTTTCATTACTTGAGCGGTAGAAGACTTAGAATCCTCCAGTAAAAACTGCAACAATTCTTTTCTAACTGAATGAACTCGAGAAAGAGGAAGAGTACCATGTCCTGTAACCAAAAATTCTTTTTCTTAAGCACAACCCAGTAGATTTCATGATATTCCAATGTCATATCACTATTTTTATAACTAGTAACAAAATCGAAAACAAGGGAAAGCTTATTGAAGACCTCTAATCATTAACATATATTGAGTATCATTACTAATAACTAACAACCATATATTTGAAATTGTATTTACAAAATTGTAAAAGCATGGCATCAAGAGGCCATGTTCGATCAAAGGAGTGCATCAGGATCTAGTATGTATCCAAAAAAAAAATTGAATACGGAACAAAATTAATATATTCTACACCAAATTTTAATGAATGTTCTTATTCATTTTAGTACCTTTACATGAGAGTCCCACTTGTTACTCCAATGAACATCTTGTGCTTCATCTTCCTAAGGAGAGCAATATGAGAGTCCCACTTGTTACTTTCAATGAAAATTTTGTGCAGTCTTCCTAAGGGAGAAATAGAAGCCAGAGTATTTTTCAGTTATATATAGAAGTTTGGTAGCTGTCAAATTTTTGCCCCCACCTTGTCAGAGCAAGTTTATGGACAAATCTTGCCCATATTATGTTGGGATTAGGTTATGAAACTAAAAAATAAGGTCCAATGATCACTGGGTTTCTAGAACGTAAAAGTTCCACTTTCTTGGAATTGAGAGATCTAGTTTTTTTTTGTTCCTTCTTTAAATTAAACTAGCATAATGAAGGGGAACAGAAGTGTTTATCTGAAACCAAATATAGGAAAAAAAAATCTTGAAGTTAACCCCCAAATAGAAGAAAATTTCTGATGACAAGAGATTGAAGCTTTATCTAAAACTAAAGACAGAAGCAGCTATTGAGATCAACCTCCACATTACAAAGGAAAAGCTAATTCGGAAGTACCATGTGCCTCCAATCTTCCATTCATGCATATAAAAGCACATGCATGAGTTCGTGCATACTCTTATACAAGGTTCGCCGTCTCGGTACCGGTGCCACGCTAGTACAATGTCGGTATGGTACGGTGCAAAATTTTTTTTAGCATACCGAATATCGGTACGCTACTCATGCCGGGTACTGGTACCGAACCGGTACAATATGGTATACCCCATAGTGCCCGGTTCGGGCCTGTACGGCATACCATGCTCTTATATATAGATAGATAAACAGAGAAATAGACAAATAGATGCCGAGCAGGGGGTGCGCCGCTCGGCGTCAAGCTTCCTCCTAGTAGATTTGAGGTTTCAATCCTATTAGTGCAAAATAGATACGCATTTCAACTTGAGGATCCACATTGTTAAACATAATCTACAATATTTATATATCTTTAAAAGAATCATATGTGTGGGAAGACTGGTACCTACATCAAGTGGACAAAAAATCAATAATACTAATAGAGCTTGTGTGCTAAAAAGTGTAGGTCTTATTAATTGAGGGCCCATATGAATGATCTTGATCTGAATATCTTAGAACTCGTACAATCCAAAATTATTTTTGAATTCTTCTAAATGTAAATAACATCAAAACATTGCATACTGCCAACTAACTGTACATATGGTTGCAACAATTTGATGCATAAGTGGGGAAAATGTTTTAAAGTGCAGTGTATGCAGCTGCATAGGCACCTGCACATACATATGGGGTCCCATGACCACATTGCATTGCCTATATGTGGTTCCCATATACTGTCATAACTACATGCAATCATACCAAATATGAGCTGAAAAGGAGGTCCACATAGCATTCTGGAGCAACATATGCAGCCTGGTTAGCATTGTATGGTTGCATGTAAGGCCCGCTTAGCATTTTGGGGACACATGCAGACCACTCACATGTGGGCCCATGTGGATGAAGAAGGTTACAAGTTGATGGTTAACTTTGATGTGGGTTTCAACTGGGCTTGAAACAAGCATTAAAAGGAGGATGACTCACTGTAACACTCTTCTTTAATTAAAAGGAGGATCATTGATACATTATTTGCACAAATGTCATGCTGTATAGCCTACCTAACAACCAATCGATTTAAAATAAATGACTACAGCAGACCACAGGAATAAACATCTCTACAATTAAAACATGTCACAAACTAATCTCCTCTTAGAGTATTTTCTAACAATGCTAGCTAGAAAGATTTCAGAAGGCAAAACAGTATCTGCAGCCACACAGCAACTCTATTCAGGTCTCTTTAATTTTCATCAAAGGTCGAGTTCCATTGGTCTAAAGTTGTCTAATAGAAATCATTAGTCATTTAGGAAAAATAACAGATTTCATCCATCCAATCAAAGAGCATATGATATTTGTTTCTTCCACACAAACTCCATTAGTTCAGGTTTCAGAGTTTTATTTCATGGTTATGAGTGTCTATTTGCATCCGGACCTACAAACCTTTGTCAGGATTATGACCAGTACCTAGGAAGCATATGAGAAAGGAGAAATGGTAGAATAGTTGCAAAACAAAATACCTGAATTCTAAATTGGTGGGAAAAAATATAGTAAATATTATGAACTGATGTGAGACTAAGGTTTTAAATACGAATACTCAACCTTGTACCTTTTTACCATCGGAATGGTAGGTATTGGTAGTCCCGGTACTGATGGTACGTCCCAAAATTGGCAATTTCCAAAATCTTGAAAAAACATTGGCATCGACTGCTATGGTTGGTATAGTGCCGACTGCATGCACCAGTATGGCCTAGTATAGACTGGTACAGCCGGTACATACTGGTACAACCATTTCAGCAGCCTAGGACCCATACCAGTGCCGATTTCACACCAAAATGATACAGCACTAACCATACCATGCCATTTCGGCGACTTTCGAAACCATGGGTGAGAGAAAGCATGTGACCCTAAAATAACAAATTTAATTACTTTCTCAATATCTGCACTTTAGGAAGAACTGATATTAAAGAAACCCAGAAATGCTCCTGCTTCATTACTTGTCTTGGGGTAGCTAATTGCTTTATTCGAGAAAAGATGAAAACTTTTGGATATGACATCAAGCGTATGCCAATATAGTGCCAAAATAAGCAAAGTTTAAAATGAGCAGAATCCAAGTAAACATATTTCTAAAAATAAACTGACATAGGAAAGTGTCTTCTATTGATTTATATATACCAAAATTCCCCTTGTCAACTAAAATAATGTCATTCTGATAATTTTAGAGGTTGCGGAGGAAAAAGGTCAGGCAAAGCTAGTAAAATAGACCACTATCCATTGACAGTTACCAACAAACTTGTGCAAAAGAGAGAATTCTCAATATATGACCCCACTTTAATTTAGGGAAGCTCATTTTGTCCCAAGTTAACTTATGATACTCATATTTTTTATTCTTTCTCCTGTAAACATGTCTGCATTAAGAAGACTGCTATACCACGACCTAAACCATTGGAATATGTCATAAATTACAAAATAGTCATTTTAATGTGAACAATATTTCTCTTTGCTGAATTAAGGATCACACTAGAATACTACTAACAGGCCTATTTGGAACCAAATCTGCCACTACTTTCCTGATTTTGCTTGAAATGGAGAACAGAAGTTCTCCCATAATTCCTCTAACCAACCTCTGTACAATCACAATGATGCTGCCAGACAAGGCAAATACATGGAGTTACATTATTAAGAGTGAGACAGAGATATTGAAAAAAAAACAAATTAATAACATATAAGTAGGTGAAATTATACAGCATACATTAATCATCAGGAAAAAAGAATTTGATCATCCAGAAGCCACAAGCCTGAACCCTAGATCAAATCAAGTATGAAAAGTTTACCTGGGGGAAATGCTAGACCTTGAAAGCAATACTTCAGATAGACAAGCATCTTGTACCTGCTTACATTGTAAAGGTCCATAGTTGTTAAAGATGAGAAGGCAGCACCCAGATTACTTATGAGAAAGAAGGGAAGTAACTTTAACATACGATATTTTCAATCTTTCATTATGATACATAAAACAGTACAAGAAACAAGATAAATACATAGAGTCAGCTGGGAGAATTAACTGACCACTATAGTACATCAGTTGTCAACATCAAAGTAAAAGAAAATTAAAAAAAGCATGAAAGATGAAATATAAATATATATAACAATCAGAAAGAGAGAGAGAGAGAGAGAGAGATTGGTTGATGCACATGGTTAACTCATAGCTATATGTATTGCCACATGATTTCAATTACTGCATGAAATGCATACTCAAGAAACTATGAAAGGATAGAGTAAAGAAAAACTTCCCCTCAGGAGCAGGTTACAAATAGTGGTGTTAAAAGGAAAAACAAAATGCTTTATCACACAAGCAAGAGAAGAAAGAGAGGTTAAAATTATATAAAATGGGTGACAATGACAGGAGTTACTGTTTGCAGCAGCATGATATCTAGCAATCCACTCAAATTGTTGGTTCTTCTATAGCTTTTGATTTTTGTACTACTAAATTTTCTAGTTACATACCAACAACAGTTCTAGCCTTAAAATAATCAAGAGAAGCTTACTTGCATAAGTGCATACACATGCATACACATTTGATCTCCAGCAGAACGAGAATTTCCATATCGTAAAACAACACATCTAGATAAATTTAGTTCCCAAATCAAGGTTCAAGAAAAGTCATGCACTTTAGCATAGAGTTAACCATGCCCAATATAATGAGTTCTTAAACTGAAGGTACACAACCATATATACCATGGATAGAAAGGGTAAGTTTGACAGAGAAAAATAAACAATCAAGGATAAAATATATTATAACTTCAGAATGATATAAGTCAGAGTTAGATTGTCTATTCATATAAATGAAGGTTTCAAAAACTGGCAGAACAGGATGGTGCTGGCACCATGCCATAATATTGGGATAGAGCAGGACATCAAAACCAATTGGACCGGTATGTACCGACCTAACCAATCCATAGCAGTCAAAACCAACAGACCACACTGACCATACCGGTTGCTATTAGTTGCTTTTGATTCCAATTGTCTCGGTCCATCCCTAGCATACCAATATTGTATCAGTATTATACTGTAATGAGGCAAAAAAATGGTACAAGGTTTGGTATCAGTATTTAAACCCTTCAACATGACATTGTTTAGAATTTAGTTGAAATTTCATAGAAGAAAGCTAGGGGGTCCAAGAAAAACATGGAGAAAGTGGTCATAAATTCATAATGGACTTGAGGAAGATCACGTGACAGAGATAACAACCTATATAGTATTTAGAAGTTAGTTTCAATTAGCAGACCCATATTTAATGGTATGAATGTTATTCATATGTACAGCAACACAAAACTGTGAGGGCACTATACATATGAAGTTTTTGTCATGGTTGGCCAAAAGACTCAGGACAATGATTGAAGATACCCAATAGCAGCAACATCCTTTCTCTGATTATGTTGTACAACTGCACAAAGCTCCTCTAAAGGTGTCTTGTAGTCATCTAAACCTCGATTGAAAAGATATATCAGTGCACCATACAATCCATGCTCACGGCATAACCTGACAACCTGCATATACAATAGGAGTATGAAAACTAACTTATAAGTTATAACTAAAGCAACTCAATGCTGATAATTAATCGAAATTGCATTCCAATGCCTGCTAGCAGCATCTTCCATAACTATCGGAAAACAACTTGCTAAGCAATTCAAATAGAATTACCTGATTGAAATCCAAGGAAGAGATGTCCATGTGCAGAACACATTGTTCAACCCGTTGCAACCATCCTTTGCCACTATAATGCTCTACTAAGGCTTGCATGATCTATAGAATTTATATAAACAGAGAGTCAAAACAATTCTGTTGCAAGTAATTGCTCTGTAAGTCTGTATCATGATTGCAATCATAATGAACAATCAATAATACCTCAGGAGGAAGGCACCCAAGCATGTCCCTTAATATATATGGCTCCAAAATCTCCAAGAATGTACCTGTACTAGCAGAAAAATATTAGATCTCATGCAAACCATAAGCATACCACAATTACAATAAACAAGTGTTTCGGTAATCTAAGCAGCATCAGCTTCGTCAAACTTTTTCGCCATTTAAGCCAGGTGCAGTTAGTTCAAGCTACGTAAGATAATTTTTTTTTTTAAAAGCAATATAAAGAGAAGAATAAATGTTGGAAGCAAGGTTTTAAATCCCATGAGACAAGGTTGTCCTGGTTTTTCCAAAGAATGGGACGCCCCGTTGTCCTGCCCCATCCTGGCATCAATCCCAGCCATACATTCCAGTAAATATCCTCCATCTATCTCCCCTTCTTCGTTCTTTCCTTTCTTTCTTTCTTTTCTTCTTTATTTCCTTCCTTTCTTTCTTTCTTCTTTATTTCCTTCCTTTTCTTCCATCTTCCTTTCTTTCCCTACCTTTTTCTTTTTGTTTTCATCACTTTCTTTATTTCTTTTTTCCTTTTTCTTTTCTTTCTTTTTTCTTTCCTTTCTTCTTTTTTCCTTTTTCTTCTTCTTCTTCTTTCCTTTTACTTTCTCCTTTTCTTTATCTTTCCTTTCTTTCTTTCCACTTTCTTCTTCTCTACCTACATAGATGGGTTTTAGAGTCCCGACCCCTTCCCAGTCATGTTTTCTCACGGAAATGGGACAGGACGACCAGAATGCCCCCTATCCCGCCAAGATTTAAAACCTTGATTTGAAGACAAATTACCTACTACAGTTTTTGGTAACAATTTATTGATTTTAAAAAGACAATTGCACACATGAATATGTGACCATCATGCTAAACAAAATAACATATTTTTTGAAATCTCAAAGTATATATGGATGTGATTGCTCTAAAGCTAATCAGAGTAGATGGAATTTAGGATTGTTCAAGGATTGTCGAACCGGTACCGGGTGCCATACCGGTCGGCACCCGATCCAGTTCGGTACCGGTTCAGACCAGTGCGAATCAGTCGCCAAAAACACCACAGCGTGTTGCACTAAACGCGTTGTGGCATTAATAAATTTCCGTCGGACTCGGTGCCGGTTCGCACTAAGTCCTGACCTCCGGTTCGCTCTTGTATCGGGCGATTTTGGCCCCGTAGGGGCTGGAACTGTTTTATATGCCTGAACCAATCCGATCAGAACCGGTTCGGCTTGAACCATGCAGTACGGCCCGGTTCGGCCTGAACCATGCGGTACGGCCCGGTTCGGCATTCTTTGGAATTGTTATAGTTGTACAAAGAAAAAATAAAGTTGAATTTCAGAGTTAATGGAAGTCTCAAACCTATTCTGATAAACTATTGTAATGTATGAAGGCTTTTCTAAATGGTTTTCGTTGATTGTTCTGTTTCTACATGTACCATAATGCTGAACTAAGTTATCGAAGCGAGTATAGGTGCAACTGCAAGTGCGGGAGCAAATTTAGGTGCAGATGCAGGGAAGTGGGTCTTTGAAAAACCTTCTTTTTACAAGGAAGCAGGTGTAGGCATAAATTTCCAACCAAGCACGTGTGGCAACCTAAGCAGAAGATTCCTACTACTACGTTTCTGAGTTTTCTCTAAGACTTTCCTGAAACGTTTAAGCACAAAAAAAATTATAACAAATTGTTCTATTGCACAAACAAGTATCTCTCATCTAGGACCTTTATCATTTTTTTCTCTGCAGAAACCTTGCTTAATAGTCATGTCCTTCAATTCTCAAAATATTATGAAATTCCAGGATAAAACATCACCACATTTAAAAGGTTGTTAACATGCACAATAATTCCACTTCTGTACCCCAACATGAACCTAGTAGCCGATGAAAATGTCCACAAGCCTCCAAGCACTCGCTGAGGCATCAAGGGGGTATAATTTGTATCAAAAAAATAATTATTGTCGTTCAATAATGCTATAAATATATTATTTCTTTGTTCATTTGTGAGACTAGTGCTAGTAAACTATTTCATCTTGAATGCACCACAATTTTTGCATCATTCATTAATTCAAAGATCCTATTTGCATTTCAATTACAAACGGACGTATATTTTTTCAGCATATTTTTATCGTAAGTAATAAAATAGAAATGAAAAGCTTCAGCACACATTAAATAGAATGACTAGGGCACTTAAATCTATATAGATATCATATATTTACAAAAATGTATTATTAAACAATCAACAAAGGCAAAAACAATTTTGGAGGCCAAAATAGGCTGTACCAGAAGTACCAAAGCATACTACTTGATACCCTTTGTCAATACAAATGTGATATGGCAAATACTCAGTACACCTCTATACCGCAAGATTCAAGTTTTTGTTGAAAACTATGATATCTTGGTAATTTCAATTGAGATTTTTCGAAGCTATTACTTTAATCATACAATGAGGCACACTGACATGGTTTGGATCCCGAAGCCGTAAGATAGCATAAGGTATTATATAGATTAATCATTAATCATATAAGCAGAATAATTTAGGCCACCACAAACACTAATCACGAGTATGAAATTGCAAGAACTATAATTCAGATAAGTCAAAATAACTTACATGTTGGTTGACATTAAGAATATGAATTGTGTAATAGTCAGAAAAAAGAGGTTTAGGACTCAATTTATAGTCGCCACATTTACAGTCAATTAATACTGAATCATGCCAACTTAATGTTTAGAATACCAAAGTCCCTAGGAATTGTACATCATTTTCATCATAGACACTAAGGCAAAAGTTCAACTTTGAAAAGGACTTGCAATTATTAAAGTTAGAAGATATACAGTTTTTACAAAACTAACTTGTAAGCCGAGCATTTTAATTGATACAATTATCTACAACTGAAAAAATGATTTCAGATACTAGTTGATTAAACAAGCCATGTCACAAACTGTACATTACATGTATCACAGGAATAGATAAACTTCAGAGCTGAAGAAATGCATATTTAATGCTATAGTCTGCTGAACCGACCGGTACAGCCCATACCGACCCTGATTGGGTCGGAACCGATCGGTTCATGGCCTGTACCGGTGCGAACCGGTTCGCACCAGTACATACCCGTACCAGTCGGTTCGCGCTGGTACGGAATGTTCTTCATGGGAGACAGCGCGTGGCTAAAGCCACGCGCTGTGGCATTTCAGTACGGTACCGGTTTGGCTCGGTTCAGTACCAGTACCGTACCGGTACCGGACCGCACCAGTATGTCGGTACGACGAACTTTGCTTAATACACTTCTTTAATTAGAGAGCATGCCCCCAGGAGGGGGTGGAGGGGAAGGAGTACCTCCATGCCAAACAGCAACAAATTTGGAGAAGATACTATCAAACAAGATGTCGGTCCTTTTGATGTGAACACAAAATTCTACTGCAACACCACCAACACGAGCATATTGCTCCTCTACCTCTGTGCACATGGAACTGTCTGTGATCTTTGGACCTCCCATCCATCCCCCTTTATCAGTTTGGTTGCAAAAAGCAATTGAAATATAGGAGAAAACTTCATCTACATATGACAACAGTAACTCTACCAGAAATGGCATTATGACCTCCCTTATAGAATCAACAGTTCTTGGAAGATCAATAACACCATGTGCATGGCCATCGTAGAGCCTCATTGACATGTCCAATGCACCCATCCAATCACCCGCCCTCTGCAACACTTGAATGCGTTCCTTCCAAGGAAGAAGACGAGAAATTATAAGATGCATCGGCCCGAGTATATATATAGTGGCCCCTCTTACAGATACTGCATTCTGATAAGCCTTTTCTGGATTTCCAAAAATATTAGAAAAGTGGGTGTGATATGTGATCATATCATCAATTCCCAAACCATCTACAATGAAACTGGTTCGGTGAAGTTCATTTCCATCTTTGGCAAACAAGCAGAGCTGTCCTCTCAGGGTAAGCATCACTAACATCTGAGGTCAAAAAGAACTCCAATGTTTTACCGAAACAAGAAAAGAAAATAAAATAGAACAGCAGGATGACTGGGCGTGGAAAGACACCTCCCTTACCTGATCACCTAACCATGCCACACCTATTGCTGCACTATCAAGGTTCCATTCTTTGTATCTTTTCATTTCTGATCTGACCAACTTGGCCACTTGGACCCTCCGATCCCATGCAATTGCAAGCCATGAAACCCTATCAGATGCTTCTGCAGGTTTTTTTTTTGTTGTTGTTGTTATTGCCACAATAAATATATAACTTTTTACTGAGATCAATATAAATTTTGAAATGAAGAAAATTGTCAAAATCTCACCAAGAGATGAGTCATGCAAACATGTTGTGGATTTCCATGCAGTGTAAGGCATTGATCCTTCTCGTACCCCATCTGGTCTGGGAAATTTCTCATAAACTTCTACACTGGGACTCAGTCTAACCTGAAAGAAAGGAAGCAGCAAGATAACGCATCAAAAAAATTAGAAGATTTCTACTTGGTTCAAGAATAACTGAACAAGATAAACACTAGTTGGAAATTTTCATAATCGTCTTAAGGCTCCATACCACTAGAGCATTTTGATGGGTGACAAATATGACTACACCTTCTTCCACCACTGAAGAACCTTCATTGAAAAGCTTCCATCCAGCCTCTCCTCCAACTACGCCACCAACAACACCTCCCATCATGCTACCAAGACCACTAGTGGTTGCTGAGTTCCCTTGGGCAGATGTGTAGCCAAATCCATAAGTCTCATCCATCAAAAGAGGAGAAGCCGATAACACAGTGCCAGTTTTTTGACCATCAAGAAGACACTGTTGATACAAATGAACAAAATATCAACATAAAAACTTTAATAAAATGATGACACGGAGAACAAAAAAACACTCAGTTTCAAAGAAGACAATCATACAATATTAAATTTCTTTAGACCTGAGTCTTGACAGAGAAACGATTGAGCAAAGGAACAACTGAGAAAGTATGTAATGAAACAAGTCCCTTAGAATCTCCAGTAACAGCTTTAAATTGACGTGTAACTTGGGAATCCTGCCCTAGAAACAACGTATGCACTACTGGAGCCGTATGTTCCCCAGTGATTACTTTTGCTGCTGTTGCTTTTTGCACATCCCAAACTGTCAGATGACCATCACCATATCCTACCAAAAGTAGGTCACCTTGCTGGTTGAAGCACATTGAAGTTACAGGTGTTTGAACTTTCTCACCATGGAAACCAAGTGTCGACATCTGAAAAATAAGAACATGTATAAGTAGTGACACCTCAGAAACCATCATTGTAATGTGATAGGAAGCTTAGAAGTGATATGATAAGTTGGAAGCTTCAGATTACCATTAATTTCCATTCAGTAAACATATGGTACATGATTTTATAATTACCTCAAAACTCAACTCAAGGGTGTTATGCATTTTACCGGAAAACATTTCCCATACTCAAGCAATTAATGCCATAAAATAAGATAGCTTTACAATATAGCATAATGTTGATCAGTGCATGAAAAGATCTCCTTATCAATTTATCTGTTTCTTCACCTGTCGTGAACAAAAATGGCCAACAACTAACCAGAATATTATTTAATTACCAGTCAAAAATATCATATATGTGTATGTCTAACAAGTTTCATTTATCAGAGGCACCTAGACTTAATTCATTCCAGGTTTTTATCTTTTTCCCCCTCTTTGTGCATTTCAAAAACTGGCAGACATTAGATTTCAAAAATTTATCCCATATGCAATTACATAAAGTATTGTTTATGCTAAAAATGGTCATCTTTTGTAAAGAGAATAATCAGTAAAAATGAAGGTGGAATTATTTTTAATGAGAATAAACTATTATCAAGATGTATGTGTATGTGGGATTTTGTGGACACCTCTCAAGTATAGATGTGGAAGGTGAGAAGAAACAGGTTAACAATCAGTCTCTCAAATGGCATACTGCAACATGAAATGAATCTTTAATGACTTATAAGAAATTCCTATAGAAAATTTGCCTCGACATCACAAAATGCTATTAAAGAAATAATCAGGCATCAAACTGTCCTACCAACCATTTGGAATAAAGATACTATTCAGCACATTTTCAATAGTAAAGAGTTTCCACCCCAAAATCCAGTGTTAAAGTTCCCCTATAAGAATCCTATTAAACATTTTTTCCATATTCCTTAAACTAGGAATTGAAACTTATGTTATTTTCAATGTAATGATTCAACAGACTAAAATAGCAGTATTAATAAGCATAATTATGAAGAAAGAGAATGTTAATTATATGACAATTGGTAGGAAACCAAGTGCAACATACAAGAGCTAAGAAGGATGATAGGGTATAACATCGTATAAATGACACATGACTAAAAGTATCCATATACGTAGGGATAAAGAAATAAAAGAACTGTAAACTAAGGCACTAATGAACTAGCTTGTAGCAAATTTACTGGTAATAGAGAAAGATGGCAAACCCTCCTTCTGTGGTTGGCCACAAATTAGAGAAGATAATTTTAGAGTGTATCTAACATATTTTTCTATGATGGTATAGGACATATACTTACTGTTTTTGCTCTGGAATGCTAACCAACATAATGTTCATACTAATACTACCTTATACGTATAGCAACTTACCATCCCCAGTTTCATTTTTTAGTAACGGAATTGACCTATACATAATGTAGATACAAATCTATACAGGACAGTACATGGTCAGACTGCACATAAACCTGCCTAAAGTTGATGTTAGGACATCTTATTATAATACATATAAATTCACAGCAATGACTTAACATGTTGAATATATTCACGTTGATCTAAAAGTCATATCTAAGTGTTTGGAACATGTGTTTCTCTCACCAAGAAACAATTAGAGGTAGTAAGATTGCGACGTATTTTTTTTTATGAAAATAGAAAGAGCGCATTCTAGTACAACACTAGCCTGCTCTTCACAGTGTCATATATCTTTCTATGTTGGTACATGTCAAGCCTTCATCATGATATGGTACAATATTAATGCTGTGCACTAGCAGAAGCATGATATGCGATACTTTATTTCGTGTTTACTACCTGTTGCATATACAATGGTCATTCTTTCTAGGTTGTTATTCATGTTTATAATGCTGTAAGTAGAATGTGCCCTAAAAGGCATTTGGCATATTCAACACACCATTTTGAGATATTTCATAGATAACTTTTCTACACATGGTTATAAACATTAAGAAGGTTGTGTCACACATAGACCTTTGAACCAAAAAAGAGTCCACAAGTGTCACTATTGGGTAGAATGACCAAGTGATTGGTGTATTTCATGGTAAGAATTAGAACATCCTCGAGATTTGAAAATTGTTCAGAACTACAAGTGAGGTTGGGCATTGCACTTATATGGCCGCCATTGTGTGTAGCATCCAATAATATATGCACTTATATGGTTGCCATTGTGTGTAGCGTCCAATAATATATTGAAGTGGCTATGTTCTCAATCATCACAGTAGTTGAACTTGCACTAATGCATATGGGCATGTTTCACACTGAATAGTCAACAACACAAGACCATCTCTTGGAAACCATAGCAAGAGATAGAGAGATTGATATCATATGTACAGCATGCAAGTTATCCCCTGACCAAAGGGCATGACTACCTGATGTGATTTTAGTTCAATGAATTTGGAGACATACCCATGTATCAACAATGATATCTTAAATTTTATCCATAATATAAAACAAGTTGATTTATTGTGTCTTGTCAAGCGTGAGGCTAAGGATTGTTCTAACAAGGAATCCACCTATGACATTTTATCCATATCAAAACAAAGATATGTTAGACACAGGAGCCCTTGTACTAGGCAATGTTTTAATCGAATTGGTTCCATATAATAATTACTATTTATTTTGTATATAATAAAATCTTATTCAAAATTGGTTTTGCATGCGCATTTGTTTTGAATTGTGTTTGTCTAGTGATCAGTTGTTCTGGTAGGCTATAAAACCAATTGGCTATAGGTTTAACAGTGTGAATAGTTTCCAATGATCAAGGTGAAGGGACTGAATTGCAGGACCAATTAATATGCATCAAGAAAGACTTTTTCATCCATTCTATCTATCAGAAATTAGCATAATTATATATCTTTATGTATAGAAGGCTAGTCTACCTTACTTATTGTGACTATGACATACCCATTCAGTAAGATGGAACATGGTGGATAAGAAATCTATGTTGACCTCGAGGTCCATACATGTCTGCCATCCTTGACCTTTTCCCAAGATCTATCTTGAGTCCTCACCAAATTCAAGTTTAATCTAATTAAGCAGGTGACTCAGACCCTTGGTATAGGGATTCATTCATGCATGTTGGCATAGCATTATTAGGCCAGTGTTATGGAACCCAAACTCAACCTTGTATGAGGGTTTCTAGTGTACCCGGCTTCTAGGGCTACCCTTGGTGGCCAACCACAACCGAAAAACCTAGGGCAGTTGCCCACATGCCTAGGACTTCTTCAATGGCCGCCACTTACTAGGGTTCAAAACTAGTCGCCACCAACACCTAGGGTTCCCTAGGTTGGCACCACAAAGGCCTAAGGTTTCCACTCCAAGGCCAATTCCTCTCTTATAAATAGGAGAGGCAGATTTAGAGATAGCGAGCCTCTCATATCACGTAGAGCTTAAGCAAAAGTTCTTTAGTGCCGCCTACAAAAAATTCAATAAAGAGAAGAAAGATAAGAAGAAAGAGATGAGGAGACTGCCGAGTAATTCGTGTAGTAGGTAAGTACTCTAGTGCATAGAGAAGTCTTCATCCATCTTCTTCCATCTTCTTGTATTCTCAAATCACCTCTACAGGTATTAATCTGTCTTGCTATGCATGTAATCTATATTATATTGATGTTTTATTAAAAAAAGGCAAGTCAATTCCTATAATTTTGCAGCTCACAATGTTGGGCTGCATTTGTGTCCATCGTATATGCATGAAAGTAAAAAGTATGACATACTAGGTGCCATTGTACTATAAAAGTCATTGTGTAAAACAATGATAGGACCGAAGATTCATAGAAACATGCTTCAGAAAGATAGGATGACGATGCTATTAATGTATAGTTTAAAGATGAACCACTCAACAGAAGTCAACATGCATTTCATCATTTTAGTAATTATAGAAGTAGAGAAAGCTGAATAAAGATGAAAATGTAAGTGTAAAGATGAAAAGAAACGAGATGATACAATAGAATATATACAAGGACCTCAAATAGCAATTTACCTACCACTGAGTGCTTGCTTGAATGGTGTCACCCCTTGCCACTTGAGCAAGGAGGCGGGGGTTTGATTCTCGTTGGAGTCAGCCCTAGGGTAGGGTGTGCATAGGGTAGAAAAATGGTGGGAAGTAGCCCCTCCTAATCTCAATTTGAAAAATAAAAAGCAATTTACCTTATAATGGGACCACACTTTGGGTTATTTCCTCATTTAGAAACTATCATTTAAAAGTATAGAAAAATAAACAGATCTATACAAGGTTGACCTTGAGAAAGCATGCTAAATAATGGTTAATAATTGTTCCACCATATAAATAAAAAAGGAAGCAGAATGGGCATGCTAACAATCCATGACACAAATAAAAGTACGTAAAATGAACAAGCTAGCAGCATATAGATGTACAGAAAGAAACAATTACCAATGTGACAACCATTTAAAATTGTGTAGCTAATAAATTTTAGCCACAAGGGACAATATTTGAGATTTGACTTCACCAAGGCTCAACCTCTTTGAACTTTCTATTAGCAAACCCACTTTTGATGAGGCATCTTATTGTGCGTTATGCTAAATCATGCAGTGGCAATGAGATTTGACTAGCTAGCTGCTAAACTGCTATTCAACTCAATCATGGGAAACTTTATGAAAGTAAGGGAATTAAAATTTTAAATGAAACTCAAACTTGTACTCAAATTTCATTAGATAAAATAAGCTTGGAATTGGATCAATAATAGATATGGATTTTTAGGCACAATTATCATCTTATTGTGTGTTATTATAAATCATGCAGTGGCAATGAGATTTGAGCAGCTAGCAGCTAAACTGCTATTCAACTCAATTGTGGAGAAACATTATGAAAGAACAGGGAATTACAATTTTAATTGAAGCTCAAACAGGTGGTCAAATTTCAGTACATAAACTAAACTTGGAATATGAACAATAATGTATGTGGATTTTTAGTCACAATCAATAAACCGTGGAAAAATACATTTAAACAATTAAGTTTGATACTTCAAGCCTTCAGCTTGTATATACGCAAGCATAAAAGAACTATCAAGTTTCCCTTTTGCAAGAAACTCTTTTGATTGACTAAAGATAGTTGTGCCCCTAAATACATGTAGATATTGACTAATTATTGATTCACAAGCAAAACATGTAAAGAGATTTGTTTACATAAAATCATTTTATGTTGTAATATTTTTTTTAATGATGTGTAATGACCATGTATGCCATAATGTAGTAAAGTTGAGGTGGTTGTATGTGGAAACACTTTAAAATTAAGGAACAAAAAGACTCTGCATCTGCTTGCAATAAGAGTTTGAGGCATCAAGATTCCAAAAGCACTCATGTTGTAAGCATCAGGTATTGAATGATGCCCTAGCAAGATCATTGCAGCACATGGAAGGATATTGAGATGTATTTGTTTCTAAAATAAATATAACAAGGTAATGGATGCTGAGAAGAAACATACAGACACCATGAACAGAAGATGCACTAATCACCATTTGAGATGGCTTAGGCATGGGTAGCATAGTTAAATGGAAGATACAATTTAAACTGTACTTGCATTTGGTTTACAAACAGAAGAGAGAAGCAAAGAGATCTGGATGCAAGTAGTACATTACTGGCCGATTTATAAAGCCAGCCCCATGTAATGGAATAGAGCCTGTTTGTTATGGTAATCCATATAAAAGAAAACAGGCAAAAAAATAAATTGTAGCAGATTGACCATTTGCAATTATAATAGCAACAACAGCATTTCCGAACGAATATCGAGTAGCAAATTCATAGAACTTGAATTATATAAAAATTGATGGTGCAAAAAGAATCCACCAAATGAACATAAATATTGACAAGGCAATCATTTTCTTAAGATGATCACAACAGAATAAGAATAGTTTAACAACCCAAAATCCAAATAATCATAAAAAACAGGAGCAAGGAGTGACCTTTGTATCCATATTATCAGCACTATAAGCAGAATATTTGCTGGGAACAACAAGAACAGCTCCTTTCGACATGCCCAAGGCTATAAAGTTCATATGAACTGCCAGGACTTGAGGGGAGCCATGGTCGTGCCTGAATGCTTGTGATGAAATGGCACGAGTGATCGCATTGTCGAGGTCAATTTGCAAATATCCAACAGCAGGAGGTCCCCTTTGGATGCCCTCGAGCCTCATTGGCTGGGCAGCTGCCCCCTCCTCCCAGTGCAGGCCTGACGATGCCTGCCTCTTTTCAATCTCTTCAGCCCATTCCAGTGGCTTCATAGAAGCACGTAGTTTCTTCTCCGCTTTCTTCTCAGCCTTCTTACTGTTCTCCAGCTGACCTAACCTCTCTTCGACTACTTTATCAATCTCACTTCCAACCTGAGCTTCGTCTCCAACGGAACTTATTTCTCCATCAGGAGTACTCTTATCAAAATCATCTTTTTCGGATTTGGGCACTTCCAAATCTACTTCATTTTTGTCATCCTCGACAATTTCAGCAACAGAACTACCTTCATCTGTAGGAGGCAAATTCTCATCCACCGTTTGGGCATTCTCATCACTGATGACCAAAGGCTCAACTGAATTCACCACATCTTCCTTGGCTTCTAATTGCCCAGTGGTCTCAATCTCTTCGTCAATACTAGATCCACCACCACCTCCTGATACTTCTTCACTACGGAGTTCTTCAGAAACTGCCACTACTTCAGCCTCTGAAGAAGATCGCGAAACTGCTGAAACCACCGGTCCCCTATCATCATCCTCCACTCCGAAGTTCCCAGTCGACGGAGTGGCCTCCGAGAGCTCCGAACCATCCAATCCTCCAGAACCGACGACCTCCTCTGGATCCACAGCTGGTTCCTCGAGGACCTTCTGAAGAGATCCGCTGCCGGCTCTCTGGGACTTGATCGCTGCAGCATGCGGCGTTGGGATGGAGCGGGAAGTGGCAGCAGCGGCAGCGAGTGCAGCCCCCGGCTTAGGGTTCGGCCGGACGCTGCCAAAGAGAGGAGGCAAGAGGCGCGACGAAGAAGAAGAGGAGGAGGCAGTAGAGTTATAGTAGCTCCGGAGGCCTAGAGAAGAAAGGGAGACAGAGGAGGGAACCTCTCGGGATCTCCTTCTCCAATCGACGGTTGAGCTGGTGGACTCTTCTTCTTGTTCTTCTTCTCGGCCGGATCTTTGGTCGTGTTCTTGGGGGATTGGGGATTCCTCTTTGGGTTGGGTATCGGAGACGAGGAGAGGGATCCGAGAGGGGGTGGGGGGAGAGGAGGAGGAGGAGGAGGAGGTAGAGTGGAGGAGTTCGTCGACGGTCCGGCGGCGGGCGGCGGCGGATTGCTCATCGTCGTCGTCGCTGCTTGAGGAGTAGAGGTCATCGCCGTGGAATCGGAGGAAGGCGTCGAGGTCGAGCTCCTCCATGGAAGCTCTGCTTGGTTTTTTCTCCGCCATCGTCGTCGTTATCGGTGTCTCATTCTCTTCCTTGCTTTGTTTTGGTTTTTATTCCCTTTTCCCTGAAGAAAAGATCTGGTTATCGACTTGAACAGTTATCCAGCCACGGTTTAAATAAAAACCTCAATCTTCTGAATGAAGCGAAAAAACAATAATAAAAAAAATCTAAATATTGAAATTTTAATAAATAATCTCCTCAAATAAATAAATAAATAAATATATATATATATCTTCATAAAATATTTATTTTATTTATTTTTTTCTTTCTTTTGCCATTGTACACATATCATCATTAGGAGCAAAAGTGGATCTCCATCCGAATCCATTTTCGTATCCCAACATCAGACTAATATTCATATCTCCATCCATATTCGTCAAAAAAAAAGATATAAATATAGATGGACAACTATTTGGTCTGTATCCGAATATCCAATTCTATTTGTAACCCTATTTAATTTTATATAACACTTATGAACTTTTAAAAAAAATAGCCATATTAATATGTTATTAATTTGATTTATCATCTATTTAATAAAATTTTTGATTTTGTACTCATAAAGTTTAATTATTTGATATACGTATTTATATCCATACTTTCGATATCCGATTTGTATCCATATCCATTTAAAATAAATATTGATATGAATTTTTATATCCAACTAACATCGTATCTGTATTTGTACTTGTTAAGCAAAACAAATATGGTAATGGATATACTAGTATCTAATCTGATTTCAGCCCTAAATATTGTTAAGAAGTTAGCGGCTTTAAAATTGGAATGACTAAAATATCCATAACAAGTAAATATGCAAAAATAAATGTTTATAAGGGTATACATGCAAAAGTAATTTTGTGAGGACATTCGTACAATCTCATATATTTAGAAGGGTATACATGCAAAAAAATCCTTAAATTTTTGTATAAATATCCTTTCAAATATTAGAATTTGCATGAATACCCTTACAAATTGATATTTGTGTGCATGCCCTCACAAAATACTATATTTATAAGAATAACTTTACCATAGTGGATCAGTTGACATGATCAACCAAAATTATATTTATTTAAATTAAGAATTAATTTAAAAAATGAAATTCTCTTGTCAACCCTGAAGCGAGTAAGAGGTTAACGGGTCTCTCTGAAAACTAATATCTCTACATCCTCTAAAAAAATTTTTGATCTCTTTCGATCCTTCTCTTTTACTACTCCATCTAAAATTAAAACAATTCCCTTGACTCCCTTCTTCACTGTTGGCAGCCATTCTCTCTCTCTTCCATTTGTCGGAGTTCTTGCTATCGAAATCTAAGTCCCTCTCATTGTCGCCAAAGTTCTCTATCGTATCATTTTTTACATGAAAATGGTCAAGTCCTGCCTTTAATTTTATGGATTATTTAAAAAAAATATTGTGAGAGATTTTCAACATTTATCTTTTAGTATATGAGATTTGCTATGCTTATCTTTTAGAGCTAGAAAATTTCTTATATGCAGATTGAAGGCTAATTTAAAATTGTTACAACAAGATGAGCCCTATATACTAGATTTTTTCTTTTTTCAGAAAATTGAAGCTTCAAAAAAAAGTAGCTTAAAGTACACAACGTAAGAGGTGGCCTTTTACAACATAGCTGCAGAGGTTGTTAGTAAGTCAGAAGGATTCTAAAGTCCTTCAATGACTTTGCTTGAGATGATTAATTTTGTTCCTCCATCCATAAACACAGTAGTAGAAAGAAAGCTTGATCATTGAAATCGATAATGTGCTTTTAAGAGATTCTAATTCCTTTCTATATTATGATACATGCCCTCATATATGAATCTATAATAATAAATATCACAAGCTAGTTTTTGATGAAATAAGATATAGTGGTTGCTATAAATGAAAAAAAATAAAGTAGAATAATCTCATGATTAGTGAAAAGACTTCCATAACTCTTTTTGTTATCTAATTGTTGAATCTATATTTTTCTTGGGTAATATTTTGCAGAAAATATTAAGAAGCATGCACTAGACTAATCCGAGTGATAAAACAAGTTGAAATAGATAAAATTAAAATTAAATTTTTTTGCATGTAAATCCTTCTAAATATATAAAATTGTATGAATATCCTCTTAAAATTGCTATTTGAATATATACATTTATACATTTTTTTCCATATCTACCCTTTAAGGATATTTTAGTTATTTTTAATTTTAAACTGCTAATTTCTTAATGGTGTTAGATGATGTTGGCACATATGCAAGAAAAAAGAAAAAAGAAGGATAACATGCAAAAAAAAAATATTTTATAAGAGTATACATGTAAATATCAATTTTGGAAGGATATTCACATGAATTCCAATATTTAGGAGGGATGTACAAAAGAAATCCCAAAAGAAATGTATAGCTGAAATCGAACGTATTTTCCAGGTATAGGGCATAAATTTGAATAAAAAACCGTGAAAAATACCATAATCCCAAAGAAAAAGAAATTCTTCGAAGAGCATAAGAGAGGCAATTCGTAGAAAATTTGGTGAAACGATCTACAAATCTCACGGTAGAGGAGGGGTGTGGAACAAGGAAGAAATCTCTTCGCATTCTCTAAAATTCTCTCATCGAAACTCGCAGTGGAGCTTTGAGAGGAACCTAGAGGGTCGGGCTTTAGCATGAGAAGGAGTCACACTGCAGAAAGGTAGTTTTATGGGAATTTTACATGCCCGACGATAGTGGGTCGGTTTGGAAAGGGCTAGCCTCATGTCGTGATAGGTCCAAGCTTCAAATGCTCTCGGTTCATTTACTCTTTGTTATGAGGTTTTTATTTTAACCATCGTTGCTTGTCCCATTATCGAAAACAAGGTAAAGTAGGAACCCTTTCATTTTATTGCACTGATTGGTCTTGATTATCAAAGTCTAGCTTAACAGTTGTGGCAGCCGCTAGATCAAAGGATACAATGGATTCTATCGATGTATATCGATTGGATTGGATTGGATTGATTTAGAGATATACCTGAAATCAAGCCAATTTAAATCGATTTCATAAAATTATAACTAATTTAAATCAGTTTCATAAAATCATAATCAAAATCGAACCAATTATCTATAAAAATCACATGAAACTAGCCTAAGAAATTCAATTCGGTTCCATTCAATTTATCAGTTGATATCCAATGGATTGGATTAAATGGGCTAGGCTAAGGATAAATATAAAAAATTTTCATTTTATATATCATTGATGTTCAATGGATCCTAACTTAAATGGGAGGAGTAAAAGGAGGAGTATGAACCATCAATAGTCTTCTAGCTCAACAAAAGCCTTAAAACACTCTCTTAGCTCAAACAAGCACAACAAGCATCCATGACTTCGGTCCTACCTCAGAGAACCAAAGAAGGATTAGGAAACATGGAGATGGATTAGGAAGAGTGGAAGAGTGGAGATGGATTAGGAAGAGTGTCGTAGGGGAGAGTGGAGATGGATTACACTCTTCACTCTCCATTCTCCGCTACAACACTCTTCCTAATCCATCTCCACTCTTCGACTCTTCTTAATCCATCTCCACCTTTCCTAATCCTCCTCGTAAATGTTTAACTAGTGTTTGAATGTCTATCTGAGTGTTCCCTCTTAATAAAAAATTCTAAATCATCTACCGGTGTGTATTAAAGTATCAGAAGCTCGGTAAACTTTGTGCAAGCATCTTTCTCCAAGATACACACCAATAGATGACTTATAGTTCGTTAACTTCATGTAAACATCTTTTTCTTATAATGATATCCATCTGAATAGTGAGTTTGTTAACTTTGTGTAATCATTAGGAAGTCAAGGTTCTCTGAGACAGGACCAAAGTCATGGATGCTTGTTGTGCTTGTTTGAGTTGAGAGAGTGTTTTAGAGCTTTTGTTGAGCTAATAAACTATTGACTAGCCACCATTCTCAAGGAATTAAAATAGAGCTTGAGCCATGGCTAGAATCATTAGAAAATGCTTCTTAGGAAAGAGGAAGTCCATTGTACTTATGATAAATATAAATATAGGCACTCTTTAAGTCATCTAAAATTATTAATCAATAAGGAGGTGACTAAACCTATCCTAGCCTCCAAGCAAACTTTCAATTTAATAGTTTCACTCTCAATTTTTCTTAGATAGAAACTAACCTGATTATTTCTATTTTCCAATTTTCAATACTTTGTTCTAATTGTTCAAAATAGATAAATGAGAAAATTTTACAGACATAGTTTTGATAAATATAGGTTTTTCTTGGCTATCAAGCCTAGTGTACCTTTTGTCATAGTAAAAAATTTTGTAAGTTAATTTTTTTGTTCCTCTAGGTCTTTCAGAGAATGGATCATATTAATGATGAATTGTTCTTCATTGGATAACACTAAAATTTCATTATCGCTAATTGGGTCTTCACTAGAGTATTCATCGCAACATGATATCCTAGCTTCTAACCGGACTTTCAATTTAAAAATTTCACTCTCAATTTTCCTTAGATAGAAACTAACTCGATTATTTCTATTTGCCAATTTTCAATACTTTGTTCTAACTGTTTAAAATATATAGATGAGAAATTTCTTACAGACATAGTTTTAATAAATATACATTTTTCTCAGTTATAAAAGCCTAGTGTTGCTTTTGTCATAGTAAAGAATTTTGTAAGTTGATTTAATTTTTTCTTTGGATCTTTCAGTGAATCGATCATATTAATCTTCATTGGATAATACTAGATTTTGTTATTGCTAGTTTGGCCTTTACTAGAGTATTCACGTATTCGTCACAACATGAACATCCTTAGTTATATTTGACTCATCCTCTATATCTAGTTTTAGACTGCTAATGAGATCTTCTATTTTTATTTTTTTTTATTGGGATCCCAGGGCCTATCAATTATGGGCCCACCATGCTTCTAATGAGCAAAACGCTCCACTAAGTCTATTTTGGATATAGTTTCTAATTCTATCTCAATATCCCCTTTACTTATAACTATATATACTTCTATTGTCTTTATATAGTAACTAGCTCTAGATAGAACGATTTCTTGATGATAATTTTTCTTAATTTGTATTGCTTGTATTTTCCAATTTTCAATACTTCGTTCTAATTGTTCAAAACATATCGACAATTTTTTTTTTACATATGTAATTCTGTTTCACTAGTTTGGTCTTCGCTAGGGTATTTTTTTTTTTTTTTTTTTGCTGAAAACGGGTGCTTCATACAGTACGGGTATGAATACACCCAACAAGATCAAAATACAAAATCTCGCGGAGTGCCAATGGCAGCTCCGCCTCCCCCGACCACAGGGCATACCCCGAGTGGTGGGCCGCATGGGCAGCCACCCAATCGGCTGCCCCATTGGCCTCCCTGAATACATGCTTGGCCAGAAAGGCCCCCTCCTCACACATCATCACAATATCGCGAATCAAGGGATGGTCTGTGCCCTCACCCCTCAATCCCCTCTGTATCCACCGGACGACAGTGGCCGAGTCACCCTCCAAAATAATCGAGCTGACTCGCAATACTACCCGCGCATGTCGAAGGCCTGCCCAGGCTGCTCGCAGCTCTGCTCCAGGAACTGATATATCGAACAACTGACAGCCACCGGCGGCCACTAACCTGGAGTGCGGGCCCCGTATGACAAAGCCTGCACAGCCGCTCGTGCCGCCATCCAAAACCGATCCATCGAAGTTGACCTTGAGGAAGCTCGGGGGTGGGGGCTCCCAGGTGAAAAACACCAACTGAGGAGCTGCCAAAGCAGGGGGGAACCCCAGGTGTCCCGAGCTGTCAAAGGTCTGTCTGAGTGAGGGGCGGGTCTGATCTCCGAGGCCTGTGCTCGAGCAAACTCTGCCACGAACCTCGGTGACACCCTGCGCTCACCGAGAGTGCGGGCATTCCTTGCCAGCCAGATCTGAAGTGCTGTGCAAGTAGCTCTAATGCCCTCCTCACGGGTCCGTAAACTGGCTAACCACTGCCGTATCACCCGGAGAAACTGTAGCCGCTCACTCCGGGCCTCCTGCGGGATCCCTGCCCACTGCCATGTCGACCTTGCCCATGTACACTGGAAGATAACGTGGTCCACTGACTCCTCAGCTCCACACGTCCCGCAACCAGCCGGGACCCCCCAACCACGCCTGCTCAACTCTGCTTTCGTAGGGAGGCGGTCCCAGAACACCTTCCATAGAAAGAGAGCTACCCTCGGGTGAAGTCCGGATCTCCAAATCCACGTGCAATCCGGCCCCGGCTCGTACTCTGGCTGAATGGCGCGCGTGAGGTCTCTCAGCCTGACACTGGCCCGGCTCGAAGTGCCGCACACCCTGACATCTGGCCCCCCGCATCCTGGTAACGGGAGGGATCGAATCCTCGCAGATAGGTGTACCCCGAACAATAGCCTGAGTCTGGCCTCATCCCACTCTGCACCTCCTGGTGCTAGGAGGTCGCACACCCGTAGCCCCTCAGCTGCCTCTGTGTCAAACATAGTCGGCCAACTGCTCAGGGGCAAGGAGTCCACCCATGAGTCGCCGGTCACATCAATACTCCGGCCGTCGCCAATCAAACACCTGATGTGTGCCGATACTGACGGCAGGTACCTCCCGATCTCACGCCACATGAAGGATACTCGGCGACCCCTCTGTGCCACCCCCGAAGCCCCTCGGCCATATCTGGCTGCCATCACCTGACTCCAGAAGCCGTGTGGCTCTAATATGAACCGAGCCGCATGCCGAGCAATGAACGCCTCGCGCCTCTCAATGAGGGACTGCACTCCCAGACCACCCTCACTAGTGAGACGACAAACCTGCTCCCAAGCTACCAGGTGCACTCCGTGACCTCCACCGTATGACCCCCACAGGAAGTTCCGAAGAAGGCGTTCGATCCTTAACAGGACCGTCTTCGGAACCACTGTGTTGGCCATGAGATACACCGGTATAGATCCCAGCACCGCTCTGACCAGTGTCACTCTCCCCATCATGGATAAGGAAGACGCCCTCCATCCCTCCAGCCTGCTCTGAACACGCTGCACCAAACCGGAACACTCAACCACCCGTAGCCTCCGGCCAATAGTAGGCACACCTAAGTAGGTAAGTGTCCCCTCCTGCTCCGGTATCTGCAGGATCCCTCTGATCTCCTGTCTGACTCCGCTCTCTGTGCTGGGGCTGAACGAGATGGTAGATTTGGAAAAATTCACTCTCTGTCCGGACGCCGCGCAGTAGGCCGCCACCACCCGGCGAAGAACCCGAGCCTCTGAAGTCCGTGCCCTGGCCATAAGAAGACAATCATCAGCAAAGAGTAAGTGGGTGATAGGGTGGGCCCCCGTGGCTGGGATATAAGCCTCCAGCTCCCGGCTGGCACACGCTCTCTGCAGAGACCGAGATAAGACATCAGCACAGATAATAAACAGATAAGGGGATAAGGGACATCCCTGCCGTAGTCCTATGGAGGACTCAAAGAAAGGTGTTGGTGTGCCGTTGATCAAGATAGAAAACCTTGGCTCCCGGACACACCCCATAACCCAGCCGATCCACTGCCTGGGGAAGCCGTATGCCTCCAGCGCCCGCTGAAGAAAGCTCCACCTGATCCTGTCGTAAGCCCGCTCCATATCCAGCTTGACTGCCATCAGGCTGTGCCACTTCGATGCTCGCTAGGGTATTCATCACAATATAAAAATCCTATAGCTACATTTGATTTATCCTCTATGTCTAGTTTTAGATTTCTAATGAGGTCTTCTATTTTTCTTTTATGTCATCCGGATCCTATGACCTGTGGGTTATGGGCCCACCACACTTCTAACAAGCAAAATGCTCCACTAAGGCTATTTTGTTGAAGTAGTGGGATATAGGTTCTAATTCCACCTCACTTCCCTCTACTTGTATCTATGTATCCATTTATTGTCTTTATATAGTTATTTGCTCTACATAGAACGGTTCCTTGATGATGAATTTCCTTAATTAGTATTTTTGGTATTTTCCAATTTTCAGTAATTTGTTCTACTATTCAAAACATATAGATGAGGAATTTTTTACAGACATAGTTCTAATAAACATGCTTTTTCTTGGCTATCAAACCTACCGTTGCTTTTAGTTAGGGACCTAATGATTCTAGCCATGGCTTAGACTTTGCTTTGATTCTTTGAGAACAATAGTCAGTCAATGGTTTACTAGCTCAAGAGATGTTCTAAAACACCCTCTCGGCTCAAGAATTAGAAAATGTCAAAGAGAGAACTACTGTCAAAGCCACTACATAATTCATATATCATATACCAAAAATGATAATGCTATTTGGAATCTTGTGCACTACCTTGCCAACAAAAAGGGAACACTCGGACAGACACTCAAACACTGGTTATGCATTTATAGAGAAGGATTAGAAAATGTAGAGATGGATTAGAAAGAGTGGAAGAGAAGAGATGGATTAGGAGGAGTGTCGTAGTGGAGAGTGGAGTGGAGATTGATAGTTTCCAAATGAGCAAAAACACTGTCTACAAAGGTCTTCCTCTTTCCCAAGAATCGTTTGCTCTTTAATCATTCTTAATAGCATGAAATGCTAGTGGAGTGTAAAATGCTCTAAAGTCATCTTCCTTGTCTACCCATATAGACGAGGAATTTTTTACAGACATTGTTCTGATAAATATGATTTTTCTTGGCTATCAAGCCTAGTGTTGGATAAAATTTGAATGTCTGCTTGGAGGCTAGGATAGTTATGCTGGGAGTGTAAAAAAATTAAGTTTAAGGGACAAGACTATGGTTTAGTCTACTTGGGGACATAATTCTGATAAACATTAGGAAATGCTTCTTGGGATAGACAATATTTTTGCTCCTTAGGAAACTACCAATCTCAACTCCACTAAATAGTGGTATACAATTACGGGTAAAGAGGAGGTCGAGGTTCTCTAAGGCAGGACCGAAGTTGTGTTGGTTCAGTTTGAATCAATGTTTTAGAAACTTAAAATGAAGCTGAATTGATTTTTTTCCATTCAAGCCATTCTCAAAATGACGCCAAGTCGGATTTTTTAAAAAATAATATAAATCAAACCAAAGGTTTTTTATATACACCTCGCGATTTCTAGACTTCCATGAGATAAATTGATTCCATGCTCTTACTAATTTAGGATTCTTTTTTTTGGTACAAAATTTAGGCTTCCTTCGAAAGGCGTGGAAGTATTGAGGTTTTATAGGGACAGAAAAAGTTTAATCTAGTGATGAATTAGATTATGCCATGTTTAGGATAGGTAAATATTATTTTATCTTTCTGAATAATATGTTGTAATTTCAAGTAATAATTGTTTTTTTTCTTTGGATACTAATTAAAGATAACTATTTGAAAAATTAGTGAGGAAAAATATTTTTTTATAAAATTAAATAATTTTATCTTTCAAACTTTATTATTGCAAAATATAATTTATATACTAAGAATATTATATTATGTATTATATAATCTTTTATTGGTTTATAAGGAATAATATTCAAAACTATAACATTATATCAATTCCTTTTTTATATGAGATGAAAGCTGTCATCCTCCTCCAGTCAGTTGGTGAACATCTAGAAGTTGAATTTGATAGAAAAGAATATGATATAGGGTTTGCAAGGGACTGGCTCATCAAAGTGGTAGCAATGGCTAAGTCAAATTCTATTGGAGATTGATCATGCAAAGGAATAGTAAGGCGAGATACTATCAATTAAAGACATGGGGACAATCCAGCAGCATGATATGTAGCAAAAAGAGCTTGATCATGCAAAGAAATAGTAAAAGATACCTTCAATGAAGGATATGAGGACAGTCCTATAGGATGTTATATAGCAAAATAATTTAAATAGCATGAAACAGAATTGCTTTTTTTTTCTCTTTTGATAAATCATGATGAATACATAGATTGATTGCATATTAGGATAGATGTATTCCTTTAAAGATGATACAACAATACAAAAAATAATGAAGAATAAGAGAAGAGAGATTTGGCATCACATAGAGTACTTGCATCCAGTTAGCCCCGAGTTAGCCCCCCAAGAATTACTTAGAAGTCTCTTCCTAGTCTCAGTCTACATGTTCCTTTTTTTCTCCTTGTCTCTCTCTTATCTAGGCAATACACTAGGGTTACTTGCACCCTTTCTTACATGTCCCCTATCCAAGGTTACTCTAATGAAAATCTAACATCCCCTCTCTTACTGATAATAATAGGGGCCGACCAAGAATGAAATCCTAGGCCCCTTTATGCTGCCATCCTTTAGTAGAAACTCTATGCACTTGTGCCATCATCCTAGGAGTCCCTAGGAATATGGCAGCCACTAGGATGGAATCCTCGGGCTAGTGGCTTGCTAGGGATAAACCCTAGAACTCGTCAGCCACTTAGGAAACCAAGTTGGTCAGCCACCCTTAGAGCTTCTTGAAGTAGTTGGCCACCTAGTGTTTAGTCCTAGGAGCCGGTTACTCTAGTAAGCCCTAATGTAGGGTAAGTTTGTGCTTTGGTTTAAAATACCAGCCCAATCCAATTATCATGCCAATCCAAATGAACCAATCGCCATACTAAGTATTATATTAACCTACTCAATTAACTTGAACATGAATTTGTTGAGAACCCAAGAGAGATCCAAGAAGGTCAAGGTTGACGAACAAGTATGGGACCTCAAAGTCAACTTGAGACTGTAATATACCATGTTCCATATTATTGATTGGCATTTCAAAGTCATAACAAAGCAAGTTAGAACAACCTCCGATATATAAAGATACATAATTGCGCTAATCCTCAATAAATAGAGTGGATAGAGAAGTCCCCCTTCATGCACAATAGGTGCTCTTGTAATTTAGTCTTCCACCTTCCTTTATGCTCGATTGATCATCGGAAATAAATATCGCACTGTCAAACCCATAGCCAATCGATCTCATAACTCATTCGAACCCTAGACCACATGCAGACACTAAAAAATTGACATGCATACAAAACCAATTTTCAATAACATTTTGTTATATTCAAAGCAAACAAAATTATAGTATGGAGAACTGATTCAATTGAAACATTGCTTGGCACCAAAGCTCTCGTGTTTTGATGTATCCCTGTTCTGATATGAATAAACTATTATAGGTGGATTTCTTGTGCAGCCAATCTTCACTTTCACCATGATAAAGAAAAATAAACTACAATGCTCTGTATCAAGCTTAAGATGTGCAAGACTTTACTATTTGCCAAATATTTTTTAAACACTAAATATAATATCGGAAGCAACATTTATCTTTTATTTTGTAATATGAAAATATGTAACATGCTAGGAAGAATAATGATCTTTGCCTCCTTGTTGGCACAGTTCCAACTCTCAAGTATGCCTTTCTGCTAATCTGTAAGGATATATTGGCCTGCCCTTAGTTAGCACCTAGTTAAGGTTATTAGCAGAATCCATCAAATCCAACTTATATCTCCATGTGAGGTAGTTAGGATCAATCAATTTGTCTTCTCTCAAAATTTCAATTAGGGGGTTGAAATTACTTGTATTATACCAAGAAATAGCAATAACAAGTCATATGCATATGAAATATGATTACAACCTTAGAAAAATTATTGCTTGATTTGGTTTTCAAACATACAATGCTACTTACATCAAATTTAGTACACTTTTCCCTCTAAAATGGTTAATTATGATAGAGTTGTCAAGAATCTCAATCCATGGTTATGCAATATTCTGATGTGTCCACTACAAAAGGAGCATCCTTTGAGGCAAATAGCAACTATATCCCATCTATCCTACTTTGACTTCCTATCTTGGACTCTATAAAATACAATGCCTGATACCGTCGGGTCGTCGTAGTACCTATCAGTTAAGCGTGACTCTCTCTATCTTGTTCGGGAGTCAAAAATATTATAGTAAGCTAGGTGTGGACATGTACTCCCATTCGATATGCTCCTTCATAATTCATGCACAACTACAAGCAAACTAATAAAAATAGGGTTGGCCTTTGAAGGGCATGCAATTTCTCACCATATATGTGCTAGCACATTTCGGATAGTGGAGGGCCATTGTAGCTAGTAATGTACTTGCCCTTGTATAAGTTTAATATAGAATCTCACCATGGGATCAATGAGCTTTAATGATATGGTAGTGCTCTGATACCACTGTTAGAACCCGCCCATGCCACAGAAAATTTAAAAAAATTCAGATGGCAGCAGAAGAGGCATACGCGGGATCAACCGTTCATCGCATGAACGTTGTTCAAAAACCGTTCGTAGTTAGATAAGGATTAAAAACTTTTAAAAACTTTAGAAAGATCAGATCTTCACCTTTGTGCGGGTAGGTGATCACCGCAACCTGATGATCGTGGTTTTGGAAGAAGGCTCGCTTGAAGCCGCACAAGCGTCCGACCTCTACGGGTATCCACACGAAGTAGAGGACCGATCAAGGTTTCCTTGTCTCCCCGGGGTGCTAGCTCCCTTGCAGAGACTTCTTTTAATGGCTGATGTCCTCCCTTTGAATCAACCCTTGATTGTGCTTGGGAGGAAGGATGAAGATCAGAGAAGGATCAAAGCCCCTGCAGCCTTCTTTCTTTTCCCTGCGTTGGAAGGAGGAAAGGAGGAGGAGGAGGCCGCCAAGGCCTTCTTCTTTTCTTCTCCTTGCTTGCGGATGAACCAAGAGGAAGAAGAAGAGGGGGCGTACGGCACAAGGAAGAGGAGGATTTCCAATACCTAGGTGCCGCCAAGCCCTTCTCCTTATAAAGCATCTAGGGCTCCTACAAGTTAGGAGCCCTTGATCTATTTCCTAAGAGGGGCACCGGCCCCTCTCTTCATGCCGCACCAAGGATGAAAAAGGGGAGGGGCTTGCGCCCCAATTAGGATTTCTAGGAATCCTATTCTAAGTAGGAATCCAAAATAAATTCAAAATCCTAATCTAATTAGGATTGTGGGAATCCTACTTTAAGTAGGAATCCCAGTCCTACTCCAAGTAGGACTTCCAGTCCTAATCCAATTAGGACTCTAGGAATCCCACTCCAAGTAGGATTCGTGTTTTAAGTCCAATTAATCAATTCCCATTTCTTCTTCAACTTATTATCAATCGAATTGATTACTTGTGATTCATAATTACTTTTCAACCTTCGGATCGGTCAATACTTCTAGTGTGTGTGACCCCATAGGTTCTATTTTGACTGGTAGTGAGATATATTGCGATCTTTATCTCAATATCATTGAAAACTCCTTTCAATGGGTTGGAACGATTCCAACTCAACTCATTAGGGTTTATCGATCATCGAGATATTCCCTATGAGTCGCACCATCCACCAGTGACACCTAGCAGCATGTAGTGGCTACCCAGCAGAATAAAATGATGAACCTCTAGGTGCAGTTAATATGTGATACAGTCCTACTATCGTGGATCCCTACAGGACGGAGGTCATGGACAACTCGTCAAACCGCATCGTCTGTCATATGTGAAGATTTATTCGACTTAAGTTTGAGAGTAGAAAACTCTTTCTCCACTGTGCATACTACCCCGGCCGAGGTCTTACGAACTCAGTCTTATAAATCACATAGGATCTCTCCTTATCTATCAAGGTCGATAGATTCCTTATAGGTGCATACCCTACTCCTACAGTGAACCTACTGTAGCCAATCTACACTGCATGGACCTATATGACTAGAGACCATGTATGTGTGCAGTCAAACTACAATAACCTCACTGGGAGTAGCCAAAGCATCGCAGGTCAAAGGACCAGTCACACTACTGCAACATCAAGCAAGTCACTGACGAGTGGATAGACATCCAAGTGACTTATTGTATTGGTCACGCTCAGTACCCTTGTTCTCTAACAAGCATCTGCACTATTACTTCAGTGTCCCTACACCGTGGACTTGAGTCTCGTCCATCCACAGGAAAAGTAATGTGTG
The DNA here is from genome assembly GCF_009389715.1 of Phoenix dactylifera. Classification (NCBI taxonomy): domain Eukaryota; kingdom Viridiplantae; phylum Streptophyta; class Magnoliopsida; order Arecales; family Arecaceae; genus Phoenix; species Phoenix dactylifera. The sequence goes on along the minus strand of NW_024067724.1, from coordinate 211,227 downwards.
CACTGATCTCGTCAGATCGATCACCGTCCTCGTGATGATCCATCGATTAGGAGCGTTTAGAAATTAATCACTAATGATACATGGCTCAAATTCTCAACTCTTGAGAATATGCATCATCATCTTATTAATTTCTTGGACGATTCATAGATACAATAACAATATGAATGAAAAAGATGCCTTTCATTTATTCAATAATAATAAAGTCAAGTACAAATTATGTCCCAGAATTAATAATGTGTCAGCCAAAATTGGCTTCTAGGGTCAGCAATGATTGGTTGTTTAGAACTCTTCCAATTCACCGTACCACCATTGCACAAGAACACATATCCAGATGTTGACTTTCTATCATCGACATCAGTCATGAAGTCTGAATCTGTGTACCCTTCTATCTTCAACTCTGATGATCCTCCAAAAAACCAAAAATAAATCTTTAGTTCTTCTCAAGTACTTAAGAATATTCTTCACAGTTGTCCAGTGTTCTTTACCTGGATTCGACTGATATCTGCTTGTGACATTCACAGCAAGGGCTATATCAGGTCGTGTACATAGCATGGCATACATGAGGCTCCCTATTGCTGATGCATAGGGGATCTTGCTCATGCGTTGAATCTCTTCAGATGTGTTGGGGCACATCTTCTTGGTGAGATGAATTTCATGCCTTAGGGGTAAGAGACCCCTTTTAGAGTTTTCCATGCTGAACCTTTTCAGCACTTCCTCTATGTACATCTTCTGTGATAGGCCAAGCATCCTTTTAGATCTATCTCTATAGACCTTTATCCCCAAAATATAGGATGCTTCCCCAAGGTCTTTCATGGAGAACTCTTTTGACAACCAGCCTTGACCGAGGTTAGCATGGGAATATCATTCCCTATCAGGAGGATGTTATCCACGTACAGTACGAGAAACATGACAGCACTCCCACTAACCTTCTTATAGACACACGATTCCTCTTCGTTCTTGATGAAATCAAACGTTTTCATTGCATCATTGAAATGAGTGTTCCAACTCCGAGATGCTTGCTTTAGTCCATAAATGGACTTTTGCAGCTTGCAGACCTTGTGATCTTCATCACTGGAAGTGAAACCCAAGGGCTGCTCCATGTAGATATCTTCATCAAGATATCCATTCAGGAATGCTGTTTTCACATCCATCTGCCAAATTTCATAATCATGAAATGCTGCAATGGCAAGCAATGTTCAGATGGATTTTAGCATGGCTACAGGTGAAAAGGTTTCCTGATAGCAATACCTTCACACTGACTATACCCTTTTGCCACCAGCCTTGCCTTATAGGTCTCTACCTTTCCATCCGAACCTATCTTCCTTTTGTAGATCCATTTGCATCCAATAGGTACAATACCTTCTGGTGGATCCACTAAAGTCCAGACTTGGTTGGAATGCATGGAGTCTAACTCTGACTTCATAGCTTCCAACCATTTCTCGGAATCGATATCTAATATCGCCTCGTTGTAGGTTTTGGGATCCTCTATGTATTCCCTATCTCCAATGAGGAACATTTCCTTAGTATCCTCTTCAAGCATACCTAAGTATCTATTAGGAGGATGGGAGACCTTACTAGATCTGCGAGGTGGAGGAACAACGTGTACTGGCTCTGTATGAATGGATTCTATAGGATCCATGACTCGTTGCTTTTCAGAGACTTTCTCTTCAAGCTCAATTTTTCTCCCACTGCCTCTATCAAGGATAAACTGGTTTTCCAAGAAGATGGCATGTCGGCCCACAAATACATTATGATCCTCTGAGACGTAAAAATTGTATCCTAATGACTCTTTAGGATATCCTATAAAACGAGCTCTTATGGTCCTAGCCTCTAGCTTGTTCGTCTGTAGTCGCTTGACATGGTGATGAGAGCACAAAAGTTCAATCGTCAGACCATCTTAATTAGTATTTTAGCTAATCATTAATAACAGAATTAACTAATTAATGTTTTATTTGTGCAAGTAGCCCAATCAGCTCGTTCCCCGCATTGTGCCAGCATCCGCGCCGTCCATCAGATCACCATCATCTTCAGCCTTCAATCCCAACGCCCCTAGCCACGTCATCTTCCGCGATCCATTCCAGCAGCCGGTAATCCAGATCCCACGATCAGCAACCGTCCGTTTCAAAGAGTCCCAGCTCCTTCCCAAATCAAGTCGAAGCCCCATCCCAGCCGTTCGCATCCCCCTCTTGGCCCGAGGAAGGAAGCTAGCATCTTCACCGCGTCTCCACCGCATCCATGTCAGCGGCCATCATCCCGAATCCACGCTCCCAGCTCATCCCGTGATCAAGATCCAGCGCTCCAGCCCCTCAACCGCGATACCTCCCATGATTCAGTCCGTGATCCCGTCGATCCCGCGTCCGTGAAGGAAACTCCAGCCCCTCAACCGCGATCACAGCAGCACCCCAGTGATTCCCATGCCATGAACGCCCACCCAAAGAAGGAAACCCCTCTCCCGTGATCCAAGCCGCATGCGTCCCCACCTTCCATCCGCATCATGCCAGCCACCGTGCCAGGCTCCAGCTCCTTCCATCGCCCGGATCCACATCTCTCCCAGCAAGGAAAATCCCAGCCGATCCCTCCATCCGTGCCTCCTTCTTCTGTGCACCCTCGGATCAGCCCCTCCTCCCAGCTCGCCCGTCTCCAAATCCCCCGCAATCACCGGCGATTCCAGCTCCTTCCTGTGATCCCAGCCCACGGCATCCCGTGGCATCTGCCATCTTCCTTCTCCATTTGAAGATCGCGTGCCAGCAGCCCGAATTGCGTCCGTGATCGACTCCTCCCCGCGTCTGCCATCTCCCTTCCGCATCAGGCGTCCGTCCGCGGCTATAAAAGGAGAAGGAGGAAGAGAAGAGGGGTGTGCTCGGTTTGGGGTGGGAACCAAGAGAGGAGAGAGCTCGGTGGGAGAGAAGAAAGAAAAAAGAAACAGAGCATTGCTCTGTTCTTTTGGAGAAGAAAGAAAGAAAAAATAATATTTTATGTTGTTCCACCGTGGGAGAGAAAGGGAGAAGTGTTCTTTTTGATTTTTTGTTATTTCTTTTCTTTATTTTATTTGCAGAAGAAAGGCAGCATCAAGCCACCAATCTTCATTTCTACCTTTGTAATCAATTTATTTTTATGAAATCTAGCAAAATTTCTTTCATGCAATCCCTGTTCTAGGTTCAAGTTAATTTCTGTTTTCTTTTTATGAAATCTTTTAATGCAATCCATTAATTTTTCTTTTATGCAATTCATGTTTTAGGTTAAGTTTAATTCCTGCAGTTTGTTTTATGCATTCAAAAATTCTCGTTTTAGTTGCAATTTATGAAATCTTCTTTCATGCAGTCTATGTTCCAGGCTTCAATCTCCCTAAGCACTGTTGTCATCCATTTTAATTTATGCAAAAAAAAAAAACTCTTCTTTGATTAATTAAATAAATGCTTTTCAAATTTAAGTAACTGTCTTTCTGTTAATTTCAATTAAAAATCGTTCTCCGGTAGACTAGAGAATCTATCAACATCCCCGACGTAATGTTTTACTTTTGTTATTCAAAAATCGCTTTTGAATCCGAGTGAACGTTTTTATTTTTAAGCAACTCCAATCGCCTCCCTGTGGATCGACCTCTTACAATCACTATTCTTCGAGTAAACCAGGTAAGAGAAATTTAAATTTAAACTTTGTTCGTCGGTTCTAACAACGATCTGTCTAGCGTATTTTTAGGTAGGCAGGAAAGGACGAACAGTCGGACATCTCCAAATCTTGAGATGACCAAGACTTGGTTTCTTACCATGCCATATCTCATACGGTGTGGTAGGAACGGATTTAGAGGAAACTCTATTTAGTAGATAAATTGCGGTAAGTAAGGCATCTCCCCAAAGAAACATAGGTAAATTAGTGAAGCTCATCATGGAACGGACCATATCCAATAGAGTCTGATTTCTCCTCTTTGACACTCCGTTGAGTTGAGATATACCCGAAGGAGTCCATTATGAGACTATGCCATTCTCTTTGAGATAGTCCCGGAATTCCCCACTAAGGTATTCTCCTCCTCGATCTGATCGAAGAGCCTTAAGGAGTTTTCCAGTTTGTTTTTCTACTTCATTTCTGAACTCTTTGAACTTTTCAAAAGATTCAGATTTGTGTCTCATAAGATACACATACCCATATCGTGAATAATCATCGATAAAGGTAATGAAGTACGAATAACGTCCCCTGGCTTGCACATCGAATGGGCCACACACATCTGTGTGTACCAGGGTAAGTATTTCAGTGATCCTCTCCCTATGTCCTACAAAGGGCAATCTAGCCATTTTTCCTTGAAGACAGGATTCACAAACTGGATATGACTCGGAAGTCAATGAGCCGAGAAGCCCATCTTTATCCATTTTGTTCATTCTGTCTTCTCCAATATGGCTAAGTCTGAGGTGCCACAAATATTTTTGGTTTATCTCATCCCTGGATCTCTTGAATCCTTTGGCACTCACTTCTTGCTCAGACACATTTACAGATACATCCATATGCAAATGATAGAGACTGTCAATCATAAAACCACGTGCGACTATTTTATTTCTGAAATAAATAGAACAGCAGTCTTTGTCAAATGTAAAAACATGACCTTCTTGTGCTAGACCTGAAACAAAAATCAAATTTCTGCTAGCAGCAGGTACATAATAGCAGTCTCTAAGTAATAAACTAAAATCAGACGGTAGTCGCAGATGGTAGGTGCCCACAGCCACAGCAGGAACTTTTGCCCTGTTGCCAATCCGAAGGGTTACCGCACCTTCCGCCAGCCTTCTACTTTTCTTTAGACCCTGCATGGTAGTGCACAAATGAGCACTAGAACCAGAATCTATAACCCAACTAGAAGTAGAAGAAACCGTTAGATTAGTTTCAATTATGAGCAAGTCTATACCTTCTGAAGGTGTGTCACCTTTCTTGTTCTTCAGGCTCTCGAGGTATGAAGGACAGTTTCTCTTCCAGTGGCCGTCGACATTGCAGTGGAAACATTTTTCTTTATCATTAGCCTTTTTCTTTTGAACTTCCTTCTTTGGCTTCTTGTCTTTCTTCTGCTTCTTAGCAGGCTTCTTTTTCTTCCAAGTAGACTTTCTCTTGGAACTAGAAGTCAACTCAGCAGCAAGGACATTGCCCCTTGAACCTTTCAAGGCTCCCTCAGCAGTTACCAACATATTTATCAGTTCAGTCTTAGTGCATTCAATCTTATTCATGTGGTAGTTTACTATAAACTGTCCAAATGAATCAGGAAGGGATTGAAGGATCAGATCTACTTGCAATTTCTTGTGCATGTTCATACCGAGCTTCTCAAGCTCCTCTAGGTCCTTGATCATAGTCAAACCGTGATCATGAACAGACTGCCCCTCGCGCATCTTTGCTTTGAAGAGCCTCTTGGATACTTCAAAACGAGCTGTGCGACTCTGCTCACCATACAACTCTTGCAGGTGTGCCAGTATGTCCCTAGCAGTCTTCATATTCTCATGCTGGCATTGGAGTTCATTGGATATGGATGCCATGATATAGCACTTGACCCTAATGTCATCGTCTGTCCACTTTTCATGCGTCGCACGCTGATCAGTAGTCGGACGTGCTGGTAATGTGGGGATGTCATTGTCGAGCACATAGCCTATTTTCTCGCAACTCAGAACAATTTTGAGATTTCTAAGCCAGTCTCTGTAATTGGTACCGGTCAATCGGTTGGTCTCAAGAATACGAGTCAAAGGGTTTGAGACTGACATTATGATCTGCAGAGAGTAAAGATTCTAGTTAGACTTTTGTACTTAATCCTAATCTGTTCTAGGATCTTTTAGAATAAATGTACCTCCCACTATTTTCACGAATTCCTCACACTTCCCTGGTAGGAAAACGGAAATCCTACACGACTAGGATTTCTAGTGGGTACTGCGGTCCCACCAATTTACATGCCACCTCACCTAACAGTTATTGGTGACACACAAACAAATGAGTGTACAACTCTTGTACAATGCTTCTTAAACATGTTGCAGTGCTACTTGGTCTCTAAGTCATGAAGACCTCACCTAACAGTTATTGGTCCCATTCCTTAGTTAAGTCAGACCCACCGTATAACCGTAGAAATAAAGTCGTCATTGGATCCTCACCTAACAGTTATTGGTGCCTAACCCCACCTTTATCCTACAACATCTCATGTCTATAGAGAGGTCCAGCCCCCCGATGCAACTTGCCCACTGTGTCCAGCCGAGACAAATCAACATCAGAAAGACCTTAGTAACTCTACTACGGTGGAAGACCTATGGACTTAATATCGATTAATCAGGTCTCAGTGTTTGCAACCTTGAGCTCTTCATAAGAGGTAATCGATCAATTGGCCAGGTAAGCAGCTGGGAGGCTCCCCTTACTCAGAGAGTAAGGTCCTAATTAAGTAACCACCTTTCATGCTTTCCTAGACACCAATTAGATCAATTAATCTAATATGACTCGCTCATGTTGGTTCACTCTCGACTTGATTGAGGAGGTTTTAATTTAGGTCTCAATTGGGTTTGCTACATCACATGTAAACCTATCTACCCCGCTCTCATTCACATCACATGCAAACGGCACATCGCAGGCAGTTATAATCGCAGCAATAAATAAAGCTAAACTTTAAATAGGTGATGATCATGGATTCTAATTAGGTTATATTACAAGCACATGCACGTCAATCGATCAACTGGTCTTCAACTCTTGAATTGGTTCCAAGCCTCCTTGATTCGATCCTTGAACAACTCTTGATCCAATCGCCATCAACCGCTCAGATTGCCGTTCATCTCATGACTATCTTCGACTTGATCGTTGACGCACATCACATCACAGAAATACAACCACATATAAAATAAAAATAATAATAAATTACATCCCCTTTTAGGAGGCACGCAGGCCTCTCAAAATATCAAATAAGATGCATGCAAGCATCTGAAAAATTACATGACATTGCAGATCATATCGCAGGTCTTTACAATTGATACCAAAAGGGTTTGAATCCTATGATCATCACCACATGCAGCAATTATACTTTTCAGATCTGAAACTTAATTGATTATGTTATGACATAGGTTGCTGATCATGCTTATCATGATTCTAAACTTTGTAATCTCATTAACAATGCAATTAGAATCATCATTTTATTACATAAAAATCAGCATGCAAAAATCAGCACCCCTGAAAAATCTGCATGCAGAAAATTTTCAGCATGCATAACCTTTTAAATTTCAGATCTAAGATATCTTTAGATAATTATTCCTTACCTTAATCTACGATGCCTAGGCTCTGATACCACTGTTAGAACCCGCCCATGCCGCAGAAAATTTAAAAAAATTCAGATGGCAGCGGAAGAGGCATGCGCGGGATCAACCGTTCATCGCATGAACGTTGTTCAAAAACCGTTCGTAGTTAGATAAGGATTAAAAACTTTTAAAAATTTTAGGAAGATCAGATCTTCACCTTTGTGCGGGTAGGTGATCACCGCAACCTGATGATCGTGGTTTTGGAAGAAGGCTCGCTTGAAGCCGCACAAGCGTCCAGCCTCTACGGGTATCCACACGAAGTAGAGGACCGATCAAGGTTTCCTTATCTCCCCGGGGTGCTAGCTCCCTTGCAGAGACTTCTTTTAATGGCTGATGTCCTCTCTTTGAATCAACCCTTGATTGTGCTTGGGAGGAGGAAGAAGAAGGATGAAGATCAGAGAAGGATCAAAGCCCCTGCAGCCTTCTTTCTTTTCCCTGCGTTGGAAGGAGGAAAGGAGGAGGAGGAAGCCGCCAAGGCCTTCTTCTTTTCTTCTCCTTGCTTGCGGATGAACCAAGAGGAAGAAGAAGAGGGGGCGTACGGCACAAGGAAGAGGAGGATTTCCATTACCTAGGTGCCGCCAAGCCCCTCTCCTTATAAAGCATCTAGGGCTCCTTTAGGAGCCCTAGATCTATTTCCTAAGAGGGGCGCCGGCCCCTCTCTTCATGCCGCACCAAGGATGAAAAACCCCTCCCTCATGGTAAACCCTAATCCTCATTAAGTAAGGATTGAGAGGTCCTAATGTGGTTAAGCCCTAATCTAATTAGGCTTAGTCCAAGGGTGAACCAATTGGGTTTAATCTAGGTAAGTCCTAATCCAATTAGAACTTAATGAACCATGACTCAATTGAACCCTTCAATCCTAATCTAATTAGGAGTCATCTTGATTCATTAGATTAATAATTAATTGGGACTTAAGAAGTCCTAATCCCATTAGGATTTATTTAATTTTAGTCCTAATCCAATTAGGACTCTAATTTAAATCCGAAGTCCTAATCCAATTAGGATATCTAGGAATCCTATTCTAAGTAGGAATCCAAAATAAATTCAAAATCCTAATCTAATTAGGATTGTGGGAATCCTACTTCAAGTAGGAATCCCAGTCCTACTCCAAGTAGGACTCCCAGTCCTAATCCAATTAGGACTCTAGGAATCCCACTCCAAGTAGGATTCGTGTTTTAAGTCCAATTAATCAATTCCCATTTCTTCTTCAACTTATTATCAATCGAATTGATTACTTGTGATTCATAATCACTTTTCAACCATCGGATCGGTCAATACTTCTAGTGTGTGTGACCCCATAGGTTCTATTCTGATTTGTAGTGAGATATATTGCGATCTTTATCTCAATATCATTGAAAACTCCTTTTAATGGGATGGAACGATTCTAACTCAACTCATTAGGGTTTATCGATCATCGAGATATTCCCTGTGAGTCTCACCATCCACCAGTGACACCTAGCAGCATGTAGTGGCTACCCAGCAGAATAGAATGATGAACCTCTAGGTGCAGTTAATATGTGATACAGTCCTACTATCGTGGATCCCTACAGGATGGGGGTCATGGACAACTCGTCAAACCCCATCGTCTGTCGTATGTGAAGATTTATTCGACTTAAGTTTGAGAGTGGAAAACTCTTTCTCCACTGTGCATACTGCCCCGGCCGAGGTCTTACGAACTCAGTCTTATAAATCATATAGGATCTCTTCTTATCTATCAAGGTCGATAGATTCCTTATAGGTGCATACCCTACTCCTATAGTGAACCTACTGTAGCCAATCTATACTGCATGGACCCATATGGCTAGAGACCATGTATGTGTGCAGTCAAACTACAATAACCTCACTGTGAGTAGCCGAAGCATCGTAGGTCAAAGGACCAGTCACACTACTGCAACATCAAGTAAGTCACTGACGAGTGGATAGACATCCAAGTGACTTCTTGTATTGGTCACGCTCAGTACCCTTGTTCTCTAACAAGCATCTGCACTATTACTTCAGTGTTCCTACACCGTGGACTTGAGTCTCGTCCATCCACAGGAAAAGTAATGTGTGCACTGATCTCGTCAGATCGATCACTGTCCTCGTGATGATCCATCGATTAGGAGCGTTTAGAAATTAATCACTAATGATACATGGCTCAAATTCTCAACTCTTGAGAATATGCATCATCATCTTATTAATTTCTTGGACGATTCATAGACACAATAACAATATGAATGAAAAAGATGCCTTTCATTTATTCAATAATAATAAAGTCAAGTACAAATTATGTCTCAGAATTAATAATGTGTCAGCCAAAATTGGCTTCTAGGGCATACATCTAACACTTTAATGATATGATCACCAAAATACCTGTTAATCCTAAAGGACTGATTTTGATGATCACAAAAAAAATTGAGTTAAATGTGTACTCTAATGATGTTGGCTGAAATGTAAAGGGATAGATCTCTAGACGAAAGTTGCACCTACAAACTCCAAAGAATCAAGAAAAACAAAATCAAGAAACTTGAAAATTCTATCTGTAAATTGAGTGAGTCGACCCTTGTGTTTAAAGAGTCGACCCTTATGTAGTTTAAGAGAAACCGAAAATAATCATCGCCTGAGACCAAGTACATGAGCCGACTCTCGTGCTTGCGGAGGCGACTCAATTTATACATGAGTCGACCCTCGACATTATTGAGTCGACCCTTGGGGAGCGTAGGTAACCTATTAGCACTAAAGGAATAAGGCAACTCTTGTGTTTGATGAGCCGACCCAATATCTACATGAGTCGACTTCCGACATTGACGAGTCGACCCTAGAAGCAAACACGGAACATTGTATGGATTGAAAGAAAGAGCCGACTCCTAAACTCAGTGAGCCGTCTCCTTTTGTACACAGGACGACCTCCGAACCTGGTGAGTCGACCCATGGCGTCCTGACAGCTCCAACCGCTATTTTCCACATTGCTTCTTCTGGGTGAACAAAGGATAGTTTCTTGGTGTGATTGGTATCCAGTACTTCTTGAAAAGCTTACAGCCTATAAATTCAAAGTAACACCAACGAAAAAACAAGACGAGGGAGAGGAACAAGTGAGAATATCTTATCACCCAAAATCCAAGCTTCAAAAGAAAAAAATTCTCATATAAGAGCCTTCCAAGAAAAACCATATTGTGAGGAAACTAGTTGAAATATTCAACAGAGAAGTTGCTGCTGTGCATTCAAGACCTTCAGCTGCAGCCAACGACCATCATCAAAACTTTAATTTTACTTTCATTGTTACATTTCTTTTGAAGCTTTACTTACCTTGTTACATCATTTATCACTTAGCTTTTTTTCTACTATAACAATTATATTTGCTCTGAAACTGAGAAAGGTTCTTCCAAACTTTAATTGAAAGTTGTTGAATCATAAAATTCAACAAACTTAAGGTTTTGGTTGGTGAGCTTGTGAAAACTGACTAGGTTGTTTGTGAACCCGGAAAACAATCGTGTAAGGTTTTGGTTGGTGAGCCTGTAAAAAACCGACTGGGTTATTTGTGAACCCAGAAAACAAACAAGTTAAGATTGTGGTTGGTGATCCTTTGAAAACCGACTGGGTTCGTTGTGATCTCGAAAAAATAGCGAGTTGGATTGTGAGCTCATAAAACAGCCATACTGTAATCTGGATGGTTATAGTAAAATTTTCAAGAGTCTTGGGGACTGGATTTAGGTGTGGGTTACACCAAACCACTATAAATTCTTTATGTTTGTGTGTGCTTTTCTCTTTACACTATTGCACTTTAACTTCTACTTTTATTCATTCATTGCTTAAAACACATTATATCCTTCAAGTTGAAATTATAGTTTATCCGCTGCATTCTAGTTTAAAAGAAAATTAAAAACCCAACTCACCCTCCTCTTGGACTGCATATCTGGGCAACAATACCACCAACGCATATGATAATATATATGGAACAATTATGCAAATAATATCCATAATTATATCTTGCATGCATGCATTCAATAACTATTTCATATCACATATGAAATGTATGATATTTAGATGGGAAAAACTGCATGCATTAATGTAAGCAATCAATATCAAAGCAGTAAATCCAAACACCATAGGGTGATGGTAGTACCATAGATATAACCACTAAACATATCAATATGGTAGTTGATCCATGTCACCATGCGACTCTTAATTTTGATCAGGTGGCCACAATCTTCTCATAAAAAATACAGAAAAAGTGGGTGGACCTATAAGTGAAAAGGAAAGTGCCTGTACAATGGCCTCATGAAGAATTCTAACAGTTGATGTCCCAGAATTAAAAATTTAAGCCAGCAAATAAAATAAAATTATATACATTCACATTACATTCCACCACCATACCATATAAGATTGGTCCCACCAATTATAGCCCATTTTTTTATGCTAAAACTAATAAGCATGGAATTTTATTGAAAAGAGATCCCAAGTGAGATCATGACCTCCCAATAAACATGGAAGTCCTTTATTATGATTATTCCTGGATAGGTCCCACCAATCCAATAACCCTTATTCAATGATGCTAATTATATTAAATCTCCTCCTCAACATCATCCCATAATGCAAGTGAAAACTATGCAATTCATCATACATCAAATACCAAATTTTAAAATAAATTCCATCCATTTTCCTTAGATCTAAAATGACTAAACAATGAAGGAAAAAAAGTAAGAACGCTTAGATAATCCTCTGATCAAGCAAAAATACCTATGGAACCAGTCTAGGTTGTCTTCTAGATTCCAATCATTACAATTATCCGATATGGAACAAAACTAAAGAAAAATATCTAAATTAATTCCTATTAATCCAAGATTAATCAAACCCATAGTTGAGCTTTTTTAAAATAGTAGACATGATCATCCCTAAAGTTGTGACACATTTTAAAGTATATTAGCCATTCAGCTTGACAGGGCGAGGCCTGCACGCATGCATAGATGTGGCATCAGTATTGAGCTACTTGAAAAGATGTGGGTCGAATGGAGAATAGAGAGTAGCGTGAATCTAGAGGCCTTGACCTTCAAAAATTTTTGACACCATCACACTACTATTTGAAGGAGATGGTCATTCTTCTATTCTCTCTTTCCCCCTCTTTTTTCTTCTTTTTTTGGTTGGTAGCCTAGCTTGATCTTGGACCTATCATGTAATTAGATATTATGGATGAAATGAAAAAAAGGTTCTCATATTTACGTTGTCAGGATTGCTTGTGTCAGGTCTGTCCACAAGACGTTGAGATGGCCAAATCGGACCAGATAGTTGGGATAGTGTCATAATCGATGAAAGACAATCATCTAGGATCACTTAAGTGTCTCGAGATAAGGCCACAATACCATAATGCTCTTGAATATTAGTCAAGAAAGAAAGATAAACCCAAAGACCATAATAAGGCAAGACCATGGCAGGATGAGTTGAGTTGATGCACAAACTAGTCGAGAAGAAAAGATAGCCATAAGTATTTTAGGGATAATACTTTCTAGAGATAGTCATGGAGATAATTCCAATAAAGGTTGAGGCTGATGGAAGCATTGCTAACCAAAAAATGTGTTGAAGTTACTGCCTTGTTGGAGCATAGCGTAGTCTCTTGTGGGCTTTTGAGTTGGCATTCGGTTGGGCTCTTTGGTTGGTGATGCTTGGGTGATCAAATAGAGCGTGTTTCCTCCCATTCAAGCCTAATGAAGGCTAGAACCCAACCCTACGGAAACTATTGCCTACACTTGCTGCTCGCTCAGTGTCAGTAGAAGGGAAGAAAAGATGGTCACTCAGATTGGTTGGGTTCTTTTGGTTAGCAATGCTCGGATGATCAAATCGAGTATGTTTCCTTCCATCTGAGCCTAATCGAAAATAGGACTTAAGATCAGTTTGGTTTTTCTAGTCGGCGACGCTTGGGTGATCAAACTGAGTGTACTTTCTTCCATCTAAGCCTGGTTGAAATTAGAATTTTTTTTGAGGTCCTACTCAATTTTGGGGTATTTCCATAGAAGTACTTGTAGTTTGGCTATCCAAATTTAGTTCCCTAGCTATGTAGGTTCATAGAATGGAGGTCCCAATTACTTCCACGGTGTCTTCATGGGAGTACTTGGAGTTTAACTCTTCATATTTTCCTTCCTATCTGTATAGGTGAACGGAGATCCTAGTTACTTCTAGGGTGTCTCCATGTTAGTACTTGGAGTTTGGCTCTCTAGATTTAGCTCCCTAACTACATAGGCCCATGGAACAAAGGTTTTGGTTACTTCTGGGGTGTCTCTGTAGGCCGGTCGTGCTAGTGCCAGGCGTTGTACTAGAGAAGAGCGGAAATACAATTCCATAAGCAACAAAAATGCAGGAGTGAATTTCACAAGTCTTACTATTTTGACTTTGCGTGTGTCAAAGCTCAATTGTTAGGTTCTCATTACTTGGTGGTCCTGACCTTGTTAAGGGTTTGGCCTTGCTTCTGGAACTCTTGAGTCATAGACTCTCCTTTGCTGTTAATCTTTCATGGATTATGGCAATCACTCTAGTGACTAGTCTGTTACTATCTAGCCCATTTGGGGGTTGACCCTCCTACTCAGCAATCTCTAATGGGGTCCTAATATAGAGATGAAGATGCCCACGTCAGCTGAGAGATTTGATCTCATCCCTTTAGCATGAGACATTCTTCAATGTCATGCATGTGGTCCTTGTTGAACCAATAGAACTTGTTTGGATCCCTTTTATTTGCTGGAGTCTTCATCCTCCGAGGCTGACAAAGGTACCCCCAACTTTAGATTTCCATCATGATTTGGGCCTATGGAGAGGAGCTCACCTAAATATCTCGAGGGCTTCTTATGCAATAAGATTCAATCCATTCATCATTGCAGCCACAACAGCAGATTGGTCCAGCTCATGCACTTCCAAGGTTTCAGTGTTGATTTGATTGATGTAAGTTCGGAGAACCTCATCCTCCCTCTGCCTAAGGGCAAAGAGGTCAGTGAAAATTTTCTTCTGCTAATGACTAACTTGGTTGAAGGTGTTGGAAATTGTATCCTAAATGTCAATCGTCAGCATATTGATGATTGAATTTTGTAAATGAATTGACAAATTAATAAAGTATTATTTGGCATTATTCATCATTTCATCTTCAAATGAACTCTTATATGATGAAGTCCTTAGGACTTATGTTATGATAAAGGAGGATTTATCTTTGAGTCCTTAAACTTGTTCGCGACCAAATGATATGTTGTTACTAGGACGACAACATTATCAAGATTAGGTCGTTGTGTGACATATACGTTGGTTGTTCTCTTAACCAAGGAGTGTGGAGACACTGGTATGCCATACAGGTAAAGTGTAGGAGTACATTTCACTGAACGTGACCAATTTCGGAATGCTCTACTGTCAAGAGATGTTCCAAGTGGATATGTGTATAAGTTTGGCCCTCTGACCTGAGATCGCAACCTGTGACTAGCAAGCAACTCACTATACTTTGGTACCGGACTACCTGAATTTCTAATTCAGTGATGGAAGGTCACTGGGTGCAGTCAAGTACTTGCATAGTCAGTTGTGAGTCGAGATGAAATTGATGCCTCCTGGAAACAGAAGATAATGTCTTGTGATTAATTTAGCAAAATCTTGGCCAGGGTAATTCCAGTGAGGAGTCACGGGATATCTAAAGTTAATCACATAATGGATGTACTAATTATAGGGTTGACAGTGAGCTCTAAGTCATCCTGGCATTAGGAGTCAAAGGGATTGAATTATACAGTAACCATAGTCCAGGGTTCCAGAATATTTGCTTCGCATATATTCGGCCTATCCGGACGTCGGATACCATTACTAGATGGTCACATCGATTAGTATAGGAAGACGTTCCTATACTACCGACTTAGGTTCGAACCTATGAGGTCACACGCATAGAAGTTTCTAGGTTGATCAAATGGCTGATTGATGATTAAGAATCATTCAGGGGTAATTTGGTCAATTCGATTGACAAATTATCCAAAGCAAAAGTTGCATTAAAATAATTATTGCATTATTGGAGGACTAATTAGCAATTAGATTGCTAATGAACTCAATTTGATTGAATAATTGGGCTTAGGTTGAGCCAAATTGAATAGGATTCAATTTGGGCTGCATCAGGGTTTGACCTAATTGGATTGGGTTCAACCCAAGTAGATTGAGCTTGACCCAATTGATGGAACTTGACCCAATTGGATTGGGCTTGATCCAAATCAATTAGAAGACCTTATTTGATGAGGATTATGAGTCCAAATAATCAGAATTGGATAAGAAGAAGAATTCCTAAATTTTAGAAATCCATCCTTGTCTTCTTGGAGAAGAATGACACCTTAATTTATCCCCAATATTTTCTACGCCTATCCTCTTTATTTTTGGCCAAAAATTGGTGTGAGAAAGAGGAGGCGTGGGGCTATATTTCCTATAAAAATGGCGCCTTAAATCTTTCTAGAAAGATTTAGATGAATTTCCTAATTTGTAGGGATTGCATGGTGCATGAAATAGGGTGGTCTGCAGCTGAACTTTGGACGATGAATTCCTATCTTTTAGGGATCCAAAATGCACGAAATTTGGATATGTTTATCTCCTCTTAGCTGCCAAACCACCAGAATTTTTTAGAAATTTTATCAGCCAAATTAGTTGGCTAAATTAGGTGTGAGGCGTGGGGTGGTCTTTTGGCTATAAAAAATCCCCATGCCTTGGGTTCAAGATATACCATATTTAAAGGTTTCAAAAAATTCTAAAAAAATTCTCTGAGGGCCTCCATCCCTTCTTCTCCTTCTTCCTCACGTCCATCCTCCATCTACTTGAAGAACAATCAAAGGTTGAGTGTTTAGAAGGAGAAAGCTTCAGCCATTGCAACGTTCCTGCGCGAGCTAGCACTCCCGCGGAAGACGATCTACCTAGGGCTTCGCATGTACTTCTCATAGAGGCCATTCGTGTACGTGGCTGCGAAGTCAAAGATCAGATCCATAAGTTTCTTCCATCATAAAAGGTATTAATCCCACATCAATATTTTATTTTGGAGTCAGGATCTAGGTCTGATTCTCCGAGGTTTTACCCTCCTTTGGGGCTCCTCATGGAGTTATCTCCAGAATCCATTCGATGGATATTCGGAGATTAATCGGAATAGAGTTTTTAAGTTTCAGATCTAATAGTTAATCATGCATGAAAGTTTTAGCATAATTGTTTAAACGATTCCGGCATAATCCTATGTGTTCTTAAGGTGCTGATTTCTAGATTTGATCTTGTAAGCATGCATGAATTAAATTGTTTGATTCGGTTTTTTCGCTGCGTTTTAAAACTTAAAAAGAACTACGTATGGCTTGATCCCCCTTATGAAGGGGTACGTAGGCAACCCGATCAGTTTCAGCCATGTTTTTTTTTTTAAAAAAAATTCAGCATGCTTAATACCGAAGAACCTAGGATTCACTTTCAGAAGGAGCCAACAAATTCTAGTTGTAGAATGGAGAACTAAAGTCATGCAGCCTTTTTGAGGATAGCCTAAAAAGCATAGCACATTATAGCATCATTAGCTCTCTGGATCAGCGTGAGAGCCTTGAAGCTTGCTAGATCATCTATTGAGTTAGTGGTGCTGTCATAATGTTCAAATTGTGGAATCTTGAATTTTTTTGGTAGGGGCTCCTTCAAGATCTCTCTGGTGAAAGGAGGATCGCTGGTCACTTTCAAGTCATCTTCTACATTAGCCCTCTACTCCTGCAAGACCTTGATCCGGCGACAAGTCTCCTCGATATCATGTTTGAGGCTAGCCTTCCAGTTAGGAATTTTTCTCAACCGACTTGGGGGAGAGTTTTTTAGAGTCGGAGCTTGTATTGAGAAAGGAGAGGTCATGCTTCTATCCTTGTTCTAGGCTCTAGGGCTGATAGAGGTCACCGTTCTATGCCAAAACTCCTTGGTGATTCAGTTGACCAGTCGAAAAATTATTGGCCTATTGCTACAGATTCTGCACTATTGTCCCATGGATTGTACTTGTCAGGCAAGAATTGTCCCACATAAATGACTCCTATAGTGTATTGAGAAGATTGGGACCTCAATGGACTGCGTGGGAACTTTCTAGAGTAGGTTGGTTGGGCACCCGGTGGTTGTTCCATGATGTAGCTGTTAAATGATTCACATATATTTTTATCATGTCACACCTTGGTTTGGGATTGAAAGTATGCCTACACCATAAAGACAACTATTGCTAAAGCAACCACCTTATTGTTTTTGGATCCAACTCAGTCGTGCCTTCATCTTCATTTGGAATTCAGCTTTCGTAGAAGCCCTTGCTACTGCATAAAGGGCGTCCTAGAAGTTTTTATCCTTGAATAACTTTCTAAAGTTTATATGCAAAAGCTTCACACAAAATCTATGATCAACATTTGGCATGATGCTATTAAAGGTTTTCACTAACCTCTAAAAGAAAGAGTAGATAAAAGGTTATTATATGGAATATTAGAGAGGCTAACATAATAAAATTTGAATGGCTAAGCCTCACCTTCTTCTTGTCTAATATAAGGCCCACCCCCTTTCTTCCACTATCCTTATATCTCCCAACATGTTAGTGATAAACCAACTCCAACTCTCCTTGTTTTTGACCTCCACCGTAGCCCATGTAATGGAAAATATTTCATCATTCTCATCCCTTCTAACAATTGATAGTAGTTGTCCCTCCATGGCTCCTTTCAAGTGGCACCCCTCCAAGCTAATAATGGGTCTGCATTTATTTAGAAACCCCTTCTTGCATGCATCAAGATAATATACATATATATATATATATATATATATATATATATATATATATATATATATATATATATATATATATATATATATAAAATCTTTGGAAGAAGGATTGTTGTCCTTCCATGGACAATGTGCCTATAAGCATGGTATTGCTTAGGTTAGTCTTCTTAATAATATCACAATATTTCCATAGCTTCCTAGACTACTATCTATATGACTCATGTATGACTAGAAACACCTTTATCTTTATCTTATATGCTTGAGGTTTGGATATCTGTACTTTGACCTCCCTCTCCCTTTTGCAACAAAACCTTTAACACTCTATTTGGTTTCTAACCTAATATCCTCTATGTAGGTTTGAGACAACCATATGTAGTTCACATAGTGATTCTCAAAGTGTTTCCCACTTTTATGATTGGGATGAAACTTTCTAATCCGTTATACGGTTTCCCTCTATAGGGATGAGATATGAATCCTCCAACCACAGTTCCTCTTGCATACAACTATGACTTTGGTTGTTTTATCATGTTTATAGATATAATCAAAGCTTTTTGTATGGAATACTACCTCAATGCCTTCCTAAATACATGAAAAGAAGCAAATAGCATTCTACGCTTCAATTTTATAAGCTTACTGTAGTCTATGTCCTCACTAAAATCTAGTAACCTCAAATATCACCTTCCCCTTCAATGAGCTACCAATGGTTCTGAGCTCATCATTGTCACCTAGCTCAGGCTCCTTGCCCACCAAATCCTATTCTCATACAACTCCTTCTCCTTGAGAATACTATATATTTGTATCAATAACTAAGTGATCAAGATACTCTTCGAACAGCTCATTGCCCTCCTCATTTAACTCCTTGAAGTCACTAAATGATAGACTACCATCACTGTCATTGGAACTAACTGCATCATTCTCTTGCACTTCTTCTTCCATTGGCCTCTTACTAAGCCTTCTTCCCTTTTCATGATCTTGCACATACCCTTGGATGTTAATATCCACTAACCCCTCCCCTTGCTCATACCCTTATTCTTGTCCTTCTACAACCTGGTCCATCTTTGCATCCTGCTATGATTTATTTTGATTGAGATTGTAGCTGCCTCATCATTCTTTTGTTGGGTAGAAGGAAGTGCAAAGGGGTGCCTCTACTAGGTCTAACTCTATCTCATCTATGTAATGCTCTACATAAACTACCACAGTGCTCTATCATATCAAGTATATCCCGGCCACTAGTAGTAGCCTTAGTCGTTCTTCTAAAGTCAATCCTGGGATTAAATAGTACAATTGCTCTATGTTTTAGTAATATAGCTCCTTGATGAGATTTTCCAACTCTACCAAACTCATTTCATCTCAATCACAATTGTTATAGTAGCTGACATTGCCACCGACTACTGCATGGTGGGGGATAAATGAAGGCAACTCCCATGGTGGATTTCTAGATTAAATAGGTCATCCATGCTGCATACAGGAAAAATTATTGTTAATGCTACTTATTCTTGTGTGGCATATGAAAAAACACACCAACTACAAAGTAAGTAATAAATAACTAGACAAAGGATGATAAGATGGGAATCACTTTCACCTGAACAATTACAATCTATGTCATACAAAAAATCTTATTAAGATAGGGACCACTTTCATATAAACAACTATGACCCACATCATACAAGAAATCCTATTAAGATAAGGACCACTTTCAATCCATGTCCTATCTTCTGGTCTCACATAAACAACAATAATCCATGTCATACAATGCATGTACTTCTATCACATTCCAAGTATTATAACATGTCTATTGTGTCGCCCCTATCTAGGCAGATAGGTCTTCACCCGAATGTCAGTGAGATAGTTTACAAACATTATATTGGGATAGAAAGTGCAAGTGAGTCCCCATAAACAAAGAAGGTGGACAGTCTGTAGATTGTCAAGAGACCAACAAGTCCTAACAATCTAGGAATCTACCTTCTATTGGGATAGTTCGGATCAACTATAAGGTTTTTAGGATTTAGAAGGTGGGTCATCTTCTCTATAGTGGCCTACAGACAAAGGCTTTATCTACCCTTAAGTGGCTCGCAGACAAAGGCTACAATGTCATTTAATCTCCATGGAAGGTGGCCTCAAGACAACAATCTCTAAAAACCAAAATCAAGTTCAATTACAACAATCCCTAAAAAAAAATATTTTTTTGAGCAACTAACCATAAAAAAACTTCAATCCCTAAAATCTAACTGCAATTTCTACAACCTTAAGCAATATGAAACTATATCACCAAATTAGGAACACCGATTCACACAACATCCAACATTATCAAAATAAAAAGAAAACTAAAAAAGAAAATGCCAAAATCCTACCTAGTTATGTCCAGAGTGTGACTCCCTCTTTTAGCACATTCGTGCCCTAGCTGATGAGGAGTTTAGGTTTATGGAATCCTACTACGCTTATGAAGATGGAATCTGAAGTCAATTAGGACTTGGAATGGCACAGGAGATAGAAGGGAGGAGAAGGCTCAATGAGGAGCTTGAGAGACTTGTAAATTTTTTCCCCAAAAAAGCTTCATTTCGATTGATAACCCTCTTAATGGAAGTGAGCGTAATTTTAGTTATATCTAACTTTCCGTTAACAATATTAAGGTGCTAATAGATGGCTGAGACACATTGCAACCAAAATTAAGTTTGGTGGCTAATTGAAACTTTTTAAACATTTGGGATCTAAGTGTAACTAGCCAAACCTGAAATGATGTCTCAATAATTTTTCCTATTTTTTTCACTAAGGTCATATGTTATAATTAATGCAGAAGACATGGTCTACGAAGTAAGTTGTTTACTTATACCTATGCTTATTTATTTTATGGTCATCCAATTTATGGAAGCAAATTAGGAGGATATAACATGGAATTACCCAGAGTGCCGAGCTGTTCCAGAAGTCCGAGTGGATGGAAAAATTCAAAGAATCAATAGAACAATCTTAGATTACCTAGAAATATGTAATTATCTAACTTTTCTATTCCCACTCTATTTGAAGTTGGCACACAAAATTCAGATGAAGTTAGCTACTATGTCAGTGAGTTTTTGTCAAAAACAATAGATAATGCCTTTCTATTTTCTTGCAACGGAAACATTTTTTTTCTCATAATGGAAGAAGTCCAAGACATGTAATGGATTACCTGCTCAAGATAATTATAGGGAAGCGATGCTGTGATAACCTCTTCCATCCTGTTGCTTAACTCGCCAGCTTCTTCTCAAGTCTTTTAGCTTTTGCGGATTATTTAAATTTTATGGGATTCTTTGTGAAGAAACTTACTACAGAGTTCAAGGCCCTAATTCATGCATATAGTAGTATTGCTAATATGGTTTGCAACATCGACAAGGACTGAAACTTTAAGATTTTTAAGGGGGAAGGCTTTAGGCAAATTGTGTCAGTTATTACTAGGGGCTCGTTTGGTTCGTGGGAAGCATTTTTCCTCCTAGGAATATGATTTCTGGAAAGCAGATTTCTAGAAAGAGGATGCCTGAAAAATTACTTTTAGCATGTTTGGTTGGCCATGGAAAAATGACAGATTTATAGAATGTTTATGTTTGGTTGACCATCCACTTTCCCGAAAAAGTTATGTGTAATTTATACCCTTAATAAAAATTAGGTCTTTAATGACTCTTTAATGCTGAAGGGTCTTTTTGAAAAAAAAACTAAAAATGAAGTGATTTTTGGCTCATGGAAAAGTAACTTTTCCATATTTCTCATAGGAAAGACTTTTTCATGAAATGTGGAAATCATATTCCCATGGAAATACAACTTTTCTATCTCTCTTTTGAAAATTCCAACCAAACTAGAGGCATCTCATTATTTTTCCGTTGACCACACTTTTCTCTCTTCTTTTTCCACGAACCAAACGAGCCCTAGAATGTAACCTACTATTGATGTAGTTGATGGAAATATAATCGTTAACAATATTCTTTCTCTAAATTATAAGGATATCAATAAGTAAAACTCAAAACCTTTTGAAGAGAGAGTTTGAGACTTGAATCTTTTTAACAATTAACATACTGAAGAGTAGTCTTGTAGAGCTGAGTCTGTTAAATGAGAAAGTACAAGCAGAGAAAAAATATTGTTAACAATTATATTTCCAAGAATACAAACAACACTTTTATTGATCACATTCTAAGAATTGAGCTGTGATTACTTACCATAGAACAAGATTGACCGACCTCTGTTCATTAAAGATTTAGAAAAGAGGCCATTTCTTTGTACTTCTCATAGATCCATTTCCTCTTTGTACCTCATTTCCCTTAGCAGATTGGCTGACCGGTACTCATTTCACAAAGAAAAATAGTAGAAAGTGAACATGCAAGACTTGCAAAATACTTTTTGTTACATTGAGTGGCTATACCGTTATACAGTAAGAATAGTTATACTAAGACTATAAACATATTTTGGTTACTAGAAAACTTTAGAAGAATTCATCCATGTGGGAAGGGATGTATTCAACACTAAAGAAATCCACTTGGATAAAAGCTTGTAACATGAGATGATATGATACGAAAAGAAGCATGATTTATAAATACGACCTAATCTTGTTCTACCATTATTATTTTTTTTTGCTAAAGTAGATAATTCATACGTTACATGTACGAATACACCAATAAAATTAGAAAACAAAAGATTATGGAGCACCCGAGACAACTCCCTCTCTCTGGCCTATAAGGTACTTTCGGCATGGATGGCCACATAGGCAACCATCCAATCTGCAGCTCCGTTACCATCAGATTTTCAACAGTAAAATTTACTAATCAAAAGTGCTGCAAATCTAGCATTAAGAAGCGCTCACTTCCATAGGATTAAAACAAAATAATATAATTACATTTACACTCCTCGACTTTTAAGCTTTTACATTTATACTTTTTTTAGAAAGCTTCAACTAGACCATTGATTTGAGTCAATGTAATCCTTTCTTTTGTCTCATCTACGTTGCCATTAACAATACACTCAAAATGACCAAAACCCCTCAGCATAAATAGGACTGATTAGGAATTAAGGGAAAATCCCAACTCTCCTATCCCATTGGTCATCAACCTTAGCAACCCTCCAATTTGGTGAGATCCCTATCCAGTGACCCTCCATTCCGGTGACACATTTGTTGTCACCGTTCCGGCAGAGAGGTACATGGGGCTAGTGGTGATTAATAATGGAGACAATGAAGACGCCGGAGGAGTAGAAAGACTGACAGAAGAATGGCGAGGTGGGCGAAGTTCTTGGTCTTGTCTTCCCAATGCCCGATGTTCACAACATTGGTGCTATCAATGTTGGGTCTATAATCAAACCATCAAGAATTCTATGGAAGGTCAAAGGGGACTTAGGAGCTCCAGAAGTGAACCAGTCCTACAAATAGGTTGAGAGGGCTATACACACATGGGCATCACAGCAGGTGGTCACCTTTTTATGTTGTCGTGAACATGTTTGGATAATGATTATAAAATTATCACAAAAATTAAAAGCTAACTAGTAACAATAATACATCATTCTTAAAAGTTATAATATTAGTTGTTAACATGTTTTGTTACAAAAACTCTTAAATGATCCCAAAATTTTTCACCACTACTGAGAGATAATTTGGAGCCAAATTTTTTGCGATGAAAATTAACAAAGATACAATGTTTCATCACCAAAAAGAACATCCAACAGATAACTCATGAAGAACTTCGTATTTGATTACTAAATTTATACTTAGTAGTGTCAAACGTTTCTTAGTTAAAACTTTTGTCCTCATTGAATAGTTTATTTTAGTGGACCAAGGCCAAGAAAAACTAATTTATCAATAATACTTGAACAAGTGTGGCCAAGAAAGGCCAATTGTCAAAAATGACCAATGGACCAAGATCAAAAATAGTCTACTAATTGATCAAAAATAGCCAATTGAAAATGATGATCAGCCTAAATGATTTCCAAATTGACCAAAAATAATGACATGGGTAGTGCGAATGAACCACATATGATCATTCTAGATGCTATCGATCTTTATGTAAATTGATGTTATGAGCACCTCACTAAGTTTTAAGAACTAGCGGTTGGTAATCACTATGTACCTTTGGTCATGAAGTGTATTATACTTTCTAATCGACCAATACCATGGTCGATATGCTTAAATATAGTCGATCAACCATGAATGGTGGCCTATTACTATGATCGATTCATCATTTATTATAGTTGACCATAAATAAATTTATGTATATTTGGCTTAATAAAAATATTATAAGATTGTGCGCATATACCTTACACATTTAATTTCTGAAATCACTATAGAATATATACTCCTTAAATCATGATGATGTTAATAAGTAACTATGTTAAGTGTAGAATGACAATAATACCTTTTGTATCAATACCCTTGAAAAATTTAACATTCAGTTTCTTTACAAAAAGTTATAGTTTTGTATAATTTTTCAAGGGTATTAATACAAAATGGTAATAAGGCTACTTGATACTTCAAATGATTATTCATTAACACCATCATCCAAAAATCTAATGAAGGGGGCATCTTTGCAAAAGCAATATGATTTAAGGAAAATATATGCACTAGTAATTTTCAGAGGATAAATATGCAATAGGCCATATATGCTGGGTATGTATTCAGAAAACCTAATATTATTGTCATTTATTTTTGCTTATGGTGCAAGGGGCATTGCTTGCACCCAAAATTTTTGTTCATTGACCAGCTATAATAAGTAGTCAACAATGTCATATTGAGTGTTGATTAAGACCAAATCAATTCCTTATGCATGACATGTAGAGCGACAATGTTTGTTCATATAAGATGTCATATCTGGATAGATTATTACTAAAATTAACTACCTAAAAGAAGTTGTGAAGACAATATGACGTTATGCACTGGGAGAACTCCCAACAACCACCAAGGAGGGAGATGCTAGGATGGGAAACTACTAAGAAAAAGTTCTTATTGCTAGAAAATATCTTCTTTCTTATATAATAAAAGGAGGAAGAGTGCTTCATTAGGCTCTCTTGTAACTTTACCAAATTACAACGGATTCAAGATAGTAACTGTATCCGTAGTAGCCCAGCCCTTAGGCTTGTGGGCTGGCCTGAATAGGCCAGGCCCAAGGCAAATCGTGGCTGGCCCACAAGCCCAAGGGTTGGCTACTACATTCTTCCTCCTTAAAATAATTTCGTTTTCGAAATTAACTTATTTAAAGCTCAGACTTTGAAAGTACTCAACTATCAAATCATCATTGAGCTCTCAAATAGTCTCCCTTCAGAGTATCTGCTTACAAGATTTTGACGTAAAGAATTATGACATACAAAGTTAGGCATCTCTAAACTTGATCCTTTCCGTCTATAATACATAGCATGTCGTTTTTATTTCCTTCAAAAGAACACCAGCCTCCCAACCTTAGTTTTAAATGCCATAATTCTTTCCCCAAGAATTTAATTACTCTTGATTAATTCCACACAAAAATCACAATCGATTTAATAGAAATAGGAGAAAGCTTTAGCATCAAATGCTCTTCATGATTTGCAACTTTCTTTTTTCTCTTAACTTTGCCCATGATTTAATAATCAACCTTTATCTTAGGAAAACCCCAAACCTCTTCAAATAGATAGATTAACTATGTTAGATTTAGGAGTAGGAGATCTATGTCAAAACATTCTAGTCCAAGTTTGACCAAGGAACCATCATCTGTTAATGCTAAATTTAAGATTCCAAGATTCTCTCAAGAAATATCAACAATAGAAGAACCCACCAGTGAAAATTGCATCGCTACCTTCAGTAGCCAAAGAATCACAATATTCTCTTTTCCTAACTTAGGTCTTCTAACATAATACTTTTCAGATCAAAGTATTATTGATAACCAATTTTAAACTAACTCAAACCACCACATTTCTGTTGGTAGAGTGTACTAAGGCCGCTAAATAGTTTCTGACCGAAATATCACTTTGCATTGAGACTAAAAAATCAAAATTTTAAATAGAACTAAACCAGAACTTCTAAATCGCCTTATTCTCAATTGATGTAGAGTGTACTTACCATAATTAACCCTTAGGCCATTAGTCAAGTTTAAGGTTATTGCATGATCTCCACAATCTTTTTAGAATCTAAAATATCTAGGGTTAATTTAAAGTGAGTTAACCTTGGATTTCCTTAGCAATTTGATTAGACAATCTAAATTGATCTTCCTTCCAAAAGGTTTTACTCCAAATTCAATGGGTTAAAAGTTGAGGATGATGGTGTTATTTCGATGATTAACACAACAATTGAGAAAATATTAAATTAATAATATGACTTAACTTGATACACCACTAATGAACACCACATTCTTAATACATTGAAAGAATGAGATCAAGACGACTCCCAATGATTAACAACGAGATAAAAGTGTAATAGAAAAATGATAGAGAGCCTTTAAATCTATTTCGGCAAAGTTTCAAGTGAAATATACTCTTAAAGGTTTCATTGTTAAGGGTGTGAAGTTCTACCGTGGCATACACTCAAAATTACATGAAATATGTTCTACTGATTATATGAATCAACCTAACCTTAAGATACAGGAAATTGTGAGTTAAGTCGAGCCCAGAAGAAGTGGAGTCGACTTTGGCACATTTTGAAACCATCTGGCACAAAATGGCTCAGATGAACAGTAAGTGGAGTCGACTCCAAGTTTCCGTGAGTCGACCCCAAGAGAAGGGCCGACCCTAAGCTTCCATGAGCCGACTCCAACTTGAAGTGTCCAAGAAAACAACTCTCTGGATTTTACTGAGAGGATCGACCCCAAGTTTTCTTGAGCCGACCCCAGATGGAGCCGACCCCAGGAAGACTTGAGCCGACCCCAAGCGAACAAGAGTCGACCCCAAGATAAGTGCTTGAAATCCATGTCTCTGGAATCCCTGAGAAGGTCGACCCCAATGGAACTTGAGTCGACCCTACTGTAGCATGGGTCGACCTCAAGAAAGTATGAGCGACTCCAGTGAAAATGCCGAAAAACAAGAATTCTGTGGTTCCTGAGAAGGCCGACCCCAAAGAAGTTTGAATCGACCCCAGAGAAGGTTGAGTCGACTCCAAGACTAATGAACAGTAACTTGAGTCAACCCCAGGAAAGTTTGCGTCGACCCCAGCTCGGGCAAGGGCATAACGGCTAGTTCTGCATAAGTACTTTTTCAGCTTCCAACGGTTAGTAATGACTAGTTTTTCAAATCTAACCAATGAAAAGTGACCATTAGTGGTTGAAAAGTATTTAAGAGACACTATTCATCAGAGGAAGGTATCCTTTTGCAAGAAATTAAAGAGGATTCAAGTTAAAGCAAGCCCTAGTGTTCTTCATCAAGTTGCTTAATACAAATCCCAAAAAGAAGGTGGTTGAGCAATCTGAAAGTGCATTCAACAGCTCCACCAACCCATTGTGAAGTGAAGTAACCTGAACAAAGAAGAAAAGAGCATCCCAAAGCGATAGCTATCTCTCATCTCTTCTTTGAGTTCATATTTGTTATATTTGCTCATTTAGAAGCTTCAAACTTCTTTCTTTTTAAATCTCTTGTAAGGTTGGTTGGTGAGCCCGTAAAACCAACAGTATAGGTTGTTGGTGAGCCCGCAAAACCAACATACGTTTTTGGTGATCTCGGAAAACCAAAGTGTAAAGATTTTTGGATTGTGGGCCTGAAAAATAATCCAATTGTAATCTGCGGGATTATAGTGAATTTCCAAGGGGACGCTTGAGGAGTGGACGTAGGTGTTTAGGAGAGCACCGAACCACTATACTTCTTGTGTGTTTGCCTTGTGTGTCTTTCTACTTTCACTACACGCACTTAATCAGTATTAACTAAATGATTCATTCATCTATCAACTTTATTAAGGGACTAAAAATTTAGAAAAACTAATTCACCCCTGCTCTCTTGGCTTGTCACCTTGGGCAACAAAAGTCTCTAAGATAATATCACTGTGAGTAGAATTAACTTTATTAACCTCCAGATCTTTCTTCACCATGTTTCTTAATATCTATTATCAATGCTATATGTGATAACTTATATAAGCATCTCTACTCAATATGACATTTTACTAGTGGCTTTATTAGCAATGACAAAAGATCCATACTCAAATTATAAACCTAGATTTGAGTTTAAATTAACACATCCGATAGTCTCCAACAATTATGACTTTGCTTCTATTTCAGATAGCTTTGGCCAATTTGGTAAAGCTTTTGGAGGGCCAGGAAGTACTTTTGGCCCTCCAAAAGTACTTTTGGCCCTCCAAAAGTACTTTTGGATGATAAATTGTCTTAGGTTTGTTAGAAAACTGTTTTAGCTTTGTCAGAAACTGAAAAAAGTCTACTTAGGAAAAAACTCTATTTTAGAATTTCTCCCCGAAAGTACTTTATGACTAATATCGAAAAGTTATTTTGATTTTAATGAATTTTTTTTGATGACAAAAATGCCCACTAATAAATTTCATAGTTACATCTTATATCATATCATTTCATAATATATTACTATACTATAAATATAATATAATATAATATAATAATAAATTAAATTTTATAGAGCCTGCAGTACAAAAAAATTTGATGAGGACGGCCCTCTTTGTAGTTCACAAGTACTTCTGTAGAAATGATTATAGAACGAGTACTTTATCCAATATCTCAATACAATTTTCACAGAGTTACTAGTGAAAGGAAAATTTGGGAAAATTAGTGAAAGTCTAAGAGCAAGATTTCTTGCTTTGTTTTAGATACAGCGATTTATAGAATACCAATGAAAAATTTTATTTTACCTGAGCTACAGTATTCGAATAGCTGACTGAGAGATTGCCTTACTACCTCAATAAAAATTCTAAGCATGCAGATTAAAAAAAAAATGGCTGTCAAATTTAGATATGATATATGGCTGTCAAAAGTAGAGTGATACCTAACACTTACTAAACCTCCTTGACTTCTTTGCATTAGTCATGAAAATAGGACTTCAAACTCACTTTATAAAGGTTACTTGCTTTCCATGGACTAACAAAAGATTGTGAGGCATCTAAATTATGAATTCAAGGCAAATAGAGGAGGGCAACATTGTTTTCAAACTTAGCAGGGTTGAGATCAATTCACCGATTTTGCAGTCATGTACCTACCTCCATGGGGATAATGCAGAAACAATCAAGCTAGTTGACCCGCTCGAACCTGACATCAAAAGAATGATTTCATAATTTTACCCAAAATCTCAAAGATTTCTGCCCAAAGGAATAAAACTATTTCATGAAGCTCGCATTAAGAGCAAAAGATTGAGGTCCTACTCAATGCGTCAATGATGGTTAGTAGCAACAATGAGCAGTGAAACGTGATATTGGCACGGCTCAATCAAAAATCAGAGCTCCCAGCCAAGGAGCAGCGTTTTCAAATTGAACCGGGCCAATATCCCGTTCTTGCGGCTCACACCTCTCCAAGATGAAACAAATAACTGTCATATCCACATCAACTACCCTAAAGTAAAAGAAAATTAATAAAAAGACGAAATGGAAACTTGCAAAGTAAAAATCTTTTTTTTTTCAGGAAAATGATTAAGACTACCAAGTGAAAATCTTAGAAGGAAGAAACTGTTATATCTCATGAATGTACTGGCATAAATTAGGAAAATAAAAAAGGAATTATAAAAAACGAGAAAAGCAAACTTCTTGAACTGACAGAACATGACGTTCTCAACAAAGAGATTGCAAGATGGAATTATTCAGCCATTCTTTGGATTGGAAGAGAGGGAGAGGATGCAGCAGAGAGGGGAACGTTTGTAGGCTTCTTTAATAGAATGTGGGAGGTGAGGACTGCATTGAATGAGCCAACGACCGAACAAGGTGGAGGTTGGAATATTTATTGAAACTCGAAACATTGAGATGCCGCGGGAGCATTTGATTCCCAGCTGATTTAATGGCGCATTAATGCCACTAGGCATGGGATGTTGGCCTTTCTCACTCGCAATTATTTTTCAAATTTTGGCGGGGGATTCATGGCCCATCCCTTGCCTGCAGCCATCAAAAAATGCAACTACCATTATATCTTTACAATAGTTTTGGATACTGGAAGTCTGGGAGAGCCAAATTCTGCCTTCGGGAACTCGGATGTGTGCAATCAATTAACACAACTTTATGCTCCTGTCTCTCTATAGCTCCTAGTTTCCAAATCACATCTAACTGCTCGAATCTTTTGGTGCCAAACCTCTTGTTTCTCGGTCAGGTTTAAAGAATCTGCTAAAAGGATTTTATTATTATATCTCTCAAAAGGTTACAAACGATAAGGAGTACAATATATAGGATCGGCTGGGAACCGAAAGGAGAGAGGATAAGTTCAGAAGTAGTTCAGTGCAACTACTTCAGTTAACAGAAGCTTAACAGTGAACATTATTCAGTGGAAAGAGATAGAAACAGAAGTGATACTACTGTTGAGAGGATTCTGTGACACGCCCCCTCAAGATGGGATTGCCATCAGCAACACCAATCTTGGATCGCAAGAACTGAAACCGCCGGCGTGCAAGAGGCTTCGTCAGAAGATCAGCAAGCTGGTCATGAGAGCTCACATGGGAAACATTCAACAGTCCTTTGGAGACATAATCACGAACAACATGAAGATCAACAGCGATATGTTTTATTCGTGAATGAAGCACAGGATTCAGACTCAACTGAGTAGCACCCACATTATCACAAAAAAGATCTGGCGGTCGTGAGAGATTGATACCAAGCTCACCAAGAAGAGAGACAACCCAAGCCATCTCAGACGTCGCCGTTGCCAAGGCACGATATTCAGCTTCAGTAGAGGAACGAGCAACAGCGCGTTGCTTCCAAGTGGTCCAAGAGATTGGCGAATGATCCAGAAAAACAACATAAGCGGAAGTGGAGGTGTGATCTGAGAGATCACCAGCCCAATCAGCATCCGAGAACCCACGGAGATGAAGAGACGAGGCTGGTAATGAAGACTGAAGCAGAACACCATGAAATATCGTCTGTTTCAAATAACGAAGAAGACGCTTCAAAGCAGTCCAATGAGGCACAGTGGGACGATGCATAAACTGTGCAAGTTTAGTAACGGCAGATATTGAAGAGCGCCCACCGTGCTGCGATAGACATGACCATCGTTGAGAGGAATGCCATCCTTAAGATGCAGCAAAGGCTTGGTTGCCAACGGAGTTTGCACAGACTTCGCACCATCCATATGAACCCGTTCAAGCAAATCACGGATATAGCGGTGCTGAGATAAGAACAGGCCTTGGCGATCCGGAATAACCTCGACGCCAAGAAAATAGTGTAGTCGGCCAAGATCCTTAACAGAAAAAGTTTTGCTGAGCTGATCAATAACCTGATAGACAAACTGAGGCTGATTCCCAGTAATGATAAGGTCATCAACATACACCAAGAAATAACACATAACCCCGTCTGACTTGTAAATAAATAAAGAGAAATCAGAACAAGAATTGATAAAATGCAAGCCTAATAGAAAATGACGCAACTCATGATACCATGCACGGGGAGCTTGCTTGAGACCATAAATCGACTTCCGGAGACGGCAAACATGGTGAGGAAAAGATTGATCTACAAACTCCAAAGGTTGAGCCATGTAAACCTCATCCGATAGAGTACCATGCAAGAAGGCATTATTAACGTCCAGTTGATGTAAAGGCTAGCCTTGTGAAACAGCCAAGGAGAGGATGATGCAAACGGTTGCCGGCTTAGCAACGGGACTAAACATCTCCTTGTAATCAAGACCCGGGTGCTGATGAAAACCCTTCGCCACCAGACGGGCCTTAAACTTCTCAACCTCACCAGTGGGAAGCCGTTTGATGTGAAAAACCCAAGTATATTCTGGGAAGAGGAGGGAGGAACCAACTCCCATGTACCGTGACGAACGAGAGCATTAAACTCAAGAGACATAGCCTCTCGCCATTTGGGATCTCTCAGAGCCTGCGAGACACATGTGGGTTCCATGGAAGTAGGTAAGGGATGCTTGGAAGCAGCATAAAATTGTTTAGGCTTAAAGATGTTGTTCATTGAACGGGTAACAACGGTTCGACGAGGCTGCATGGGTAACAAAGGAGAAGACTGAGACAATGGAGAATCAGCAACGAAAATGGGAGTCTCCAAGGAAGGCGAGGAAGAAGATAGATTAGGACTTACGGAAGAGGCCAAAGGCAACATACTGGAGTCAGACGGAGGAGTGAACCCAACCACTGGAGGGACCTCTGAAATACCTGCAGCAGAAGTAGCCGGTGATGAAGAGTTGACGATGGTACTGTGTGTTGCGGCTGGCACAAACTGAAATAAGGATGCTGGGGAAGCAAAGGGCATAATCTCCTCAGAGAAGACAACATGGCGGGACAAGTAGATTTGCTGGAAAGACAAATCGAAGCATTTATAGGCACTTTGATTAGAGGAGTACCCAAGAAAGACACATGGCTTGGATTGGGCTGCAATTTACTAGAGATATATGGCTTAAGCCATGGGAAACACAAACAGCCGAATGTTTTAAGAAAATGATAGTTCGGAAGACGCCCAAAGAGGGCCTGAAAAGGGCTCTGAAAATGCAAAAGAGGAGTTGGCATCCGGTTGATAAGGAAGGTTGCGGTTTGAAAAGCATAAGACCAAAACTTCGGAGGCATTGAAGCCTGATGTAGAAGCATGAGACCAGTCTCTACAATGTGACGATGACGACGCTCGGAAGTGCCGTTTTGCTGGGGGGTATGAGGCGCGGTGGTAAACCCGCCAATACCATGCGTGGGAAGGTATGGTTGAAGCTTTACAAATTCTCCACCATTATCAGAGTACAGGTTTTTAACAGGCCTGTCAAATTGTTTTTCTAACAAAGCTCGTAGTTGAAGAAATATAGCGGCAACATCAGACTTTCGAGCGATAGAGAATAACCAGGAATATTTAGTAAAGTGATCAATGAAAATAACATAGTAACGAAAACCATCAACCGAAGAACAAGATGCGGGTCCCCATACATCGGAGTAAAGAAACTCAAGAGGCTGGGAACTAGTAAGAGAAGAACTGCGAAAAGGCAGTTGGTGAGCTTTATTGCACTGACGCGAAATACAAATAGTATCAGGTTTTGGAGAAGCAGAAACAGGAAGCGAAGAAAGCTGTAGGATTTTAGAAACAATCCGCAGACTCGAATAACCCAGACGCTTGTGCCAGCCAGCCATCGAAGTTCTCTCACTAACACATGCTAAAACTGAAGACACAGTAGGCCGAGAAGGAGACTGTAGTGGGTAGACACCATCCTCACAACGACCCCTTTGAAGCGGCACTCCCGTTTTTAGATCCTTGATCAAATAATAGGAAGGGAAGAATTCAATAGAAACATGGTTAGTCTTGGTAAATTCATGGACTGAAATAAGATTCTTCTTAATATCAGGAACACACAAAGTATCAAAGAGACGAAATGTGCAAGAAGATGAGGGAAGAAGAACAGATCCCACATGAGTGATAGGCAAACCTGATCCATCACCAATGACGACTTCGTCGGTACCATCATATTCAGAATGAATAGTCATATGTGCCAGATCAGATGTAACATTATGAGAAGCAGCCGAGTCCATGAGCCATTTCTTCTGATTGGGAGCATCAGAGGTTGCAGTGTAGTTGGCGTTCGCATCACCACCCTTTGCTTTAAGCATTTGCCGACAAGTGCGGGCAGAATGACCAACTTTGTTACACCATTGACAAACCACGTTTGATCTATTTGGCTTTGAGTGAAAGAAGCGTTGAGGACTCGTATGGACATTTCTATTTTGCTGGCGATGAGACTGCTTGTGGAAGAAAGGCTTTTTGGTGGCAGTGTTTGCTGTTACCACTAAAGAATTGGTAGCAGAATCAAGATGACGTAGATACATCTCATGAGAAACAAGAAGATCATGAAGTTCTTCGAAAGAGAAAGCTTTTTCCCTGGCACGAATAGGAGCGACGATGTCCCGAAAATCAGAACCAAGCCCATTGAGAACATATAGTGTCAGATCATCAGAAGATAAGGGTGCATCGATTGCAGCAAGCTCATCAGCAAGGCCCTTCACCAGTTGCAAATACTCAGTGACAGATGATGATCCCCGTTGAGCCAAGGATAGAGATTCCTTGAGTTGCATGACATGGGAGCGAGACTTGTTTGCATACAGGCGAGTGAGAGTCATCCACGCCTCATGAGAGGTTTCACACATTGCAATAAGCGGAATAATCGATTCTGAGACGGAGGAAAGAATGGCATGAAGGATTAGTTTATCCTGCCGAAGCCAGTGAGATTGAACAACAGCTGATGCATCATCTTGAGAGAAGGAGACAATAGACGGATGCTTGATGGTACCATCAATATATCCCATGAGATCATACCCAACAAGAAGAGAAACAAACTGAGCACGCCAAGAAGGAAAGTTCGTCGGCATGAGCTTGAGAGGAAGCTGTGAGGAAGCATTCACAGCTACTAGTGGCACCATGTTGCTAGCAGGAACAGGCGTGTGCAAGACAGGATGACTCGAGGTGCTGGATTCTGCCATGGAAAGAAATCAGAGAACCTTTGATGTTCGTAAGAACAAGAAAAGCTCTGATACCATAAAGAACCTGCTAAAAGGATTTTATTATTATATCTCTCAAAAGGTTACAAACGATAAGGAGTACAATATATAGGATCGGCTGGGAACCGAAAGGAGAGAGGATAAGTTCAGAAGTAGTTCAGTGCAACTACTTCAGTTAACAGAAGCTTAACAATGAACATTATTCAGTGGGAAGAGATAGAAACAGAAGTGATACTACTGTTGAGAGGATTCTGTGACAAGATTCACCTAACAAGGGCTATTATACTTTCGCAAGTATATTAGCATCTTTATATGTGCGTTCTATCTAGGTATTACTTGGATCATTGGTAGCGAACCCCTATTTTCCAATCAAGACCAACTTGATGGGGGTTAATATACTCGTGTAAGTATATTGGCACTTGTCAAGTTTGTCCTGACTAGACAACAGTTGGTTAGGTACCAATAGTCCAGCACACATATGATAGAGTAGAGGAATCTGAAAAAATGATTTGCATGTCATTATAAATATTATGTGAAATAGTCAGGACAAACTTGACAAGTGCCAATATACTTACACGAGTAGAGGAATTTGAAAAAATGATTTGCATGTCATTATAAATATTATGTGAAATATATATGAATTTTTCTTCTTCATGCTAACTTAAACAATACAAAAGTGTGTGTTACACATCGGTCTTAGAGCCGGATAGAGTCCGCAAGTGCTCTAGGATCATTATCCAAGTGGTCAAAGTATTTACCAGAGGATTAGTTATTTCTAAGTACTCGAAGTATATTAGTTATGAGTGAGCTTGTGTATCACACAATAAGGCTATTGAGGTGTATGGCGGCTATATAGTGTTCCTCGTCCATCGAGATGGTGACATTGAACTGATATTAGCTATACTATTACATTAAATAGTCAATACAAGCAATCCACCTATACAAATCAATGTCATAGAGGTGTGGTTTACATCCCATCTCGACTATTTAGCTGGTGGTCAAGAGCAAGTGCTATGTGAATCAAATTTTGAGGAAAATGGAGTAGATGAGAGTCACATGCCCTTTGCTAGGTAGGGGCAGATCGGCTACATTGAATCATACTAAGTATGGAGACATATATAGAAAAGTTAGAATTCGGCCATGGCGTAGATAGGTAGGCTAAAGAGTTAGAACCTAGTTGTGATTAACCATGATGCATTGGTACAAGCCATAAGCTAAAGGACATCATGATCTAGTCTACGGTTACATTACATGTGAGCAAACTATTATATCCGCTTAGGATCATGGCAATGTGGATAGTTATAACGACCAACAGTTATATTATAGCTATTTTGGTATTAGTATAGATAATGGATTTATACTATGCATGAACATTTTTCAACAATGCAAATCAATAAATTTTATCTTATCTTAGTTCTAAATCTACTTGTAGTTTCTATCCTGGAAGTAGCTGTAACTTAGAATCTCTGCTACTATAGCCCAGTGCTATATCTCTTTTTCTATTCAAATCCATCTCCTTCGAACAATGATGTGATGGTGGTGAAACTTTTTGAAGATCAAGACACTTGGGCCACTCTACTCTATTCTCCTAGCAATTACCATTTTTTCGGCTGATCCGATATTGATGGCATGCCTATGCAAACATCTATCCTCGACCATCTGATTTATCACCCTTTTTCTCTACCAACGAGTTTTGTGGCACATCTCGATAGAACATGAAATGGGAAAACAAGTCATTTAGCATGCTCGATGGGATCCAGTGTAGCTATTGTGATGCTATTGAAGAAATGGTTATGCAAACAAGTACTTTAGCTAGCCGAATGATGTTGACCTATCTTCTAGTAGATCTTCTTTAGGAAGTAGTTATGCAATTTTAGTCTTATCTAGAGGAATGCAGCCACAAACTATTGTAGATGTCCTCATAACAAGCAGTTGTCATGGTGAAGTCATTGACAGAGTGTAATAAGATATCTCTAAATATAATAATAGAACAAGCAGAGAAGCTTGATTCTACTGTAAAAGACTAAAGTCCCCAACTACAACATGCTATGACATAGATTGTGGTCATCTTGGCTAATTAGAAAACTGAGGAAGGTGACTAGGTCTATCAATCTTTAGAGCCGAATGTCAAGATATTTACACCTCATGACTTCATCGCAACTAGTCAAGGAAATATGGATGGAAACTATATGATACCCTTAGAATTTTTAGCCAAGATAACAAAATTATGTACGAGAGGTTAGACCGAGGTATACACTTTGGTCAAGGACATCAACTATCCTTTTTGTAGACAGGCAGCAACATGGTGCCTTTGTGGTTGAAAGGGCTGAGGGGCAACCAAATCAGAGAAAAACTACATTGCACTTGGATATCGTACACATTGAAGTTTTATGCCTGGGGCTCTATGATCCTAGTTGTATGTAAAGATCCAACAAGATATGGAGCCTAATCATTCGAGTGGTCAAAGATCAGGGCTGAGGGGCAACCAAATCAGAGAGAAGCTACATTGCACTTGGATATCGTACACATCGAAGTTTTATGCTTGGGCCTCTATGATCCTAGTTGTATGTAAAGATCCAACAAGATATGGAGCCTAATCATTCGAGTGGTCAAAGATCATCATATGGATTATGGGTAGCATGAATCTCATTACTACACATAAAGCCACAAGAAGATCAAAGAAGTAATGAATTAATCTAAAAATGAAAAGTAGTAATATATATATAGGTATGTATGTGTGTGTGTGTGTGTGTAGGTATCTATGTGTGTGTGTGTGTGTGTGTGTGTGTGTGTGTATAACCTTGTAAGAAGATATTCAACTAAGCTCGGCCAAAATCCTTTGACATTGGAAATTTAGTATGGAAGACAGTTCTTCCTATCAGGCTATAAGATTTTAAAGTTTGGAAAATGGTACCCAAATTGGGAAGGACAATATATATTGATCAAGTATAGCCTAGAGGAGTATATATGCTGAAAAATATTGATTGTGAAATTCAAGGCCGAGCCATTAATAGAAAATATTTAGAAAAATACTACCTACGCTATGCACAAAATTAAGGAGGTATAACAGGATCTCTAAAGAGGATATAAGCACATTACTGATAGCAGAAGTGATGCTTCAAGAAAAGGGCAACAATTGCTTAGCAAATCTAGACCGAGATTGTGGATATTCGATTATACAGATATCGAGGGCTGACATCCCATTAGCCTCTTGATTATCGGTTGATGAGATGTGGGGCCATTGTTTACACCCTATCTTGATAATCCAGCTGGCATCCAAAAGCAAGCACCACATCGAAACAAAGTAGATGAGAGTCACGTAACCCTTGCTGGATGGGCGCAAAGTTTGGTTGTAATGAATCAATGTGTGGGGACGTAGGCCAAGAAGGTAGGATTCAACCATAGCATAGATATGTAGGCCAAGGAATTGGAACCTAGTTATGATTGACCATGATTCATTGGTACAAGCCACAAGCCAAAAGACATCATGATCTGGTTAATGGTTACACTACACATAAGCAAACCATTAGAACTGCTAAGGGTCAGCGATGTGGCACTACAACAAAAATAGTTTTAGATAATGGTCGGGAAGCAGTGGCTAAGAAAATCGTTGCATAAAGTGCTCTATGGCAATGGATTTTTTAACCATTGTCTTAAATCTAGTTTTAGGTGGCAGTATTAGAGCAGTAATTTTAAACCATTGCCTTAGGATAAATTATGCAATAGCCATACAATAGATTTCAGACACCGTTTCAATAAAAGTTTATATCTCAGCAGCAGTTTCTGCCTCTGTTGCCTGTACATCTGCTTATTGAAATGTTTCAACTACATGCTGCCTTGCTATGGTCCATCAATGGCTTTCCAGCATATGCCACATAATCAGGGTGGAACACAAAGGGAGCTTAGCGTGCCCTTTTGGCAATTACGATACTTGCTCTCAATACCTATGACATGGTAGGAAGATGTCGTCATCGTAGATTTTTGGACCTAAACCATCTGTAAAAATTTCAATATAATCTATAACCCAAATTATAGCTCAGTTATTTTCTGAGTTCATAACAAAACTTAGTTCATTTTTTCAGGTCAATCAACTAAAACTTTTGCCAATTATTTATAGTTCACAACCAACCTTGTTAATTTTCTCAAATCAATCAATCAAAACATTTGCCGATTATTTTCTGACAATTTGATGTTTTTGGCCAATCAACTAAAACCTTCTCCAAACCTATCCCTGGCTCAACATAATCTAATTTAAAATTTAGATGGACCTTTCTCCAAGTTTCAGTTTTTTAAACTTGTTACAGTAAAAAATAAAAAGAAGTAAAAACTATTACAATGAATATAACTCTAAAATAATAAATACACAATGGTAAAGACAGTTAGACCCTTGTTGGTTGATTTGAATGCTCTTAAAGATGCTTCACCAACTCTCTGACGTTGAATATGATCATTTTGCTTACAATAAAAGCTCTTGAACGATTTTCTCTTTGAAGCTCTCTTTTTAGTTTTTAATTTTTTTTTTTTGGCTCTAGTGGATTTCTCTTTATAGTGCTTGACATGTAAATCAGCCTCAAATTATGATATTCATAATAATCACGTTACCATAACAAAAAAAGCTGCATATGCAGAACATGAATAATAAAACCCATGACATCTAATATAAGCTTTAATGTTGAACAAACTTTGTAGCCATCAAATTCAGATATCCTGAACCTTGGGATTCTTGAAGACAGACGACACAACATAAAACACATCATAGGAACAAGGGGGACTGGATGGAATATACAGGTTTTCAGGTCTTATCTGCAGAGATACTCCATTGGCTTAGAACAATCCAAATGTGTTCTCCCCGCTGTAAGTCATGTACAAAAAACCATCTTCATCTTTGTTCTCCTCGTATATTGCAGACATCATTGCAGCTGCAATAAAAATATTCATCATCCCAACATGGAATAACCAGAGAACAGAAACTGCATTATGATGTTGCAGGTGGATTTCTCTGACCTGTGGGTGGTAGAGTGTTCTTCACAAAAATGAAGATGGCCTTCTCAGCACTGAGCTTGATCCTCTTGCGGACCACATACACAAATTGTCCCACGGTGAGATCAGCAGGAACTAGGTACCTGCATCATCAAAAATCTTAGTCGCGCAAGATAATAGCAAACAAAAGAAATCTAACATGAGATTTAAATTACCATCAACTAGTAATAGCAGATGACAAGAGGATAAGGGGAAAGGTCTTGACCAAACAGCAGCTGGTAGCATTAGGAGTTCTAAAAGCAAGCACATTCACTCTCAAATTCCCATAACCAATCACATGGAAAATTTTAACTCTCATCCTGCATCTTTTGCCTGCTCCATTTTTTTGTAAGTTGAAAATTTTCCCTTAATTTTTTGCATGTAGAAATGCAAGGCCAAATCTTATGGGTCACCAAGCAGAAACACCACATCTCAAGGTACCTAAGCAGTAGGTGGAACCTGGAAACCCTGCTTTCTGTTCCCTCCAAACTCACCATACTGCAAACAATATCCAAAATTGTCTCTTGCTCAAATGGTGATTTGTTTCGCCCACTTGAAATCATTTTCCATAGACAGGAAATGAAGAGGTGAAAAGTTCACCATACCGCAACGATATTACAACAATATTTTTATGGTAGAAGAAAGGCAAGGAACATGAATTATTTATTGAAAACATTAGCACCTACTACACCCTCAATATTCAAACAATGGGCCAAATGCTGGAATCCCATCCATAGAACACAAAAATTTATAGCAATATAACAAGACAAGCTAGATGATGCATGGTCTTGGCAAATACATTGAAGAAGTGGGAGGGGAGCAGCCAAAATAGGAGGTTTTGAAGGAAGCCCCTATGGGCCAAGGCCTCCCCTAGAAACCAACTTCCTGAACATGCATTAAAGTTACCATACATGTATTTGACACATCCAGACCCAGGCTGATTCTAAAGAATGCCCTAGCCAGCTATTGCTCACTTTCCACTATACTCGGGTGTTGCCTAGCTATGCAGCCCAAGAGGAGGGTGAATTGGGCTTTTCAAAAACTTTAAGTGAAATGCAGCAAAATAAAACTCGATGAGTGAATGTGTTGCAATAAGTAATTTACAAAAGTAAATATGCCTGTGATCAATGCAAACAATTTATGCAACACAAATACAGCAAAATTTATAGTGATTCGGTGTCAACCCTGCACCTACATCCACTCCCCAAGACACCCTTTTTGGAAATTTCTATTATAATCTTTTCATAATTATAGTCCGATTATTTTACCCAGGCTAAAACTCAACCCGGTTGATTTTCACTCGCAATCAACTAAACCCACCACCGAGCCGATCCCCAGGCTCAGTACAATCCAATTCAAGGTTTGGATGGACCTTTTCCCAAATTTCAATCCCTGAAACTTGTCACAATAGAGTGTAAAGAATAATATGTAAACACAATAAAATACTGCTCCTTAAAGATAAATACAACGAATAACTGGAGCTTTGAATCCGTTGGTTGCCCTTAATTGAACTTGAATGCACTTCACCAACTCTCTCAATTGTAAAGGATGTGATCTTTCAGCTCTCAATGAATATACTTGAATATTTTTCTTTTCGAAGCTCTCATCTTTTCTTTGGCTCTTCAATTTTAATCTATTTCTCATTTTTTTTCTTTTTTTTGGTGTTCTTATACATTTATACCACTTAAAAGTGGTTGGAAGACTATCCTAGCTATTAGACATGTTGAAAGAGTCGTTGTGAGATAAAAATGACCAATCTGATTTATAAAAAACTAGCTGTTACTGTTGTCAAGCACAGAAAGGTCGACTCAACGTTTTCAGAGGGAGTTGACTCGAACTTGCTATTGTTTTTGCTACGCTCTTTCTCCTGCGACCATTGTGGAGTCGACTCTTTTAGTTTAGGGGTCGACTCATTATCTTCATAGGTCGACTCTCCAATAAACTGAGTTTTACTGCTCTGTCTTTTCTCTGTAACCGTTCAGGGATCGACTCAATTGCTTCTGGGGTCGACACTTGTCTGACTGGAGATAGCTCATGTTCTTCATAGGTCGACTCGCCAATATGGTGAAATTTATAGCTCTATCTTTTCTCTATAGCCATTCAGGGGTCGACTTGCTTGCTTCTAGAGTTGACTCTAATTTGATTGGAGTCAGCTTGTGTTCTTCATGGGTCGACTCGCCAATATGATGAATTTTACGGCTTTCTATCTATCTTCTGAGATTGTTCTAGGGTCGACTTGTGATCTGCTGAAGTCGACTCGTAAGGGCATATCAGTCTGTATTAGTGTGCCAATATCGAATTATTGCAATCGAAGGGTCGACTCTTGAGATGGCTCAAGTCGAAATTTTTTGTATTTGCATGTGAATATTCAAGAATTGCTTCAAGGTATTTTTAGAGTTGAGTTCCTTTATGTAGAGCTTTGGATAATTAAACTTCATTTGAGAGTTACAGAAAGTTTTCTTCTTGGCTTTCTGTAAACATTCGAGCATACTCAAGGCAACTAATTAGTAAACTCAAATGTTATGCATCATCAAAATCAAACCATTAGGGTCAACATCGAGATTTGATGCAACACATCAATATTAAAGAATACCTTAATAGTAGTCTTACATGGATGCATGTTCATATGATGTGACTATAGTTTTAAGCTAGTTGTCAACCTACCACAACCCTCTATCCTGGCTTGACACCATCTATGTACAAAATGTAGACAAAGTTCCCTTATAATATAATAGAATGAAATATAATAGATATAATATAACAATATAATTAATATAATATAATATAATATAATATACATTATATTGTAACATCAATAATATTGAATATAATATCATACTAAATATTATCATATCCTTATTATGGATAATAATAATGTATTATATAATATTAATATCATATAATATTATAACATTATAGTATAATGCAAGGTTTGCCGAATCTATACCGAAGGTCATATCGAACAATGACCGATTTCGTATGGTAGAAACCTGTACCTAAGGACCGCCGAACCGGTATCGCGACC
Source organism: Phoenix dactylifera (assembly GCF_009389715.1). Lineage (NCBI taxonomy): Eukaryota > Viridiplantae > Streptophyta > Magnoliopsida > Arecales > Arecaceae > Phoenix > Phoenix dactylifera. The sequence continues at coordinate 168,648 of NW_024067724.1, read as the reverse complement.
CGTACCAGTCGGCGATCGGTATAGATTCGGTATCGAACCGGAATCGGTACGGCTAGAGCAATAATGATGCAGTGCCCACAATCAATTCGGATAGGGTAATAATGTCACAGTGCCCACAGTCAACCCGGTTCGAAACCGGATTGAGTCGGTCCGACCGGTTCGCACCGAGTCGGCATCGAACCAGCCCGTTTCGATCGGTTCTAGTCCAAAAATGATCGGTTCCGGTCTATCCCTTTACAGTTCCGACCCATAGAATTGAAAGGGGAACCAACTCGGTTTCGCACCAGATCGGCTCGGTTCGGCGGACCTTGCCTGTACCATACCATTCCAAGACATTCTGAAAACATGAAGAGGGGGAGAGGGAGGAGATAAAGGAAGAGGAGAGAGGGGGGCCAAAATCCATGGAGGGGCCACGTGGATGTAGGGCAGAGAGATAAAGAGAGATGGAGAGCGAGGGGGAGAGAGGAGAGGAAGGGAGAGATGGGACTTATCTGAGTGGGATAGTGGCAGTTGACAATGGTGAGATGGGCACGAAATCTGTAGGAGGGCTTTCAAAGCCGAATAAAAGAGGTCAGGGGGAGGAATTTTATAAACTGGCGGTTGACCTTACACGAGAGGTTGAACCATCCCAGGCCAGCATTGGTATGGTTTGGTACGGGCCGAATTGACCTAAAATAATAGTATAATGTATAATATAGTATGATAATATAATATTCTAATACATAATATATTTTAAAACATATTATTATATTATGAAAAAATATGTAGTTGAAGTGCAAACTTGTCCAAATTTCATAAAAAATCACTTTTTGTCCATTTATCCCCAAGTAACATCAAACAGCACTTTTTAATCCCCTCTCATCATCCAAACACAGAGAATAACTGCAACCATTGCTTGGTATAACACCATTAAGGTTTATACTTGTTTATACTAGTATAGATTAGTATAACTTTTTCCATATCCCTAAAAAAACTCATACCCAATCAAAACGTAGACTTATTTTCTGGACAACTATTTCAAATATCCACCAGCACATAACCTTTCAAACCTTCTTTTGATAAGATATCTGTCCATGGGTACACAATGATCTGCAAAATCCAACATGTCAGATCCACATTTCACCCTATCTTTTAGACAAAACCCGCTCCATCCACCTTTCTCTTTTTATTTAACAGTCGTCTGCCAACCCATTTTATGGACAGCTAGCATTCAGCACCCAGAACCTAAAACTTAACCTTTGAATTAGATTCTTTTTCTTAACCTTTCTCTGTAAAAATGACTTTCAAGTTTCCACAAGAAAATAGTCTTTAAAAGCCAAAGCATTCCTTTTTCCTTATCATTCCATCTTTCATATTGTACCTGATTAAATCATGCACAACCTTGATCAAACATCTATTCACATGTCAGAGCAACACATGAAATCCACATCTACCCACCAAATAATCACCCTTCCATTCCATTTTTGTCCTTGCAATTCCGTACTGACCACAGTCTACTCATACATTTTCTGAAGAACTAGCATTCCAGCAGCTTAATCCAATCTTTTTAACTAGCATTCTCATAAGAGTCCTAAACACTTCGATTATCAACTTATCATATGTTCCGAAATTATCTAACATGTCTTACTGCATTTGGGATGATTATCTGACCACCATTATCCAACAAGTTGTCCACATTTCCATCTAAAAAAACATCTGTTAAACATACCATTCTGTCCTGTCTGATGCATGGACCACTATACCATACCATACTAGATGGAAATGGATGTGAAACTCAAGTTCGAGTTGGTATAGGTTCCGACTGAGGTGTTCCAACCCCTACCAAGCTAAAAAGTTTAAAAAAATGATTAGAGAATTATTTCAGTACAAGATATATACTGCACCATATCTACCATACTGTACCAAACTAGTAAGATACTTGTACGGTACCCGATACCAAGATAGCAGACCTTGGTCTGATGTGTCTATGTTTAATCAGCATTATCAGAACGTACAGCAAAATCTATTGAATATGAAATCCTATACGAATCTGATATCAACCAATCAAACAAAGGAACCAAGTCATAAATTGACAGAGCAAATTAGCACAAGCAACCATAAAAGGTACAATTTCCACAGACAAATAGTTATCGTATTAGATAGAAATTAAGATAAAGAACTTAGTCTAATTTTGCCCTTCAGCCACTATAAATTTCAGCAATCACTATTAAAGGTGAATAGAGTCCCAGACATGTAAACAACTGTCATGACAATAAATTTTGTTCTACATAATGGTAGTTGTTATAATAATAAGCATGAACATGAATAATTAAAAGTTCCTTTAATACTAAATGTGCATGCAGTTAACTGACTTCTTCTTGTCAATGTCTGGTACGTCACTCCTTTCAGCTTTCTCAACGATCACCTATATTAATAAAAAATTAGATAAGGAACTAAACAGACTGGTCATAGAACATGTAAGACAAGAATGCAAGAGTAACTCACAGGAATTCTATCAGGGTACTTCTCTCTGATACGAGCAGCTTCTGCCTGTCTCCTCTCTGAGGTACAGAGGCATAGTTTAGAATGACACTAGAATGGGAAAAAGAACAAATCCATTATATGTAAAGTTGATGGAAAATCTGGAACTAACAGCTGATTGTAGGACTACTTTAACCACATAGAAGACAAAAGATTAAAATGGTTATATCCTGACAGATGACATCCTGATGAGAGAATAACAGGATAAACAAATTCCTTCATAAAATGCAAGGGTTATGCTGTGAACTTTACCAACAGAACTGTAGCTCTGTGACTACAAGTAGCAGGCAAGCCCTGGACTCTGTTTTCTCTAACAAAAACTAGAGAAAAAATACTGAAAATTGAAGGTATCCAAATAACAAACTTTTAGAAGTCCTAGTTTAGCATCCAACTTAATTCCCTCTTTACTGGCCTGGTTTGGCCAGACTGTGTAGACTCAGTAGGGCCACACTACTAGGCTCCATTTTAATACAGTATTAAGCCTAGCAAATTCTCAGACCTGTTACATTCTGCGGCTCATTTCATTGTTGTTCTAGTTAAATCAAGCATTCTTTTACTCTATAAGTAGAGATAAGCAACATTTATTATTTAACATGGTTTTATGTGGCAGGACTAACAGACAACGTATTATAAATCAGATGCCCCCTACATGTGTTATGTCAGGTGGAAACAAACATGCAAGTCCCATGTAGTCATTGTTGCAGAGCAGCACCCCAACTAAAATTGAGTGCATCAGACCCGATGATGTATCAATATATACTCATATTCAAGTGCACATATTTCACTGTTAGTTTGAGATCCTAAGAAGCCAGAAATACTCAGTACAAACATAACCAACCAAAACTGTTCAAAAGCTTTTACGCAAATATTGTTTACCACAGTCAGTCAATGATTGTGTGAACATCTCGAATATGTGGGGAGGACAGACAAATATGCAACATTATGCTCAGGTTTACAACAATGGCAATACAATTCAGCAATATCCACAAGAGGAAAAGAATAAGCTAAACAAGCATCCAATATAAATTACTTCAAAAAATAGTATATCTATGGATCCATTCGAAATTTCGAATTATCCAGTTGCTATAAAGTGAGAATGAACTTCTGCTTGCAATATATGTCACCTGGTAGTTATTTTATCATATACTAGTTTACAATACTATAGAATTATATCATTAACAGCTCAGAAATAGAAAATTATGAGCTATTCTCAGGAACAACCCTAGACATGCAGAAATGCTACTAAATGTTTTCCAACTATCAGAATGAAAAGTATGAAAATAATCGGCTTCTTATAATAAAATCTCAGCATATTATTATGGATTGCACATAAAAATAAAACAGGCAAGCAGCAAAGTAGTGTTACTTGGACACTTGCTTTAAACTAACCGAAGTGTCCAGAAATTCAACTACAAAAAAACCCAGAATTGGCACTTGACACAATAATGTGCCCATATGATACAATATATTTAGAAACAATACAAATAAAATGTTGTGGCATTTCACCAGAATTATTAGAGTACTTAAAGCTACATCATTTGATATGGAGAGGATAGGACAGACTGCCAACTTTTCTGCATCAGGTTATTCCTTGCAGGACACTCTAAAACATTGTTCTAAGACAACCATTTTCAAAAAACATATCTTGTCCAAGCATCCAAAAAACTTACACATCAAGGAATATTATAGAATTAGAGTGTCCATGTAACATGGGCAAACATGTCTTGGAAGTTCTGCCTCCTTTGAAAGGATATACGCACTATCCTCCATTTAGAAAGGGTCTAAAAATGAGGAACATGGAGCAGAACAAAACAAGAACATTTCTATCCTATAGCTTAATCTTAATGCTAAAATTATCTATAACTTACAACACTACCATTAAAGAAGGATATAATTTGAACTTCAATTAAAAGATACACTTTCCACTTGCCATTAAAAATGCTTCCATTAGAGAAGGATATAAAATTTGAAGAAAAGGGTTCAACATGCAAGGTTAAACCTAAACTGCATGTGCTATGCACGTGTTTTTATTTTTATTTTTTTGTAAGACATGTAATTTTTATTAAAAATTAAATTAATAAATGATATAACTATAATGAGATGCAATCATATTTTTAAATATTTTTAATTAAAAACTATTTAAATAAAAAATGATGACAGATGTGAGGAAGGACTTATGCCTTCACCTTGTGGTTAAAGGCCAAACATCCTAGAGTTACCCATGTTTTGACAACTCAACTTTCAACTCGTCCTCCTAAACCAAAACATTTTGATTTTCATCTTTGACGCATCTAACATGAGTTAAGTCTCTAGTTTTCCCTTCTTTTAGTCTTGCAATATTATAGATATATTTCACCCCATCTTTATTTACTAACTTGCGACAAACTCTTCATAGACCTTGAATCTAGCCTCTTGTACCACCTCTCAACTTCTTTCTTAGCCACCTTATAGTTTTCATATGCTTCTCTTTTCCCATATTTAGTTAGTCTTCCATATCACTCCTTTTAGAATTCATTGCCAACTAAACTTTCTCATTCCACCACCAAGTTTCCTTACCATAGGACAATTTTCCCTTTGACTTTCCTAATACCATTGTAGCTACTTTCTTAATACTATTGACCATCTCATCCCAAATGATATTGATTTCCTAATCTAGACCCATTTTTCTTCCTTCAATAGTCTATCCTTAAATATTGTTTCTCCCCTAACAAAATCTATGACCTATTCCTCGGGTTCCTTTTTTTTAATCCTTCTCTTCCATTTCCTAATACACACATCAAAAACCACTAATCTACATTAGGTGATTAAACTCTCACTCGCTATAGCCACACAACTTTTAAACAAAACTTGAACAGTCCTTCTAGCAAGAAAGAAATTTATGGACTAGTATTATGCCCGCTTTAAAAGTTATCTAGAGAGAATCCTTTTAAAGCAAATGTTAGCTAATACTAGGTCATATTTCATCGAGAACTCTAAAATAGCATAATCTTTCTCATTTCTCTCTTCATGCACCCTTTCAAAACCTATACTATATTACCCATTTTTTGATGGGATAAAAAAATGTAATGTCTGGAATGCGGAAGAGGTGAAGGTCAAACACAGCTTATGCACAAGAACATCATAAGAGTTTGCATCATATAGTAGAACATATTTTCTAGATGGTCTAACAAATGCTTCCATTGGATAATGATATAATGGGAACTTCAAATAAAAGGGTTCATGATGTTAGTGGGGATGTGGGATGGGGATCTAAACTGCATATTTTCAACCTTTAATCCAGTTGCAATACTATATATGCTTATAATACATAAAGCTTAGTGAATCACATACCATAGTAATTTACAAGAAATTAAAAAGATAAAACAATCAACTTTTACTCTGCACTACAGATTGCAAAGCAACAAATCGAAGAATCTCTAGAGCTCTACATATCAAAAAGAAACACTATAAAGTGTAGGAACTCCACCATTGCCGAAAATGAATATGTATTGAAATTGACCGAAGCAGCTCCATCACAGCATCAAGTGGATTTCTCCCTCGGCAACTTTAATGTAGTTTCAAAATTTAAACAGTATATTCAAACAATGATTGATTAATCATACCATTCATGAACAAATATATAAAATGGCCACGAAAAATAGCAAGCTTGCACTTATCTAAAGTACTCAGAAAAGCTGTAAGAGTAGGAGACAAGCATCCTTGGACCACCATAAACTAATAGAGCATAGGTAGAAGGAAACAGGACAATAAAGAAAATACAAAAGAAAAAGATGTTACTAATATAACTCGCATCATACAAACAATGACAGGTGCATTTCTCAGAAAATCTTACCATTTTTTTTCAGTAAATCAGTCTTCATACACATGGTAGAATTTGCAAATTCATTATAAACCTCAACATAATGACAGTGTAGACTACCACAATCCATAACTTTCAATACAGCTTTACGCTTCTCGTAATATTTAGAAGGTTAACCCTAAATTTATAAAGGCAATTCAAGAAAAGCCCATATGGAGTTAGCATCATTATGTTCATTTGTTTCAATTTTGATCCAACTTTCTCAAGCTAGTACCTAATTTATTGTTTAACACACCACATCATCAAATAATCACTAATTACCAAGATATTAAAAACTTATAAATCATGTTTTCAGCAATCTTGATTATTTGATAGAATTGAAATCCTTCTGATATATTTTCAAGCAAAAAGCCAACCAAGCATCTGGAGTACACGATGCAAAACCTCCAGATCACTTTACCAGAGAACACCAAAAAATTCCAACATTGTGTCAGCCATGAGGTAAACCATGCATCAAACGTTTGACTAAGACTGAAATGTAAAAGAAAGAGAACAAGGCAGAAAAGGTAGAAAAAGAAGCAAAATCCTAGCATAGATATTCAAGAAAGGGTTCACAATGTATGTTGACAGGGGGTTAAGGAATCTAAACTGCATACTTTCAAAATTTTATTAAAAAACACTATCTGGTTGCCATGCTATATAGAAATTAAACCCCAAAAAAAAAAGATCTAATTTACATACTAATAACTTAAATATGCTTGAAATACTTAAGGCTCTAGAGTCACATATCATTGTAATCTACAAATACAAAATTAAAGAAGCGTGAATTTTCCTCTGCATTGCAAACTGCAAAGAATAATATGGAATGGAAGAGTCTCTGGTGTTATAAATAGCAGAAAGGAGCACCTCAAAGGCTAAGAACTGCATCATTGCTAGAACGCTATGTCTTTCAAATAGGATCCAAGAAGCTACATGATGGCATAATGTGGAAATTTTTTATAATCAATCACCAAATTTTATCCGCAACCATAATTTTGTTTAAATAATGAAACAGTATATATAACAACATAAGAAATCATGAAGATACAAATGATGTTGAAAAGACAAACTAAAAGCCTGCAAACTCTATCTATCATTGCTGAATACTCATGAAAGCTGTAAGAATGTGAAACAAGTATTCTCGGATCATTGTAAGCTGACCAAGCATAGTCGGAAGAAAATGGAAGGACACCAACAAAACATGAGGACAGGGTCCCTGTCAATGCAGTACCTCCATCATAAAAACAAAAACAAGTCATCATTCTTTCCAGTAAATCAGCGTTCATTGAACACAATAATTTTGTTTTGCAGGTATGCAAGTTTCTCCAAATCCTTTTCAAAGTATAGCAACCTCAAACTTCATAATGATATAAACAAAAGACATACAAAGTGAGTATAATCGGGTTCTTTCTGTTTCAATTTCATACTAGCTTTGCCAAACCTGTACCCAATTTACAGCTTAATTCTCTAGTGCATCGCTCTACAACAGAACACACGGATATTGATACTACAACTAGTCTAAAACATATATTTCACAACCTTGATCACCTCATACACTTCAAATCCTTCTTCCTTCATAAAATTCCAAAACAGAACCCACCATAGCTAGCATACAAGCAAATTCTCCACAACAAGCTAACGGGGGAAAACCCTAGAAGTATACAAGATCTACCGCCACATGGCGAACCATACGTCAAACTCTAAACAAAGATTACAAAAGGAAAATAATGCAAACGAAAGAGAAAGAATAACAAACAGCAACATCAATTAGGAATTTTTTGGAAAAAGAGGGGCATAGGGCAATAAACCGAGAGGATGTTCCAATTTAAAAGAACTCCTCGCCATGGATCTCCTTCTCCTGCGATTGCCCAGGCAAATTCCCATGTCAGGAAAACGACGGAGGAACGACGAAAGAACATCGCAGATCGATCGAGATGACAACATAATGGGATACAAGAAATTAAGATGACGTACCGATTCGCAGCAACGAAAATCTGACCGACCTTGGATCGATCGATCGATCGATCAATGGATGCAAGAGAATAATTCCTCGCCCAGAAAAGAAATCGATGGGAGAACGTAACGGAAATAGAGGGGAATTTTGGGGGATCGGAGTGCTTGCTACTGATGGAGTGCTTGCGATAGATAAAGGCGCAAGAAACCGAGACGGGAAAGCGAGTCCCCTGTCACAAGCAATCCGTGCCCCTCTTTTAATACCATACAGACGCGTGGAACGCGCCTATCTAATCACAAGTTTGGTGTTTCGTTCATAATAGCATTGGTAGGGAGCAGAGATTAAAATCACTACCAAAAACGGGTGGATAGGTGATTAGATAGAATAAAATAACTGTGAAGCGGTAATAGCCGATCCGCGCCCATATATCTTTTTAATATTAAAATTTACTTAACACTCTTTCAAAATTAACATCCTCGTTAAATATTTATTTTACATGTATATTTTTTTATATATATATACTTATATCATCAATGCAGTTAAAGAGTTAGTAGTTTAAAATTGAAATGACGAAAAAATTCTTAATGGGTAAACATACAAAAAAAAAATTATAAAAATATACATGCAAATAGTAATTTTGGAGGATATTCATGTAATTTTTTATATTCAAAAGGGTATACATACAAAAAAAAAAGATTTTTGGATAAATACCTTCTAAATATTGAAATTTGCACGAATGCCCTCCAAATTGATATTTACATGCATGCCCTTACAAAAAACTATTTTTATATGAATACCTTAGACATAGCGAGTTAGCTAACATGATTAACCAAAATCATATTTATTTAAATTAAAATTATAAAAGTATCTTTTATTTCTGAAGCAGGTAATAGGTTAACATGTTTCACTGAAAACTGATATCTAGACCTATTTTGAGAAATTTTTCAATCTCTTTCGACCCTCTCTTTCACTTCTCTGTCCAAAATCAAAATCATTTTCTCGACTTCCTTCTCTGCCATAGACAACCCTTTATTGTATCTTTTTTAACACGAAGATGATCAGGTGATGCCTTTAACTTTAAAACTATTTTTAAAAAAATGCTGCGAAAGATTTGTAATATTTATCTTTTAGTGTATGAGATTTGCAATGTTTATCTTTAGAGTTGAAAATTCTTTCATGTGTAGGCTAGTGGCTGATTTAGAATTACTATGACAAGATGAGCCCCATACACTAGATCTTTTCTTCTTCTAGAAAATTGAAACTCCAAAAAAAAGTAGCTTAAGGTATACAATGTAAAGGGTGGCATTCTACCACATGGTTATAGAGGTTGTTAATAAGTCTGAAAGGTTCGAAATTCTTTAATGATTTTGCTTGGGGATGATTAATATTGTTTTTCCACCCATAAGCATAGCAGTAGTAATGAAGCTTGATTATTGCAATCTAACATGCGTCTTTAATAGATTCTAGTCTTTTTCTATTTCTAATATATGCCCTCATATATGCATCTATAACAATAAATATAATAAGCTATGTTTCGATCAAATAAGATATAGTGGTCGTTATAAATGAAGAAGAATAAAGTAGAATTCCATAATTTATGAAAGAACTTTTGTAACTCTTTTTGTTATCTATATCGAATCAATCTTTTTCTTAAGTAACTTTTTTATGGAAAACATTGAAGAGCGGGCACTAGACAAATCTGAGTGTTAAAATATGTTGAAATAGAAAAAATTAAATTAATTTTTTTTGTATGTAAACCCTCCTAAATATGTGAAATTGCATGAATATCTTCACAAAGTATTATTTGCATATATATTTTTATAAATATTTTTTTGCATATCTACCTATTAAGAATATTTCAGTTATTTTTAATTTTAAACTGCTAATTTTTTGACGGCGTTAGATAGTGTGGGCACATATGCAAGAAAAAAGAAAAATAAAGGATATACATGCAAAACAAGTATTTTTAAGGATATACATATAAATATCAATTTTAGAAGGTTATTAATACAAATTTCAATATTTAGTATGATATACAATTTTAAATAAATCCTTTTTTATAATATCATTTTATACAATAATATTAGTATGATATACAATGTTAAATTATTATTACCAAATTCTTTATCAAGATAAAAATTGACCTAATTTTTCCTATTTTGAAAAAATTATTCTCCAAAATTAATTTATTTAGATATCAGAATTTTGCAAGAAAAATATAATTTTGTTAGTTGGCAAATCTAGCATTGTTTTATTTAATTTACAAATTCAATACCTGTTGTCTTATCTTCATAAGATTTCCCCTAAACCCTTGCCATGCTCATGATGTGAACCTTCCATATTGGCCTATATATCCTGCACTTGCAATTGGCTAAAAGAGAACCATATTTAATAGGCTTGACATATGATTCAAAATAGTAAAATTAAGGATTTTTTGCATGAATACCCTCCTAAAGATCAAATTTTGCAAGAATATCCTCTTAAAATTGATATTTATATGTATATCCTCGTAAAACACTTGTTTTGCTATTTTGCCCTTTTTTATCCTTATTTTCACATATGTACGTACGCCATCTAACGTCGATAAAAAATTAATGGTTTTAAATTAAAATAATTAAAATATTCTTAATGAATAGATATGCAAAAAGAAACATTTATAAAACGATCGCGATGGAGGACAAAAGACTAATTTCAAAATTTTATTTTATTTTTAATTAAAATAAATATGGTTTTTATTAACGGTGTTAGAAGAACCTTTATACTACGAGCATTTGTGTAAAAACAGTATTTCATGAGGGTACAAAAATAACTATAAATTTTAAGAGGATATTCATATAAATTTAAATTTTTAGAAGGGTATTCATACAAAAAACTCTAAAATTAATAAAGCAAGCTCCCCTCATGACTCTTGCTTTAAACCACATCTTTTCCTTCCTCTTCTTTCATTGTCGCTTTCTTTGCCCCTGTTCTCTCTTCTCATATATTTCAAGTCTGGATCCTCTCAAATTTGGATGGTCGGATTTGCAATCATGTCTGTGTATCATGGGATGGCATGAGGCAGGCTGTTCGACGATACACAGATAGTCATGCTTGCCAAACTAGACCATCAACTTCAATTCCTAAGTTGGAGAGGATCCAAACTCTTTCTTCCCTCTACTGAGGCTCTATCAAAGGCTTGAAATATCTATTTGTAAGGACCCCTATAATATTGGTTGAATGCCTCCCTCTCTAGACAAACCCTTTGATGCTTCTCTCTTTACATCTCTCTTACTCTAGATAGTTTTCTTCTCTTCCTATTCTCATGCCTACTTGAATACTACCCTAATCTAATCTAATAATTTTGTCATGTTTGCTAGGGTATTGCAATGTTTGTGCATGCAATATGGCTACAAATTTACACAGTTCATATAAACATACCATACAAAATTATTATCAAGCATTATTAGATGTTACATTGATGTATAAGTTTGATACATAGTAATTTATATGAACTCATTACACATATTTTTTACTAAGCATGATAGATACTAGTTACTATAATCCGCACAAAATATGTGCAAACTAGATTTAGTGTTAAACATAAGTAATTGTTTAACTTTCACCATAAGGTTGCACATCTAGGACAAGACTCGTGCAAATTAGTTTCACACTTAGGCAACTGGAACATAAATAATCATGATGACTCATTACTTGTTGATAAATATAATCTAGGCAAAATTAGTGCAAATTAGATTCAATAATTGTGCAATCTAATAGGAGACCTGTGTATTCACCATGTGGGTTATCATTATTTCTATAAAATTTGAGCAAGTATTTGCATAATTCCAAGTAAAATAATTATGCAATTCTATCACCATGCATGTTGCTACATTTATGCCAAAACTTGTGCAATTTATATCACTATGCAAGCGTAACAATAGCAGTAATAAAAATCCGTATGCTAGTTATTGTAATCTATGTAGAACTTTGGCGCATTATGTTTGATAGTTATACCTTTATAATAGAAGTAATTATGCAATTACCATTAGGGACCTCGCTTTGAGATCCAGTCAATGCTACTTCAAGTAGTGTTTGCTAGAATAACCATAGTAGTGACAATAATCTATTATAAACTATTGCAAATTTGATTCAATATTTGTGCAACTGTAACGAGTGTCTGTGGGATTCTATCACCATGTTGGTTGCTATACTTTGTACAAAATTTGTGCATTTTGGATTCAATAATTGGGAGCATGATTGCAAACACCATACAGTAGTTGATAAGTGTACATCTTGTCTTGACACCATAAACATAGCAATGGAAGGAATTCGCAAATCACAATAATATCCATGCATGTGATTTATGGTATCAATTATAACTCAAACATTTTCATGGGATAATTATATTTTATGTCTAGCTCAAAATCTATAAAGATTTCTTCACATCATAGAATTAGATCTTTAACTTAGCATATATTCTTCACGATGCAATATGACCCAACTTAATACTCCCATCTCTATAACCCGTGTCAACTAATATTTTTTTGGGTGAATTGAATAAGAAACAAAATGAAACAATATTGTAAGATCCAGCCTGGTCCATTGACTAGCCAGTCTAGCCAAGTCCGGCAAAATGGAGACGGAAACAAAAATGGAGACCAAATTCACCTCCTACTTGATACGTCACAGAAATGCTTTCGCAAAACTAATCTCCCAAGTATAGGAGAATCGCACAAGTAGTAAATTCTCGAAAGTCCGAGGTCGAATCCTCAGGAAACGAAATATATATGAGATTATTTAATATAATTTTAGATTAATTAATTCAATGAATTTACGGCTTAAAATAATGTTTTGCAAATAGAAAATAAATCAGTAAACAGAGAATCGAAGTTGGATAGATTAAGATGGTGTAGGGATCTGGAATCCCCCTTGATGATATTATTTTCAACAATTAAATTCCGTGATTCTTGATTAAGGATCAATCAGATAGAATAGTTCTAATCATGGAGTATATAATTTGAAAACATGAATTCAAGATCTAAGTATTTATCGTGCCGATTACGTCTACGACAAATCAAACATCGAAACAATCCATGAGTCAAGAAATATAAACCATAAAAGATCTATCTCATAAATAAGCATGCAAGAATCAAAAACATTTTAATAGATGTAAAGCAAAGAGATCAATGTTCAGAATTTACTTGAAAGAAAATAAGACATCAAAGGTTCCTCCATCACCCTTCACAAGATATCAGCCCTCCATTAAAATATTAGCCTCTCTTTTTTTTTTTATTTCTTTTCGGAAGAACAGGGGATGTCCTGTTTCTTCCTCTCTTTTTTTTCTTTCCAAAATGGCTGAGGCTCTATTTTTCCGAATGAAGGATGATTTCCTTCCTTCCCAACCGAGAGAGAGATAACCCCCTCGCCTTCGACCTCCCCTGATCGCACGCGGTGGAGACATGTCGGCTGGATGAGGCTGTGGATGCGGGAGAATCGGACGCGGAAACCTGACTGGGACTCGGATGATTGCGAATCCGGGAGGCTGCTGGGATGTGCTGTGATCGTAGATGCTAAGGATCGGTTAGGATGCGTGGAAGCTGAACCGTGGATGGCTGGGAAGCTCTGGGATGCAGGCGCGGAAGCTTGAACGTGGATGGATGCGGATGAGATGCTTCATGGGATGCTGAACGGCTGGGCTTGATCGTTGGAACTGGGACGCGTGGATGGCATCTGGATCTTTGCTGGGGACTGAGACGCGGATGAAATCTGGATGAAGCTGTAGATCCGGAAGAATCGGATGCTGGGAAGACGCTCCACGGGATGCTGGGGGATCTGATGCACAAAATCATCACGGACGGCTGGATTTTGCACGCGGACGCGATGGTCTGGGACTCGGATGATACGCTGGATGGTTACCGAGCTGAAGATGAAGCTTGGACTCGTGAGGCCTGGACGAATGAAGCTTGATCTTGAAGAGTGTTGGAGCGTGGAAGCTTCGGAATGCATCACGAGAAGGAGCTAACGGACGGAAGCTGAGATTCGGGATATTGGGAGGCTTCGTGGACGCACGGGAGAAAGAACTGATCGCGGGTTCCAAGAGATGAAATCGTTGGGGAATCCAACGCTGAAGAGGCAGATGGATCGGAAGGGAGGAGCGTGGATGCTGGGATGAAGTCGTAGACGGTTGCACGGGCTATTTGGAATTGGCTACGGTGAACTTGAAAGGTTGAACTTAACCTCCTTCTAGTATGCAACTGGGGTTGACCCATATGGTTGGTTGGTCACCTGCAGTGATGCATATTTTTGAACCCGATGCACATTTTAACTTTGATTTACGATCACCTGCACCCGACAAAATATAATATTAATGCAGCACTTTTATCATTATTTGTTAGCAATAATACTAATTTAAGTGATGTATGGATCGCACTTTTGTGCTCTCATCACACCCCCCAACTAGCTTATTGCTAGTCTCTAGCAATTAACGAGCAGATAATAAAATGAGAGTGCAAAAGGTGTGGTTTAACCTATAACTTTTTATTGAAGCTAAAGATATAAAACTAAGATATGTACTCACTTTCGTAGGAATCACGATTGCACTTAGCACGTGCAACAAGCCGTTAAACCCCTAGGTTACCCTAGTGGACGAGTGTTGTCTCGTGAGGGTTTTCAGGGATGTTACCCATAAACATCATGAATGACATGAGATTCTAATAAAAATATGAAATAAATCCTAAGCTAATACACATGTAATTAATTGATATATATTTTCAAGCATGGCAACTGTCAAAGCAAGGAAAAAAAAAAGTTGAGTGTGCATCAAATCGCATGACTTTCTCAGAGTACTAATACCTCCACCACAACAGGGTACCGCCTGAGTTTTAGGTGCACTACTCAAGTTCACAAGTATTTTCTATAATTTGTTAGAACCTGATCCATCAAATTTTCAGAATATCACATGTTGTCTAAATTTGTCAAGAATGGTTGGCATGTAAAGAAAGAGCTATCAATCCCAACTAAACAACCCGGGTACACAGAGGTCCAACACAATAGAGTCCAACCAGTCATTACCACATGTCACTAGGTTCAGCCTGACCAACTCATTCATGCTTATTGTTATTTCATTTTTTATTATTATTATTTATTATTATTATTATTATTTTTTCAATACCCATGACGACTACAGCTATCCAACCCCATTAGGCTCTAGTAAGGTCTATGTAGCGAGCTTTCAGCCAATGACCCCCGATCCAGTTGGCTCAAGACATTAGGTGAAACACCCCTCGGACTTAATTACTCGAACCAGACTACGCCACGAGGCCAGACTTGTCATCATAAGGATTTTTTTTTTTATAATTATGCAAGAAAAGAGAAGATAGATTGTACCATATATATATTTTTTTATTATATATGTGACTGCATCGTGACTATAGGTCAACCAAGGTCGGATTATAAGGCACCTAAGTAATCTAACTGGGATATTCAACCTCTATCTTTATGTGAAAACCAAATCATGAACCTTATGGTACGAACAAGGATACTCGTACTTCTTTTACGGATAAGGCTAACAAAAATGCAGTTAACAAATGTGAACTTCTGAGGCTTTCCTATTATCATTAAGTACACATGTGGGGATCTAATAATAGGTCTCTGATCAATCATAGTATGCATGTGTTCCTTGCCTTAATAGTTGCACAAACTCAATACGAAAATACATGTGCATTTGCTCAAAAAAAAAGTAATAGAATAAATCAAATGCAAAAATAAATTTTTTTTTTTTGATTAAAATATTTCCCTCCCCCCAACTTAAACATTGCATTGTCCTCAATGTAAAAAAATGCAAGAAAACTATATATGAGAGACAATAGAGAAAATAATAGAGAGCAGAAGAATACCTTGAGCTGTTGATTTTTAGAAAAGAAGACCTACAAAATAAGAAGAAAACTAGAAAAAAAAAATTGAATTCTAACTAATATACACATACCTTGGCCGTCATGCTCAGTCATAAGAAGGCTCCTCCAAGGAAAAGGAGTCCTCTTCATCTGCAAAATTTTCAAGAAAAGGTTTTAATCTGTGTCCATTTACCTTAAAAATTTTGTCATCCTGTGGATTCTCAATTTCAATTGCCCCGTGTGGAAAAACAGTTTTTACAATGAAAGGACCTGTCCATCTTGATCGTAACTTTCCAGGAAACAGATGTAAGCGAGAGTCATAACAAAGAACTTTTTGTGCAGGTTCAAAAGATTTTCTTAGAATTGATTTATCATGCCTAATTTTCATTCGTTCTTTACAAAGTCTAGCATTGTCATACGCATCCCGACAAATTTCATTCAACTCACTTAGTTGTATTTTTCTAGCTAAACCAGCATCTGATAGCTCAAAGTTTAATTTTCTAATGGCCCAATACGATTTATGCTCTATTTCAACAGGTAGATGACATGCTTTGCCATAGACTAGCCGATACGGGGACATACCAAGAATAGTTTTATAAGCAGTACGGTAAGCCCACAATGCGTCAGAAAGTTTTAAAGACCAGTCTTTGCATGATGGATTCACCGTTTTCTCTAAAATTCGTTTAATCTCCCGATTGGCTAACTCTACTTGGCCACTAGTCTGCGGGTGATAAGGAGTTGCAATTCTATGAGTGATACCGTACTTTCGTAACAGGATCTCAAAAGGTTTATTACAGAAATGTTTTCCTCCATCACTAATTATAACCTTGGGCATCCCAAACCTAGAAAATATGTTTTTTTTAAGAAATTTTAAAACTGGTTTGTGGTCATTTGTTCGACAAGGCACAGCTTCTACCCATTTGGATACATACTCAACACCAACTAAAATGTACTCATATCCAAAAGATGGTGGGAATGGGCCCATAAAATCGATGCCCCACATGTCAAAAATTTCAATAGCAGTAATGGGCTGAAGAGGCATCATTTGCCTACGAGTTAGACTTCCAACTCGTTGACATGGGTCACATGTCCTACATAACTCGTGGGCATCTTTAAATAGTGTAGGCCAATAAAAACCACATTGCAACACCTTAGCTGCCGTTTTCTTAGATGCAAAGTGTCCTCCGCAAGCACTGGCATGACAAAAAGAGAGTACACTTTGTATCTCATGATCCGGTATGCATCTTCTAAAGATTTGATCATTGCAATACTTGAACAAATAGGGGGCATCATAATAATAACTCCTTACTTCACGCAAGAAATTATTCTTATCATTCGATCCCCAATGCTCCGGCATCCGGTTCGTGACAAGAAAGTTTACAATATCAGCATACCATGGCATAGTAGAAAGTGCAAACAATTGCTCTTCAGGGAACGAGTCCTTGATGGGGCAACTGTGGCACCAAATCATAAACAACTAGCCGTGATAAATGGTCAGCAACTACATTTTCCACTCCCTTTTTATCTTTGATTGTGATGTCAAATTTTTGGAGTAGAAGTATCCATCGTATTAAGCGTGGTTTGGCCTCTTTCTTATCCAATAAATATTTTAGCGCTGCATGATCTGTAAAGATAACAATAGGAGCACCAAGGATATAAGAGCAAAATTTGTCTAATGCAAATACTACTACAAGCAATTCCTTCTCGGTGGTAGTGTAATTCACTTGAGCATCGTTTAAAGTTTTGCTTGCATAGTAAATAACATATGGCTTATTATCCTTGCGTTGTCTCAGGACAGCTCCTATCGCATAGTCACTAGCATCGCACATGATCTCAAAAGGTAATGACCAATCAGGTTGTCGCACGATGGGTGCAGTGCTAAGCATAGACTTTAACTTTTCAAATGCCTCTTGACAGATTTCAGTCCAATTGAATGGTGTATCAAGGGATAGGAGGTTACATAATGGTCGAGCTATGACACTAAAGTCCTTGATGAAC
The DNA here is from genome assembly GCF_009389715.1 of Phoenix dactylifera. Taxonomy (NCBI): domain Eukaryota; kingdom Viridiplantae; phylum Streptophyta; class Magnoliopsida; order Arecales; family Arecaceae; genus Phoenix; species Phoenix dactylifera. The sequence goes on along the minus strand of NW_024067724.1, from coordinate 150,467 downwards.
CTTCTATAAAATCCTGCGTGACCCAAAAATGATCTAACATCTCTAACCGTCTTGGGTGCAGGTAGCTTGGCGATTAAGTCAATCTTAGCTCTATCAACTTCCATGCCCTTCGATGAAACAATATGTCCTAGGACAATTCCCTTTGGCACCATGAAGTGGCATTTCTTTCAATTCAGTATCAGATTCTTTTCCATGCATCGAGCTAAGACTGCTTGTAAATGTGACAGGCAATCATCAAAAGAATCGCCAAAAATAGAGAAATCATCCATAAACACTTCTAAAAATTTCTCGTTCATTTCTTCAAAAATGCTGAGCATACACCTTTGGAATGTTGCAGGTGCATTACACAACCCGAATGGCATCCGACGGAAAGCGAATGTGCCAAAAGGACAAGTGAAGGTAGTCTTCTCTTGATCCTCAGGTGAAATTTCGATTTGGTAGTACCCGGAATAGCCATCGAGAAAACAATAGAATTTGTGTCCTGCAACTCTTTCCAAAACTTGGTCTAGGAAGGGTAGGGAAAAGTGATCTTTCCTAGTGACCAAATTCAATTTTCGGTAGTCAACACACATGCGCCAACTCGTCGGAACGCGAGTCGGAACTAACTCACCCTGCTCATTTTTGACTACCGTCAGACCCGACTTCTTAGGAACGACTTGAGTAGTGTTGCCCAGATAGACAACCCAAGAGGGGGGGTGAATTGGGTTTTTAAATTAACTTAGCTAATTAAAACTTTGTGAATGATTAACTAAATACTATAGCCAGTTATTTAATTAAAGCTAAGTGCTGTGAGTAATGTGTGGGGAAGAAGATGAGAGACAATGCACTACAAACACAAAGTTTTATAGTGGTTCGGAGCTAACCCTTGCTCCTACGTCCACTCCCCAAGTCTCACTTGGGAATTTCACTATAACCCCCTTGGATTACAGCCGGTTGTTTTGCAAGCTCACAACCGAACTTGTTGTTTTACGAGCTCACAACGAACTCGGTCGGTTTTCCCAGGCTCACCGACTAGAACCGTCCCCGATTGTTTTTCCGGGCTCACAATCAAACCCTTACACTTGTTGGTTTTACACCGGCTTACCAACCAACCTTAATCCCCTTGATTCAATCCCCCGATTGAATCAAGTAAATACACGAGATAGAAGAAAAACAGAAAATAGTTTCTCAAAAAGCAGATTTAAAACAATATAATCGTAAAGGAGTTAGAAGCCCTCAAACGCTTTTAAGCTGGTGAAGAGGTGTGGCTTCTGGAACTCCGGTCTCCTCTTGAAAGAGTGGTCGACTTGAAAGCAGGAGGAGGAAGCTTTTAATGCTGGAAAGATGTTGGTTGAGCAGTAAATGCAGATCTCCCCTTTTTCTTGTTGAAGAGCACTTAGAGAGCTTGAAGACTTGAATGCTTGGTGTGGAATCTGTAGTCTCTGCTTTGCTACAGTCTTCTGTGGCTATTTAAGCCAACCCCCACGAAAACTAGCCGTTACTCTGCTTTTTCTGGCCGTTCTGCACACTCTGCGCAGCCTGACAATGTGACCGTTGGTGGGTTGGAGTCGACTCGCGCGATCAGGAGTCGACTCTGCTGTAGCAGGAGTCGACTCGAGCTTTTCCGGAGTCGACTCGGCAACTGTTCCAAGTTTGAATTAAAGTTGCCGTCTTGACTGGGAATCGACTCGTCTTGTTCTGGAGTCGACTCGCCAACTTCTGGCGCTGACCTGGCAATCTTGGAGTTGGCTCATCCTCTGAAGTCCGTGGACCCAAATTTGAATTTTGTCCACACGAGTCGACTCGACTATCTTGGGAGTCGACTCGAATCTCAGAGCCCGAACTCCCGATTCTCTGTCTTTCGGCTCATCCAGTCTTGGAGTCGACTCGAACTTCCTTGGAGTCGACTCGGCTCTCAGTTTCCGAAAGTTGGTCTTCTGCCTTTTGACGTGAAGCTTGTCTTGGAGTCGACTCGAGCTGTCTGGGAGTCGACTCGAATCTCAGAGGCAGTAACTTGATCTTCTGTCTGTTGATGGTCGCTCAGTCTCGGAGTCGACTCGTGTACTTCGGGAGTCGGCTCGAATCTCAGAGTCCATAAAACGCTCTCTGACTTTTTCTTTGTGTTCTTCTGAGAGTCGACTCTTACTTTCTTTGGAGTCGACCTGCCAACCATCGGAGTCGACTCGCGTTCCACTGGAGTCGACTCAAATCTCAGACCCGAAAACTGCTCTCTGACTTTTCTGTCTGTTTTCAGTCGGAGTCGACTCTTACTGACCAGGAGTCGACTCGAGCTCGTGCCAGTGACCTTGGTACGCTTGGAGTCGACTCGTGAAACTCGGGAGTCGACTCGAGTCTCAGACATTGGTTCAGCAGACTTCTTAACTTATCCAAAATACTATGAACCAAGTCTAGAAACACTTGAGCAGGATTTTCACTGAAACACTCCATTGAATTCATTAGTAATCACAAGATATACTCAAATGCTTTGAGCTCATCAAAATTAAACGGGGTTTTAATCAATCACTCCACAAGTAGGACTTACCCACTTGCTGTCGGAAATTGGGTAAATAATACCCACGTCAAGCAACTTGAGGACTTCTGCCTTAACCACATCTCTCATCGTAGGATTCAACCTGCATTGCATTTACCTTGTGGTTTTGGCATTGTCCTCCAAATATATCCGGTGCGTGCAAATTGAAGGGCTAATCCCCTTCAAGTCGGCAATAGACCACCCTAAAGCTCCCTTATGATTCTTTAGAACACCGAGTAATTTTCTTTCTTGGGCATTATCAAGGTCAGATGAGATGATTATAGGAAAAGTGTCCTCGGATCCAAGAAAGGCATACTTGAGTTCCTTCGGTAAAGGTTTCAACTCGAGCTTAGGTGTTTGTTCATGGGATGGTACTATCTTTGTTTCTCGAGGTGGCAACTGTTCAAATTCCTCTATTCTCGGTCTCCACCCATTGACCATCATAACATCCGAATTATCTAAACCAGGTGGGACCACATCATTAGCAGTACCTTCAGAACACCAATCTATTAAACCATTGTCGGCCGATTCAGTAAATGTTTTTTTTAACAAATATTCTTCCGCAATGGTTTCAACCCATTCAACTTCTTTACTTTCTTCATGATCACTGGGTTGTTTACCTATACTAAAGACGTTCAGTTCCAAGGTCATATTGCCAAAAGAAAGCTTCATGACACCATTCCTACAATTGATCAATGCATTAGAAGTTGCAAGGAATGGACGTCCTAAGATGACCGGAATCTGAGTTGGTGAATTGGAAGCCGGATGTGTGTCTAGTACGATAAAGTCAACAGGAAAATAGAATTTGTCCACTTGGACCAACACATCTTCGATAATCCCTCTAGGAACCTTCACTGACCTGTTAGCTAATTGTAAGGTGACAGTTGTTGGCTTCAACTCACCTAAACCGAGTTGCTCATATACCGTATATGGCAACAAATTCACACTCGCTCCTAAATCTAGTAATGCTCGCTCAATCCTAAAATTGCCAATGATGCACGAGATAGTTGGGCAACCTGGATCTTTATATTTAGGAAGAATGTTATGCTGTAAAATTGCACTCACATTTTCAGCCAAAAATGCCTTCTTCTTGACATTTAATCGACGCTTGACAGTGCACAAATCTTTCAAAAATTTTGCATAGAAAGGCACTTGTTTGATTGCATCAAGAAGAGGTACATTGATTTTTACTTGCTTAAAAAGCTCAAGAATTTCAGAGTTTGGTTCAAGCTTTTGCAAGGGCTTTAATCTTTGTGGAAATGGTGCAGAAAAAGGACATTCAATTTTTTCAGTAGATGTTGGTGCTTCAGTTTCTTCGTTATCCTTTTCTTTTGTCTCGGGAGGGTCAGAATCAGGTATGACTTGAGTTTGTTCTGGGACTGGTCGGTCAATAACTTTTCCACTTCGCAAAGTTATTATACTCTTCGCTTGTTCTTTATGCGAAGTTGAAGATGATGCATTGCTACCGCCATAGACTTGAGGATTAGGTTGTGGTTGAGCTGGTAGCTTACCTTTCTCTTGAGCACTTTAAAGCAGTGGTCAACGTTGTCAGTTGATTTCTTAATTCATCATTGATTTTAGCTTGACCTTGCATGAAAGATTGCAAAGTTTCTTCGAGACTGGGTTTTTGAGGGGGTGCGTGTGCATAATGAGGTTGCGGAGGTGGAGGAGTTGGGTTATATACTTGTTGAGGTTGGTCATTCCTCCACCTGAAATTTGGATGGTTCTTCCATCCAGGGTTGTAAGTACCCGAAAAAGGATTATTGAAAGATTTTTGATAGGTATTCATAACATTGGCCTGATCGTGCAAGACTTTCTTGAATGCGGGTATTGTGGGGCAATCAGTGGTGAGATGGCCAGGCATCTCGCAAATCCTACAACACTCGCTGTTATGTTCTACGGTCTTGACGGGTTCAATCCTTCTAAGTTCAATTTCCTCTACCTTCCTAGTAAGGGCTGCCATTTTAGCCTGAATATCATCCTGAGTACTAAGATTGTAAAGGCCCCCGTGTCCAACGCTAGTAGGCTTAGGTAAAGGTTTATTCACTCTATCCCCTGTATCCCATAATTGTGCAGTCTCTGCGAGAGAATCTAAATAGTCCCATGCCTCATCGGGTTGCTTTTCCAAAAATAGACCATTGCACATAGTCTCTATAAATTGTTTTAACTGTGGAGACAGCCCTTCGTAAAAGAAACTAATGGTTCTCCATGTTTCAAACCCATGATGAGGACAAGAGAGAAGCAAATCTTTAAATCTCTCCTAGCATTCATAAAATGTTTCATGGTCTTTTTGTTAGAAATTACTAATGTGCCTTTTCAAAAAGTTAGTCCTTTGTGCGGGAAAGAATTTTTTCAGGAATTCTCTTTGCATATCATGCCATGTTCCTAGCGATCTAGGTCTCAAGGAGTTCAGCCATGTTTTGGCTTTATCCTTTAAGGAAAAAGGAAACAAGGTCAATTTAAGGACGTCTTCCGATACATTTGGCACTCTAAATGTGATGCTAATTTCCTCAAAATCCTTAAGATGAAGATAAGGATTCTCGGATTCCATCCCATGATACTTGGGCAGCAATTGAATTACTCCTGGTTTGATTTCAAAGTGTCCTACATTTTCAGGAATAATCATGCATGAAGGTTGACTAGTCCTAGTGGGATGTAAGTATTGTCGAAGTGTCATAACTGGGGGTCTACCTTCATCACCATAGTGACTTCCTACATCATCAGGAAAATTTGCCATCTCACAAGGTGTGAGATACTGCGAAGGAATTTTAAGGATGTGTCCTAAGGGATGATCTAAAGTTGTACGACTTAATCGACCGGTGTCATCCCTATTCCACTTTAGCATGCAAAATATTTTCCTTTTTTTTTATAAATAAATATAAGTACCAACTAAAGATACCCTAAAACGACACCCAAAAACAAAAATCTATTCACAATCAAACATGCAACAAAATATTACACCTCAATTTCTAATGTTTTTCTTAAATTGCTAGACAGCTCCTAACTGGTTTGAAGAGAGCACCTAAGCCTCCAATCCGGTCTAATGAACCGAGTTGACCAGGTAAGCTCCCAGGTAAGTGGAGGGGTCACGATGCGTTCGCAAAGGTCCCACTTAAAACCCACTTGCCTCGAACAGATGAACTGTCTCCCTTATAGGGACAAAGCTTGCCTAGACATCAACTAAGCCACAGAGCGAAATTGGTGCAACTTTCGGTGGTCTTCGTTCTATTGAGCTCGAATGTCCTTAGGGGCCAACGTCTAGTTGATTTTAGTTAAGCTTAGGATATTTATGCAATGGGGTGATTTTTGGGCTAAGGACGAGTGATGAAATCCCGACCTTATCTTTTTATATGGGTTCAGCCCTTAGAATATTTTATGCTGATGCCTTATACTATATGCAACAATCAAGAGATTTTTTTTTTAATGTTTTATGACATGACATTAAATTTTATTGAATAGGTGATCAAAGCAAATTATTTATTTTTTTTAAATTTTATGAGTTGAAGTTTGAAATTTGAATTCTGAAATTTGAAATTTGAAATTTTAGGTTTTTCCTCTTTTCTTTTTTTTAATATAATTTTTGAATAATCATCCTCGATCTTTTCTTAAATTTTTTTTTAAAATTTTCAATTAGCAACAAGGGTTAATGAGATATGATAACAATAAAATTTTGATTCTAAAACAATTAAATGCAGAAAATTCAAAACAGAAAGTAACAAGGTTTCGTATTAATCTAATAGTCTTAATAGTTTCAGAATGTCAATCAGACCGTTCAGATGAAAGAAACACAGGTCCGGCACCTGCAGACCAAATTTGAGTTCAATCAGACGGTTAATTACTTTGATATCAGAGTTTGATGTAGACTGTGCAGGGAATAAAAAACAGCAGTAAAGAATTTTTTTTTTTGTTTTCGAAAGAAAAAGACTAACTACTAAAGTACTAATTAAATCTAAAATTATACTAATAAATCAGCCGTTCCCCGGCAACGGCGCCAAAAACTTGATACGTCACAGAAATGCTTTCGCGAAACTAATCTCCCAAGTATAGGAGAATCGCACAAGTAGTAAATTCTCGGAAGTCCGAGGTCGAATCCTCAGGGAACGAAATATATATGAGATTATTTAATATAATTTTAGATTAATTAATTCAATGAATTTACGGCTTAAAATAATATTTTGCAAATAGAAAATAAATCAGTAAACAGAGAATCGAAGTTGGATAGATTAAGATGGTGTAGGGATCTGGAATCTCCCTTGATGATATTATTTTCAACAATTAAATTCCGTGATTCTTGATTAAGGATCAATCAGATAGAATAGTTCTAATCATGGAGTATATAATTTGAAAACATGAATTCAAGATCTAAGTATTTATCGTGCCGATTACGTCTACGACAAATCAAACATCGAAACAATCCATGAATCAAGAAATATAAACCATAAAAGATCTATCTCATAAATAAGCATGCAAGAATCAAAAACATTTTAATAGATGTAAAGCAAAGAGATCAATGTTCAGAATTTACTTGAAAGAAAATAAGACATCAAAGGTTCCTCCATCACCCTTCACAAGATATCAGCCCTCCATTAAAATATTAGCCTCTCTTTTTTTTTTATTTCTTTTCGGAAGAACAGGGGATGCCCTGTTTCTTCCTCTCTTTTTTTTTCTTTCCAAAATGGCTGAGGCTCTGTTTTTCCGAATGAAGGATGATTTCCTTCCTTCCCAATCGAGAGAGAGATAACCCCCTCGCCTTCGACCTCCCCTGATCGCACGCGGTGGAGACACGTCGGCTGGATGAGGCTGTGGATGCGGGAGAATTGGACGCGGAAACCTGACTGGGACTCGGATGATTGCGAATCCGGGAGGCTGCTGGGATGTGCTGTGATCGTAGATGCTAAGGATCGGTTAGGATGCGTGGAAGCTGAATCGTGGATGGCTGGGAAGCTCTGGGATGCAGGCGCGGAAGCTTGAACGCGGACGGATGCGGATGAGATGCTTCATGGGATGCTGAACGGCTGGGCTTGATCGTTGGAACTGGGACGCGTGGATGGCATCTGGATCTTTGCTGGGGACTGAGACGCGGATGAAATCTGGATGAAGCTGTAGATCCGGAAGAATCGGATGCTGGGAAGACGCTCCACGGGATGCTGGGGGATCTGATGCACAAAATCATCACGGACGGCTGGATTTTGCACGCGGACGCGATGGTCTGGGACTCGGATGATACGCTGGATGGTTACCGAGCTGAAGCTGAAGCTTGGACTCGTAAGGCCTGGACGAATGAAGCTTGATCTTGAAGAGTGTTGGAGCGTGGAAGCTTCGGAATGCATCACGGGAAGGAGCTAACGGACGGAAGCTGAGATTCGGGATATTGGGAGGCTTCGTGGACGCACGGGAGAAAGAACTGATCGCGGGTTCCAAGAGATGAAATCGTTGGGGAATCCAACGCTGAAGAGGCAGATGGATCGGAAGGGAGGAGCGTGGATGCTGGGATGAAGTCGTAGACGGTTGCACGGGCTATTTGGAATTGGCTACGGTGAACTTGAAAGGTTGAACTTAACCTCCTTCTAGTATGCAACTGGGGTTGACCCATATGGTTGGTTGGTCACCTGCAGTGATGCATATTTTTGAACCCGATGCACATTTTAACTTTGATTTACGATCATCTGCACCCGACAAAAATATAATATTAATGCAGCACTTTTATCATTATATGTTAGCAATAATACTAATTTAAGTGATGTATAGATCGCACTTTTGTGCTCTCATCACTACTAACTTCGGCAGATCTCATTGCCTATTTAACTATCCCATCACCCACCGCCTCGAGAGGCCTCTAACTCTCTCTCTCTCTCTCTCTATCTATCTCTCAATTTATTGTAGAACTTTTGCCATAGTCCTCCATGCCATGTTACTGCATCCGCTTTCACCACTGCCAAAACTTGCTTGTGACGAGGTAATGAGGACTCTTCTCTCACCTATCGACGATTAAGGAATCGCCGGATTTCACCTAATAGTCGTTCCTCTATTTCTCCTCCCATCTTTTCTCTTCTTTTCTTCTTGTTTCGGCCATTTCTCCCGTCGGCAATCATCGCCGAGGCTCTCAGCCGCTCCCCTACTTCCACCCTTGGCCTGTGCTGGTGTCCCAACTCCTAGCGAGCATGCTGGAACTTGGAATTTACCGAGCCATAAAACAATCCCTATTCAGCCCTATTTTTTGGCTGATTTCTGCACCATTTTGCACCAATCGCCATCACCAGCCATGCTTCACCACATGCTGCTGGACCTTCAGTGGCGCCGCCGCACCTCGCCAAACCACTGCCACCCCTTACCTTCTCCTCTTCCTCTTACTTGTCTACAGCAAGAGGAGGCCTTCCTCCTCTATGTTGCCAAAAAAAATCCCACCCCTTGCTTGACTTGCTGGACATCACTAGATTTGGTTATCCTCCATCACTATTGGGCCATCAGTACCCTAATTTGACTTTCATTAGATGAAATTATTTTGATCGAACCAACTTAGGGTATTGGACACTGCCACTTTGGCCCGCCTGTAAAAGTGTTTGGGATATAAAATTTTATTCTTAAATACATCAAGGCTATTTTTTGATAAAAATATAAATTTTAAATATTAAGTTTTAAGGGAGAATTTTAGAGTTAGAAGATTTAACGGTTGTTTGTACTCACAAGACAAATAATGCAACACTTTTTCTAGATTTATCAAAAAATAAAAAATATTTTTTAGTTAAATTATCTATGGTTTATGAACTTGATGCATAGTATTTATTATTGAACATGCTTTTTTCTAGTATATTATAGGACTCATGGTCGAACATGTTGATTTCAATATGGATTATGCTTGATCGATTTTTGATATTTTTTATTTTTTATGTATCTTTCAATTTGAAATAGAAAATATGTTTTTGAGAAAAAGAGTTTTTATTTGAGATGGATTTGGATTTATAGTCAACTTATATTTTGATACTCTGCAAGTGGGGGTTATACATTGACACTTCGATACCATGTCAATTAAAATTATATGTTGGCATTTCGATACTCTGTCAATGAAGTTATATGTTAGCATTTTGATACCCTGCTAGTGATGATTATATATTGGTACTTTAATATCCTACAAGTGGGGATTATAGTTGTTGGGGGAAAAATGAGTCGTCCCGTAATACCTGGGCGCATGACCACCACGTGCCTGAAGGCGCCCGACCTGGAGGTGCCCGACCTGGGGGCGTCCGACTTTAAGACGTGTAGCCGAGCCCGACGTCCGACCAGGCGCTCGACTCTGAGATGTCCCATCCAAGCACTCGGCCTCGGCCTGATCTCCCTCGGAAGCCCGATTTTGGAGGCCCGACCTTACCTTCCACCTGCTGCGGTCACATCCTTCTACAACTCGACCAGGGGCCATGCCCTGCCACCGCCACTCAACAATTAATGCGCATGGCCTCTACTGATCTCCGGCTCACTTAACAATTAATGCGCATGGCCTCTACTGATCTCCGGCTCACTCAACAATTAATGCGCTTGGCCTCTGCTTACTCAACAATTAATACCATCTACGGACCTCAGGCTCCCCACGATAGATAGTTGAGCTACCCTGCCACGTCTGATCAGCCACGACGACTCACTGACTCTGGCCTGATCTCCCAGGGTAATGCATTAATTCACACGATCATGCTCAATCATGATGGTAACCCGTTCGCCCCGTCGCATCGCAGGTACACTTGTATCCCTCTATAAAAGAAAACCCCCTCACCCTTAGAAGGGGTTGGACTCTGAAACTTTAGAGAGAACTCTCTCTCCCTCCTTCTACACATTAGCTCCCTCTGACTTAAACATCGGAGGGCAGGCGCCGGAAACCCCGGCCATCGGCTTTTTGCAGGTCTTCCGGAGGACGCCGCTCGCTGACGGACCGCCACCTCCCATCTCACGCTGGAGCTCCTCCTTCTCAGTCGACGGCCGCCTCCGGGTCCAAATTCCAGCAACAGCTGGTGCTAGAGGAAGGGACCGAGTTGTGGTTATGAAGTTGAGAAGCAAAGGAGCCTCCAACGTCTCTCGGCGTCCCCCGTCAAGCCCTGGGCACTCTGTCCAGAAATCGCCGCCGAGATCTCCGGCAGACCCAGTCCCCCAGGTCCAGTCGAAGCAGTTCGATACTCTGGTACAGCAAGTTCAGGCCTTGGCCACGGCGGTCCAAGGCCTGCAACGTGTGGAGCCCTTACCGCCTCTACAAGCCCAGGTCCAGCCAGTACTTCCCCCAGACGGACTAGCACCCCAAGGCCAAAATCTTCATGGCTCCTCGAGGGCCAACAACGATGAGCGATGCTGCTGCCAAGGTTCAGCCCGAGCGTCTCCCTGGAGAGAGCCGCCGGGGAGGGGCCTAGGCAATGGGCCGCAGCTATTAGAAGCTGAGTCAGTCCCGGGGTAGCCTGCACCAGAGCAGACTACCGTGGCGATCCCCCAGGATGGAAAACTCGATAGGAAGGTCGAGAGGCTCGAGCACCAGATTGAGGCGCTCCACAGCAAGAAGGCAAGGTGCGAGGGCGACTTTGATTTTACCACTAAGTCCCCATTTTCTCGCCAGATTGAGGATGAGCCGGTCTCACCGAGGTTCAAAATGCCCCAAGTGGAGCCCTACAACGGAACCACCGACCCCCTCGACCATTTGGAAAGTTACCGAGCCCTTATGGCATTGCAAGGGTCCTCGGAGGCTGTGCTCTGCAAGACCTTCCCAGCGACTCTTCGGGGAACAGCTCGGCTTTGGTTCTATGGACTGAAGCCGAACACGGTATCCTCTTTTGAGCAGCTCTGCAGGCAGTTCGCTACCAACTTTGATGCCAGCCGGCGCCAGCGGCGAACGTCAGATTTTCTCCTGGACGTCAAGCAGAAGGAGGGGGAATCCCTCAGAGAATACCTCGACCGCTTTACCGCTGCAACCTAGGAGGTCCGCGAGCTCGACCAATCGATAGCCATGTCGGCACTAAAGACTGGGGCTTGCTCCTACAGATTCCTCTTCTCTATCGAGAAGAGCTTCTCCGCCGACTTCACTGAAATGCTGGCCCGAGCTCGGAAGTATACGAAGGCTGAGGAGGCTATCGCCTCCAGGCGGGGCACGATCGAGCAGGCCTCAAAGAAGCAAAAGAAGCGCCGCGAAGAGCGCGGTCGCTCGAGAAGCCGATCTCCTCGCCGAGATAAGAACCTGCCTCGGCTGAGGAGCCCACCCCGACAGCGAGGATGGCTTCGACCAAGATCCTCGCCTCGACCGAGATCTCCACCGCGGCCACGAATGCCCTCGGGGAAGTATGAGGATTATACTCCCCTTAATGCTCCTCGGGCGCAAATCCTAATGGAGATTGAGAGTCGAGACTACTTCCGACCTCCACCCTCGATGCGGGACCCGGGAGCTCGGCGCAATCCTAGAAAGTATTGCCGCTTCCACCGGGACCTCGGCCGACACAGAGGATTGTTTCTAGCTCCAAGATGAGATCGAGGCGCTTATCCATCACGGAGTACTCAACCGGTTCGTGCGGACCCGGATGAGGAAAGAAGGCCAGTGGAAAATGCCGCATTGCCCGAAAATCCAAATAACAACGGGCTTATCGCCGGCACCATCAACACTATTGGAGGAGGGAGCGCAGCTGAAGATCCAACCGAGAGGAGGACCCCTCCGAAGCGCCCACGCACCTCCGAAGCCATCTTATTCTCGGACAAGGACTTGGAAGGAGTTGAACCTCCTCATGATGATGCTGTGGTCATCTCCATAATTGTAAATAATTTTGATGTAAAACGCGTCCTAGTTGATAATGAAAGCTCGGCAAATATTTTGTACTACGATGCCTATCAAAAAATGGAGATGACGGAAAGCCAGCTGTTCGTCCGATTCCTGCCTACCTAAAAATACGCTAGACAGATCGTTGTTAGAACCGACGAACAAAAGTTGAATTTAAATTATACTCTTACCTTTCCACCTCGAAGAATAGCGGTTGTAAGAGGTCGATCCACAGGGAGGCGATTGGAGTTATATAAAAATTAAAATGTTCACTCGGATTTAAAATCGATTTTTGAATGATAGAAGAAAAACATTATTTTGAGGATGTTGATGGATTCTCTAGTCTACCGGAGAATATTTTTTAATTGAAATTAACTAAAAGACAGGTATTTAAATTCGAAAAGCATTTATTTAATTAATCAAAGAAGAGTTTTGGCATAAATTAAAATGGATAAAAATAAGAAGATTGAAGCGAACACAAATTGCATGAAGGAAGATTTAATTGTATTGCATAAAAAGAAAAATTACAGAAGTTGAAGAGCGGAACTTGAAAATACAGAAATTAAAAACAATAGAAATTAAAGCTTTAACATAAATTGGATGAAAATAGTGCTAGGAAAATTGCAGACTGGAATATAGATTGCATAAAATAAATTTATGGATTGCATAAAAGGACAAGTGCTTACAAGAGTAAGAAAGAAAAGAAAAATATAAAAAATAAAATAAAATATAAAGAACAAGGAACAAGTAACTCGGTTAAACACTTAAAGAAAAGAAGAAAAAAAACATTAAAATAGAATTTCTTTCTTTCTTCTTCTCGGAAAACAGGGCCTCCCCTGTTTTTTTCTTTCTTTCTTTGTGGACCGAAGTAGCCGAGCCTTCTTCTTCCTTGGACCCGCCGACCACCAGCCTTGGACCCGCCGGCCACTCCCTCCGAGCTCCCACCCTCCTCCTTCCTATTTTTTATTCTTTCTTTTCACAAAACAGAGCCATCTCCCCTGTTTGATTTCCTTTTTGATTTTCTTTCTTCTCTCCCAAACCGAGCCCTCTCCCCTGTTCTTCTCTTTTCTGTGGACCCGCCGGCCCCCTTCTTCTTCCTCCTCCTCAACAGCCGAGCACCACCTCCTTTTATAGCTCGCCCCCACTTTGAAGCTGGCTTGAGAATCAAAACGGTGGCGGGATCACGGACGCGTCATGGACAACGGACGAGGCTGAAATGCCGGGATTAGCATCCGTATTATGGGCGGAAGCAGAGGCAGAGGGGGGTCTTGAATCCGGAAGGGAGAAGCGGGGATTTCTTGGAGGAAGGCGTGGAAGCTTGATCCGTGGCGTGTGGGGGAGAATCACGGGCGGACATCTCGAATGGCCGGATCCTTGGACGCGGACGCGGGAGCTTGATCCGTGGAGGGGGTGATTCACGGATGGCTGAATCACGGGCGGAAGGAGAGGGCAGACTGCCGGTGATGCGTGGAATGAAGTTGGGACGTTGCGGATGGAAGGAGCTTGACGCTGATCGTGGGATGCTGGAGATGCGGGCGTTGCGATGCGGACAAACGGTTGGAAGAAGCTGCTTCGAACGGGCGCCTGGGAGGAGGCGTGGATCACGGACGCGACGTCGGAGGCTTGGAGATCGCTCGGGATCATTTGGAGGCTGATCCGGCTGGAAGCTGGGATTTGAGAGGAGCTTGGATCACGCTGCAGTCGGACGGGGGCGGATGCTTCACGGGCATGGGAGGTTGAGCCGATCACGAGATCCTTGGAGCTGAAAAGATGGACGGCTGCGATGGTGCCGTGATCCGTGGGATGCTAGGAGGACTCGTTGAAGATGCGGACGGAGTGGATTTATTTGGGATGTTGATGATTAGCTGGGCGGATGGCTGAGAAGGAAATGATCGCGGGGTCTTGATGTGGGACTGATTTGGAAGGTGATCTGATGGACGGCGTGGGATTTCATGCTTGCATGGCAGCTGGAAAATTTGTTGAGCTCGGGCTGTCGAGCATTGGGCTCAAACCCAATGTTATTGGGTCTCTTAGATTCCTTGCACTCAAACACAAATACAATGTTAATTCATTAATTTTATCATTAAAAATTAATTATAATACTAATTAAGATGGTACAATGATTGCACTTTTGTGCTCTCATCACACCCCCCAACTAGCTTATTGCTAGTCTCTAGCAATTTAGTGCGAAAATGATAAAATGAGAGTGCAAAAGTGTAATTTATTATATAAATATACTAAGATAAATACTCATTTTCGTAGAGCATTACGATTGCACTTAGCACGTGCAACAAGCCTTTAAACCCCTAGGTTACCCTAGTGGACGAGTGTTGTCTCGTGAGGGTTTGCAGTGAAGTTACCCACAAACTTCAATCCCTTTTTTTTTTTTTTTTCGAAATGAAAGTCTAATTTCAAGTACATAACTGATAAGAATTTCAAAAGCTCACAAGGTTTTAATTACTAGGTAGCCCAAATTCTAGGTTAGTATGCAATTTAAGTTGAAGTTATTAAGATTTCTGCTAGGGAGTTGTAATACTTATTTATACTTGAGTGCTTAGTGAAGTCTAGACCATGCACCAGCTAAGGTTTCTGATGAGAGTACAAAAGTGAAATTTTCATATTATCTTAATTAGTATTATAGCTAATCTTTATTAATAAAATTAATTAATTAATGTTTTATTTGTGTCGGAGTGCATGTAATTCAAAAGACCCAAAAATGCTGGATTTTAGCGCAATGCCTGGTAGTTCGAGCTCAACGAATTCCCCAGTGACCGTGATGAGGCGACTCAACAGTTTCTAACATAAAATTTCCATCAATGAGCTGAAGCAAGTGATTTCCCAACATTTTCAAGTGTCCCTGTGCCGTCTCGAAAGTCCCAAAGCAATCCAATTGCTTCTCAAACCTAGTATCCGTTTGGTATCAACTTCCAAATGTTTAAGTCCTCCAACCAACCGTGGCAACATTCATTTTCCTCAGTATTGGAACAAACCCAGCACTCAGCTCTTCAATTCAAGCCACATCGCATCCATGGCTTTCGTCTCCCCTGTTTCAAGAACATTCAAGCCGTATTCAACATCCAATTTATTCCACGCGTCCCAGCCATGAAGAAGAGCATCCCAAGCGATTCGACTTCATCCAGCCGAGTCCTCCACTCCCTTTCCAGCAAATAAGTTCCAGCCATCTGAGGAGTCTTCTCAATCGCAGCTTCCAAACGTTCGTCATCTCCGAGCGTTTCTTCCCAGCAGCGTCCGTTCGCATCCCGCCTCAACAACCCCCCATCCGTTCCTGCAGCCGAAGAGTCCCAAGCATTCAAATCCCAGCAGCGTCCTTCTGTCTTCCCTTCAACATGCTGAAGGTGTCTATAAAAGAGGGGGAGAGCCATCCGGTGAAAGGGGGAAGCAGCCAACGAGAGAGCGGTCCGAGAGAAGGCAGCCGCACGGGTTCATTCCTACACAGCCGACGGGAGAGGAGAAATCAGCCGGCGAGGAAGGAGAGAACCATCCGGAGGAGGAAGAGGAGGAAGCGAGGGGAGGTCACGGAACCAAGGAAGCCAACTTCTTTCCCAGCCGAGCGAGAGAGGAGAAGAGGCCACGGACGGGAGAAGAAGAAGAGAAGATTCAAGGAAAACAGAGTGCTCTTTTTCCTTGAGAGAAGAAAGATAAAAAAAGGGGTTTATGTTTATTTTATTTATTTTATGCTAATCCATTTTATAAAATGTTCCCATTTCATATGAGTAGCTAAATCTTCTCTAGCTAAGGCTAGGAAAAAGCCTAGTATTTTCTTCATGTATTTCATTTAATCATCAATGGGATTTTAATGTTTTTGATTTAATTTATGGTGCAGGAAATTTATAAAAATTATTTCAAACTTATATATTTTCTTTGATTTGTTATTTCTCCCGGGTATAACAAATGCTTAGAAATCCCTGTAGTTTAAAATAGAATTACTGTAACGCTGCCCATAAAACTAAATCTATTTAACTGAGATAATAGATGATTTTAGGAAAAGCATGATGAAATGCTAGGCTGAATCCTGATGCCTTAGTTATATTTTGTCAATCCGAATATTATTTAGCCTTTAGTTTTTGTTCACTGTCAAATCCCTGTGGATTCGATCTCGGTCTCACCGAGAAAATTACTTTGCTACACCCTATACTTGGGGTATCCTACGTTTAATTTCCCTTTTTAAAAGAGCAAGATTAAAAGCGTAGCAAGTTTTTGGCGCCGTTGCCGGGGATTTGCAACGTGCGAACGAGAACAAGGCTGCAAATTTCAACTCTTTATTTCTAGTTCTTCAATTTTTCTTTATTTTTAACACAGCTGAAATTTCAAATCTTTTCAGATTCAAGGGCGACACAAAGCAGGACCAGTAACGAGGAAGATCAAGATCACATTTTTGGATTCCCGGAGTGAACGAACTCCGGCCGTGAGTATTTAAATTAATTTTCCTGTTTTGTTCATACTAGTCCTATTTTTCCTAGATTAAAATTTTACTCTTATTTAAAAAATTAAAAAAAATATTAATTAAAATAAAAAAATAATAAAAAATAATAATAATAATAAAAAATAGCTAGTTTGCTTGATCAACTATTCAAATGCAATTTAATGTCATGACATAAAATGTTAAAAATTTTCTTGATTGTTGCATATAGTATAAAGCATTTGCATAAAATAATCTAAGGGCTGAACCCATTAACAAGATAAGGTCGGGATTTCATCACTCGTCCTTAGCCCAAAAATCATCCAAGTGCATAAATATCCTAAGCCTAATTAAAATCAACTAGACGTTGGCCCCTAAGGATATTCGAGCTCAATAGGACGAAGACCACTGAAAGTTGCACCAATTTTGCTCTATGACCCCGGTCGATGTCTAGGCAAGCTTTGTCCCTCTAAGTGATTGAAGGGAGACAGTTTCTGTTCGAGGAAAGTGGGTTTTAAGTGGGACCTTTGCTATACGCATCGTGACCCCTCCACTTACCTGGGAGCTTACCTGGTCGACTAGGTTATTAGACCGGATTGGAGGCTTAAGTGTACTCTTCAAACCAGTTAGGAGCTGTCTAGAAATTTTTAGGAAAATATTAGAAATAAGGGTGCTATGCTTTGATACTATTTGATTGTGAATAATTTTAGTAGCAGGGTGTCAATATTCATAGCTTTAGGTAATATTCATACTCATCCAAAACTCTAAAAAATATATATATATACAAAATAAATAAATAAATAAATAATAATTAATTAATAATAATAATAAAAAAATCGACTGGTTAATTGGTCAGTATATGCGGTTGTGGCAAAGGGATAAAACGAAAAGATTATTTCGAGTTGAATCAAGGGATAAAAGTTCAAATAATCAAATGGAAGATAATGGTAGTAATCAGGGAGATAATGAATTTCAAGATGACTTACCTATTAGAACGCTTCGTGATTATCTACAACCCACTAGGATCAGTACCCCATCCTGTATGGTTATTCCTACTGCTGCGGGAGCCTTTGACATGAAACCAGGAATAATCCAATTACTCCCAAAGTTTCATGGACTTGACTCCGAAAGTCCCTACTTGCACCTAAAAGAATTTGATGAAGTGTGTTCAACACTTCAATTTAATAATATCAATGAAGAGGTAGTGAAGCTTAAGTTATTTCCCTTTTCTTTAAAGGAAAAAGCTAAGTCATGGTTACACTCCTTAAGGCCTAGGACCATAGCCACCTGGCAAGAAATGACAAGAGAATTTTTAAAGAAATTCTTCCCAACACATAAAACAAACACACTTAGAAGAAATATCATGAACTTTGCACAAAAAGATGGAGAAATATTTTTTCAGTGTTGGAAAAGATTTAAGGACCTTCTCCTTGCTTGCCCACATTATGGATATGAAATTTGGAGGGTCATTAGTTTCTTTTATGATGGTTTGTCCTCCAATATGAGACAATTTGTAGAAATGATGTGTAATGGTGAATTTATGAATAAAGAACCAGAGGAAGCCTGGGACTATTTTGATCTGTTGGCAGAAAATGCACAGGCCTGGGATACAATAGATAAGAACGAGAAACCTCAAAAATCGACTAATACTAAAGGAGGAATGTATCATGTTAAAGAAGAAAATGATGTAAATTTAAAGATTGCTAATCTAACTAGGAAGGTTGAAGCCATTGAATTAAGCAGAGCCAATACAGGAAAGACACCTACTATAGATGAAAGTATTTGTGAAATCTGTGAGAGTAATGCACACTTAACCAAGGATTGTCCTACAATCCCCGCCTTCCAAGAAGTGTTGCATGATCAAGCGAATTTCACAAATGCTTATAAGAGACCATTTCCTGAAACATATAATCCTAGTTGGCGAAACCATCCTAATTTTAGTTGGAGACATGGACCCACTGCCAATGAATCTCAAGGGAATTCCATACCCTATGTGCCACCCCATAAGAGATCTCTTGAGGATACTTTGCAGGCATTCATGCAAGGGCAGACCCAGATAAATCAGAATACCATGCAGTCACTTCAAGAACTTAAAAATTCTGTAGGTAGAATTGAGGCTCAACTCAATGTTAGGGAAAAAGGGACATTTCCAGCCCAACCTCAATCTAACCCAAAGGGTCAACATGAGGTCCATGAAGCAAGTTCATCCCAACCTAAATTTGAGCAAGTAAAGTCTGTCACAACCCTTCGGAGTGGAAAAATAATTAACAAAGAAATTCCAACAAAAGATGACAAACTTAAAAAATCTATTGAAAAGAATGATGAAGATGATAATGAACAAAATGATCCAATACTGCATCATAAGATAGTTGCTCCATTTCCTCAGCGCTTGCTTGCAGCTAAAAAGGGAATACCTGATCAAGAAATTTTGGAAATCTTTAAACAAGTAAAGATTAACATTCCTCTATTAGATGCCATTAAGCAGATCCCATCTTATGCCAAATTTTTAAAAGATCTTTGTACCATAAAGCGAAAGCTTTACGTACAAAAGAAAGCTTTTCTAACTGAACAGGTGAGTGCTATTCTCAAACACAACACCCCACCTAAATATAAAGATCCTGGTTGTCCTACCATATCTTGCCTCATAGGAAACTTCAGGATACAACGAGCCCTTCTGGATTTAGGTGCTAGTGTTAACTTACTGCCCTATTCAGTTTATGAACAATTAGGACTTGGTGAACTAAAACCCAACAAGGTTACTCTCCAACTTGCCGATCGATCTATAAAGATACCAAGAGGTATAGTCGAGGATGTACTTGTCCAAGTTGATAAATTCTATTTTCCAATCGACTTCATAGTATTAGATACCCTGCTTGTCATGAATTGTACCACTCCAATACCTGTCATTCTAGGCCGCCCATTTCTAGCTACTTCCAATGCTTTAATCAACTGTCGAAATGGAATAATGAAAATGTCATTCGGGAATATGACTATAGATTTTAATATATTTAACATTTGTAAACAACCCGATAATGACAATGAAAATGATGAAATTCATGGAGTTAATCTGATCGACTCCATTGTAGAAGATGTTCTTGTCCCATCTCTTTCTTCTGATCCTTTAGAAACATGCCTAACTCATTTCGGAAATACAGATATCAACCAAAATTTTAGAGAAATCAGTGCTATATTAGATTCAGCTCCTTTGTTGGATACAGATAGGTGGAAATCTCGTTTTGAAGAATTGCCCACACGCAACAATAGTCCTCTACCATCTAGTGTTCAAGCACCTAAACTTGAGCTAAAGCCTTTGCCATCCGAGCTCAAGTACGCATACCTTGGTCAAGAAGAGACCTTTCCTGTGATCATATCATCCCAACTCGAACAAAATCAGGAATTAAAATTATTAGAAATTCTTAAAGAGCATAAGGGAGCATTAGGGTGGACAATTGCTAATATCAAGGGAATTAGTCCCTCAATTTGCACTCATAGAATCCACTTAGAAGTTGATGCCAAACCTTCTCGTCAACCTCAACGTCGATTAAACCCAAACATGAAGGATGTGGTTAGAGCAGAAGTTCTGAAACTTCTGGATGCGGGTATGATCTACCCAATTTCAGATAGTAAATGGGTAAGTCCAACCCAAGTGGTCCCGAAAAAATCTGGTGTTACTGTAGTCAAAAATGCCAACAATGAATTAGTTCCAACTAGGGTCCCCACTAGTTGGCGTGTATGCATTGACTATAGGAAACTTAATTCTGTCACTAGGAAGGATCATTTTCCTCTACCTTTTATTGATCAAATTTTAGAAAGGTTAGCGGGTCATAAATATTATTGCTTCCTAGATGGCTATTCAGGTTACAACCAAATTGCAATTGATCCTAAAGATCAGGAAAAGACCACTTTTACATGTCCTTTTGGCACATTTGCTTACAAGAGAATGCCTTTTGGATTATGTAATGCTCCTGCAACCTTCCAAAGATGCATGCTCAGTATTTTTTCTGACATGGTTGAGCGTTTTTTGGAAGTCTTCATGGATGATTTTTCTGTTTTCGGCTCCTCTTTTGAAAACTGTATAGACCATTTAAGGCTAGTCTTAATTCGGTGTGAGGAGAAGAATCTAATCTTAAACTGGGAAAAGTGCCATTTCATGGTAACTAGGGGAATTGTTCTCGGGCATGTCATTTCATCTGAAGGAATTGAAGTAGACAAGGCTAAAATTGATTTAATTGCTAACTTACCCAACCCAAAAACTATCAAAGATATACGCTCATTTTTGGGTCATGCAGGATTTTATAGGAGATTCATTAAAGATTTTAGCTCAATATCTAAACCCTTATGTAATCTCCTTCAGAAGGAAACCCAATTTGTGTGGTCTGAAGAATGTCAAAAAGCTTTTGATAAACTTAAAAGCTTGCTGACCTCTGCTCCCATCATGCAACCACCTGACTGGTCACTTCCTTTTGAAATTATGTGTGATGCTAGTGAATATGCAGTTGGGGTAGTTCTAGGGCAAAGAAAAGAAAGAAAGCCTTATGTTATTTACTATGCAAGTAAGACTTTAAATAGTGCACAAATGAATTACACCACTACGGAAAAAGAACTACTCGCCGTAGTATTTGCACTAGAAAAATTTAGGTCTTACTTGATTGGATCCAAAATCATTATCTACACTGACCATGCTGCCCTTAAGTACCTTCTTTTAAAAAAGGATGCTAAGGCGCGTTTGCTTAGGTGGATCCTTCTGCTCCAAGAATTTTTTCTAGAAATAAGAGATAAAAAGGGGGTAGAGAATGTAGTAGCTGATCACTTGTCCCGTCTCACTTTTCCAGATTTCTTAGACAATTCACCCATAAAAGACACTTTCCCTGATGAGCAACTGTTTGAGATCACATCTTCACCCTGGTTTGCAGACATTGCAAATTTTCTAGTCACAGGTGAACTACCAAGTCATTGGAATAAACAAGACAAAAGAAAATTTTTGATTGAAATAAAAATTTTTTTTTGGGATGATCCTTATCTTTTCAAATACTGCCCAGATCAAATTATTAGGAGATGTGTACCTAATGACGAATTTATTAGTGTCATTTTCTTTTGTCATTCTGAAGCTTGCGGTGGTCATTTCTCTGCTAAGAAAACGGTTGCAAAAATTTTACAGTGCGGTTTCTATTGGCCCACCTTGTTTAAAGATTCCCATAATTTTTGCAAAGCTTGCGAGCGTTGTCAAAAGTTAGGTGGGATAACTCGTAGGAATATGATGCCCCTCAACCCAATTTTAATTATCGAAATATTTGATTGTTGGGGAATAGATTTTATGGGCCCATTTCCTCCTTCATTCGGAAATTTGTACATCCTAGTAGCTGTAGATTATGTCTCCAAATGGATTGAGGCAATTCCTTGCAAACATAATGACCACAAAACTGTTCTAAAATTTTTAAAGGAAAACATTCTTTCTAAATTTGGAACACCTCGAGCCATCATCAGTGATGGGGGTTCACACTTCTGTAATAAGCCCTTTGAGGCTTTAATGCGAAAATATGGGATCACCCATAAAATCGCCACCCCTTATCATCCACAAACAAGTGGACAAGTTGAAGTATCAAATCGATCAATTAAGAATATTCTGGAAAAAAACGGTTAACCCAAATCGCAAAGACTGGTCCTTGCGTTTAACTGATGCACTTTGGGCTTATCGTACTGCTTATAAAACTCCGATTGGTATGTCTCCGTACCGTCTTATTTTTGGCAAACCTTGTCACTTGCCTGTGGAATTGGAGCATAGGGCATACTGGGCTATTAAGAGATTTAATTTTGATATGGATAAGGCTAGTTCACTACGCAAACTTCAACTTAATGAACTAGAGGAAATCAGGAAGGAAGCATATGAGAATGCTCGAATTTATAAGAACAAAATGAAAGTCTTTCATGATAGAAATATTATGAGAAAAACATTTGAGCCTTCCCAGAAAGTTTTATTGTATAATTCAAGACTTCATTTATTTCCAGGAAAATTGAGATCTAGATGGACCGGCCCATTTATAGTTAAAACTGTTTATCCGTATGGAACCGTTGAACTAGAGAATCCAAACACCGGTAATATTTTTAAAGTAAATGGCCAACGTTTGAAGTTATTTTTGGACAACTTTACCCCAGAGGTTGAATCGACCAATCTGGGAGACCCTGTTTATCAGGATTGATCTCTATATCTGCTAGAGATCCTCTGTTTGTACATAATTTTTCTTTCTTTCATATGACAATTGGTGAGCAACAGCAGTGTGCAGTCATTCTATCAGGTAAATTCTCACCTTTAGCCTTATTATACTTCATACAATCATATTTAATGCACTCATGTTGAAACATTGGGGACAATGTTGAATTTAAGTTGGGGGGAGAGATTACTATATTTTTCTATATATCATACCAATTGTCATATATTTCAAAAAAAAAAAAAATATATTTAAACATATATGTTGTAGTCATTTAATTACCACTATATTTTTCAAAGAAATAAACATGTGCAGCTATTAAGGCAAGGAGCATTATGACTTATCAGAGACCTATTACTAGATCCCCACATAGGTATTCAATGACAATAGGAAGGCCTCAGGAGTTCACTTGTTTTACCTACTTGTTTGTTGATCTTATTCGCAAGAAAGTACGAGTGTCCTTATCCTAAAGTTCATGATTTGGTTCTCACATAAAGATTGAGTTTGAAATTCCCGGCTAGATCACCTGGGTGCCTTATGTTCTGACCTTGGTTGACCTATAGTCACAATACAGTCACGTTACATATGTATATATATATATATATATATATATATATATATATATATATATAAAGAGAGAGAAATAATACAGTTTGTCTTCACTGAGTAACCGGGCCTCTTGCCTACAAAGCAGCGAGTGTTCGCGTAAAAAGGTGAAAATAACTGAAATAAGTGATTAGTCTGGCCTCGTGGCGTAGTCTGGTTCGAGTAATTAAGTCCGAGGGGTGTTTCACCTAATGCCTTGAGCCAACTGGATCAAGAGTCATTGACCCAAAGCTCGTTACATGGACCTTACTAGAGCCTAATGGAGTTGGACTGTTGTAGTCATTGTGTTAAAAAAAAAAAAGAAAAAAAAAGAAAAAAAAATAATAATATTTTAAACATGAGTGAGTTAGTTAAACTTAAACCAAGTGACATGTGGATGACTGGTTTGACTCCATTATTTTAGAACTCTGTGTACCTGGGATGTCTAGTTGGGATTGATAGCTTCATTTTTATATGCGAACCATTCTGGATAAATAACATGTGATATTCAGAAAATTTAGTGGATCGGGAGCTAACAAATGATAGTTAACACTTGTGAATTTGAGTAGTGCACCTAGAACTCAAGGGGTACCCAATTGTGGTGGAGGTATAGGTGTTCTGAGACGTCACATTTACATTTGCCTTAAGGGTTGCTATGTACTAAAGTATTTTCTAACTTAAAAACGATGTTTGTGGGTAACATCACTGCAAACCCTCACGAGACAACACTCGTCCACTAGGGTAACCTAGGGGTTTAACGGCTTGTTGCACGTGCTAAGTGCAATCGTCAATGCTCTACGAAAGTGAGTATTTATTTTAATTCATGCATATTAATAAACAATACTTTTGCACTCTCATTTTATCATTTTTACACTAAATTGCTAGAGACTAGCAATAAGCTAGTTGGGGGGGTGTGATGAGAGTACAAAAGTGAAATTTTCATATTATCTTAATTAGTATTATAGCTAATCTTTATTAATAAAATTAATTAATTAATGTTTTATTTGTGTCGGAGTGCATGTAATTCAAAAGACCCAAAAATGCTGGATTTTAGCGCAATGCCTGGTAGTTCGAGCTCAACGAATTCCCCAGTGACCGTGATGAGGCGACTCAACAGTTTCTAACATAAAATTTCCATCAATGAGCTGAAGCAAGTGATTTCCCAACATTTTCAAGTGTCCCTGTGCCGTCTCGAAAGTCCCAAAGCAATCCAATTGCTTCTCAAACCTAGTATCCGTTTGGTATCAACTTCCAAATGTTTAAGTCCTCCAACCAAACCGTGGCAACATTCATTTTCCTCAGTATTGGAACAAACCCAGCACTCAGCTCTTCAATTCAAGCCACATCGCATCCATGGCTTTCGTCTCCCCTGTTTCAAGAACATTCAAGCCGTATTCAACATCCAATTTATTCCACGCGTCCCAGCCATGAAGAAGAGCATCCCAAGCGATTCGACTTCATCCAGCCGAGTCCTCCACTCCCTTTCCAGCAAATAAGTTCCAGCCATCTGAGGAGTCTTCTCAATCGCAGCTTCCAAACGTTCGTCATCTCCGAGCGTTTCTTCCCAGCAGCGTCCGTTCGCATCCCGCCTCAACAACCCCCCATCCGTTCCTGCAGCCGAAGAGTCCCAAGCATTCAAATCCCAGCAGCGTCCTTCTGTCTTCCCTTCAACATGCTGAAGGTGTCTATAAAAGAGGGGGAGAGCCATCCGGTGAAAGGGGGAAGCAGCCAACGAGAGAGCGGTCCGAGAGAAGGCAGCCGCACGGGTTCATTCCTACACAGCCGACGGGAGAGGAGAAATCAGCCGGCGAGGAAGGAGAGAACCATCCGGAGGAGGAAGAGGAGGAAGCGAGGGGAGGTCACGGAACCAAGGAAGCCAACTTCTTTCCCAGCCGAGCGAGAGAGGAGAAGAGGCCACGGACGGGAGAAGAAGAAGAGAAGATTCAAGGAAAACAGAGTGCTCTTTTTCCTTGAGAGAAGAAAGATAAAAAAAGGGGTTTATGTTTATTTTATTTATTTTATGCTAATCCATTTTATAAAATGTTCCCATTTCATATGAGTAGCTAAATCTTCTCTAGCTAAGGCTAGGGAAAAGCCTAGTATTTTCTTCATGTATTTCATTTAATCATCAATGGGATTTTAATGTTTTTGATTTAATTTATGGTGTAGGAAATTTATAAAAATTATTTCAAACTTATATATTTTCTTTGATTTGTTATTTCTCCCGGGTATAACAAATGCTTAGAAATCCCTGTAGTTTAAAATAGAATTACTGTAACGCTGCCCATAAAACTAAATCTATTTAACTGAGATAATAGATGATTTTAGGAAAAGCATGATGAAATGCTAGGCTGAATCCTGATGCCTTAGTTATATTTTGTCAATCCGAATATTATTTAGCCTTTAGTTTTTGTTCACTGTCAAATCCCTGTGGATTCGATCTCGGTCTCACCGAGAATATTACTTTGCTACACCCTATACTTGGGGTATCCTACGTTTAATTTCCCTTTTTAAAAGAGCAAGATTAAAAGCGTAGCAGTTTCGGATCTCCAAAATATCGCTAATATTAGTAGTTTCCAAGAATTGGTCGGACAAGACCTATTTGCTGATTCAAAATCATCTTTTCTGCAGGATTTCGAGAGCTGTGGATATTTACTTTAATACCTCATGGGCTTTATATGTAATATTCCAGTTTACTCGAATTTTTACAACGACGGCTTTCACACTATTGTCTTTTTTAAGGTCAATATACATTTTTTTGTTTTTCATTTTTTTCTTCTCTTTTTTTTTCTTTTTTTTTTTTGATTGAGAAATGATAATGTATATATTGTGTACTTTTACTCCTGTGATGATTCCTCCATGTAGCAAGCAATTAGTCGACAATTCTCACACCAGTTGGTATGAGGTATCGGGCATCAAGACTCCCCTACGGACCTATGCTCGGGTTCCTCATCACAAGCCCGCTGACCTTTGACAATAGGTAGCCCTTTTCGATATACCTGACTAAATCCACCAAATATTTTTTTTTTTGGATCAAAAAAGGATGGTTCATCAGGATTCGAGGTTGCTACCATATTCTCAACACAATGTCGAACCTATACCTTAGAAAATGCAGGCCAGATGTGTTGTGAAATTCAAAGCACTAATTAGCTTACAACTCACTAAAAGGAACTTAATAAAAAGAACTCACTTTGCACTACTTCCAACTAGTCATTGGGCTCTTAGATTTTATATACCTTGTGTGTTTGTAATTTTTTGATTTTTTTTTAAAATTTCAAAAAATTTTAACTAATTTTTTTTTCATTATTTTTATAAAATTTCAAATGCTTAAAAATACCCCCAAACCTAAATCTAACATTGTCCTCAATGTTAAAGAAAAATTAAAGCAGTAAGAGGACAGAGGAGAAATTACCTGACATGGGTAGGTAAATTGAAAATTGGGGCAAAATCTTCCAAACCTGCATGTTAGTAATTTATTGAATTTTTTTTATTATTATTTTTTTTATTATTTTTTTAATTAGAAGATATTTACATGTTGGGTTGCCTCCCAAGAGCGCTAAGTTTTATGTCTTCAGCCAGACAATTCCGATTTACTCATAATAGACAGGGTCGGTCAGAAGTGTCTCCTCGACTTCTGGACTCAGATACTCAAGGTATGGTTTTAAACGATGTCCATTGACTTGAAAAGACCTACTATCCTTGGTATTGCATATTACTACTGCACCATGTGGATGCACTTTCTCTACCGTGTATGGGCCAGTCCAGCGAGATTTAAGTTTTTCAGGGAATAGATGTAATCGAGAATCATACAAAAGAACTTTTTGTCCTTGGTGAAACTCTTTACGAGTAATCATTTTATCATGCATGATTTTCATGCGATTTTTGTACTTCTTAACACACTCGTAAGCATCGTTTCCTAATTTCTTCAAGCTCGTCGAGCTGTAGCTTTCTATGTTCTCCTGCCTTGTCGAGATCGAAATTTAGGCGTTTAATTGCCCAATAGACCTTGTGTTCTAACTCGACAGGTAAATGGCAAGCCTTGCCATAGACAATCCTATATGGGGACATTCCAATTGGTGTTTTGTAGGCCGTTCGATATGCCCACAATGCATCCGTTAACCTAAGGGACCAATCCTTTCGTGATGGGTTGACAGTTTTTTCAAGGATGGTCTTGATTTCTCTATTGGAAATCTCAACTTGTCCACTTGTTTGTGGATGATATGGTGTACCGACCTTGTGGGTGATGTTTGTACTTCCTAGCAAGGGCTTTAAAAATTCTATTGCAAAAATGTTTCCCCCCCATCACTAATGATAGCACGAGGGGTGCCCAAAGCGAGCGAAGACAGACTCCTTAAGAAAACTTGATCACTACTTTGTGATCATTGGTCTTACACGCGATAGCCTCAATCCACTAGATTACATAGTCAACAGCTAGGAGTATGTACTGGTGCCCAAATGACATAGGAAAAAGGACCCATAAAAATCAATACCCCAAACATCAAAGATTTCTAGCAATTAAGATCGGGTTCAGGGCATCTCATTTTTTCTTGAAATTTTTTCTAGTCTTTGACATCGGTCACATGCTTTACAATAACTCGTGTGAGTCATGAAATAGTGTGGGCCAATAGAATCCGCACTGCCAAAACCCTTTGCAGCCCGTCTTTTTACCACTGAAATGACCACCACAAAGCGGTGGTCATGACAAAAGAAAAGGACTTTCCTTTGTTCGTATTCAGGGATACACCGGTCGGATGATCTGATCAGGGCAATATTTAAATAGGTATGGTTCATCCCAGAAATACCAACTTCACATGAGCTAGAAAGCGAAATGTGCTCTGTTTGGTCCAAGAGCTGGGCATTTGTTCAGTAACGAGGTAGTTGACTATGTCAGCATACCATGGAACATTGGTATGGGAAATCATCATTAGTTGTTCATCCCGAAAAAGTTTCGGATACAGGTAAGGATTCTGCAGATGACTCAACAATCAGTCTGGACAAGTGGTCAGCTACTACATTTTTCAGATCCCTTTTTATCTCGAATTTCGAGATCAAATTCCTGGTAGCAATAGGACTCCAACGAATGAGCCTTGCCTTAGCATCCTTCTTTGCTGAGAAGGTACTTAAGGGCGACATGATCGGAATAAACAAGAACCTTAGATCCTATCAGGTAGGGACGAAATTTATCTAGGGCAAAAAAACAACTGCCAACAATTCTTTTTCAGTGGTGGAATAGTTGAGTTGGGGCGTCATTCAGAGTTTTGCTCGCATAAGGAATAACATGGGAAGCTTCTCTACTCGCTGACCTAAGACAGCACCTATGGGCATAATCGGATGCATCACACATGATTTCAAAAGACGACTCCAATCAGGACACCTTATGATGGGGTGCTGAAGTCAATTCAGACTTCAGTCTTTCGAAAGCAGTTACACAAGTTGGTGAAAAATTGAAACAGTATCTTTGGCCAACAAATCACATAAGGGTTTGATATTTTGCTAAAATCCTTGATAAAACGACGGGTAAAAACCCGCATGCCCTAAAAATGATCGAATTTCCCCTAATAGTCTTAGGAGGTGGCCAATTTAGCAATTAATTCTACTTTGGCCTTATCCACCTCAATTCCCCTTTGTGACCACAATGTGTCCTAAAACAATTCCTGATTCTACCATGAAATGACACTTTTCCCAGTTAAGAACTAAGTTTTTATCTTTACAGCGTTCTACAACAAGTGTCAAGTGGTGGCAGACATTCATCGAAATTGGATCCAAATACAGAAAAATCATCCATTGAAAACTTCTAAAAATTTTTCCACCATGTCGGAGAAAATACTCATCATACACCGTTGGAATGTAGCTGGTGCATTGCATAGCCCAAAAGGCATGCGACGATAGGCAAAAGTGCCATAAGGACAGGTGAATGTGGTTTTCTCTTGATCCTCACGTGCGATAGGGACTTGGTTATATCCAGAATAACCATCGAGGAAACAGTAATGGGAGTGGCCAGCTAGCCGTTCTAGCATTTGATCGATGAAGGGTAGAGGAAAGTGGTCTTTCCTAGTCATGGCATTAAGCTTCCTATAGTCGATGCATACTCGCCATCCCAGTTTGGACTCGAGTAGGGACTAACTCATTGTGATCATTTTTCACCACAGTGATGCCAGACTTTTTAGGTACGACTTGAACTGGGCTTACCCACTGACTATCAGAAATAGGATATATAATCCCTGCATCTAAAAGCTTGATGACCTCGGCTCGAACTACGTCCTTCATGATTGGATTAAGTCGCCTTTGTGGTTCTCTAGAAATTTTTGCATCTTCTTCTAGATGGATTTTATGTTGGACCACAGAAGGACTAATCCCCTTAATATCAGCTATAGACCAACCGATAGCTTCCTGATTCTTCGAAGGATACTTAACAGCTTCTCTTCCTGTTCTTTAGTTAGATTCGATGCAATTATAACAGGTAAGGTCTTGTTTTCTCCAAGAAATGCATACTTCAAGTTTTCGGGAAGGTCTTTAAGTTCTAGTTGTGGAGGTTTGACATTGGATGACACTAGCTGAGATTCCGAAATAGGCAATGATTCAAACTTGGTGGCCCATCTGCTAGTATCCATCACAGGAATGGAATCTAACAATGCATTAACCTCTTGACTTGACTCACAATCTTGACCAAAATTAGCCAAACATCTTTCTAATGGGTCAGAATAACTCGACTCTTCAAAAGAACTGCTAATTATATTCTCAATCATGTGAATTTCTTCCAAATCGTCCATCTCAGTTGACTGACTACTACTATGAAAAACATTGAGCTGGACAGTCATGTTCCCAAAGGCTAGAGTCATTATTCCATTTCGGCAACTAATCACAGCATTTGAAGTGGCCAAAAATGGTCTACCTAGGATCACCGGGATGTGACTTTCTGGATTTTTTACTGGTTCAGTTTCAAGGACTACAAAATCCACAGGGTAGTAGAATTCATTAACTTTTACAATCACATCCTCACAATTCTTTGGGATACTTCACAGTCCTATCTGCTAATGACAAGGTAATGTTTGTGGGTTTTAATTCCCCCAAACCTAGTTCGGTGTAGACAGAATAGGGTAATAGGTTTACACTTGCTCCTAAGTCTAATAGGGCTCTCCGAATGATGGTTTCTCCTATTTTAATTTCAACAGTGGGGCAACCAGGGTCCTTGTATTTTGGGGCAATCTGTTGTTGAATAAGAGATGAGGCTTGTGCGCCATCACAGCTTGCCTAGGAATACTGGTTTTCCTTTTCACCGTGGTTAGGTCTTTTAAGAATTTTGTATAGGAGGGGATCTGTCTGATGGCATCTAGGAAGGGTAAATTTATTTGAACATTTTTAAAGACTTCCATGATTTCATCGTACTGAGATTTTTTCTTTGAGTCTTGTAGTCTACTAGGAAAGGGAGCCTTAGGTGTGTAAGTTTCTATTGGTTTCTCCTCTATTCCTTGTGTTCCCTGTTCTTGTGCCTTTTTCTGGGTGGGGTTTGGTTCATTTTTCTTCTTTTTCTTGCACAGGAAGTTGGACTTTGTTGTCCACTTGCTTGCCAGACCGTAAAGTGGTAATTGCCTGGACTTCATGGGTAGGGTTTCCATTAGAATCAATCTGAAACTGGCCTCTCGGCCCTTGATTCTGTTGCCTACTAGGTACTGGCTGACTGGGCAATTCACCTCTCTTCCTATCCCCTAGAGAGTTAGCTATTTGGCTCAGACTAACCTCAAGTTTTGCAATCGCTTGCGCATGGAATTGGTTAGTCTGGGTTTGAGCCATGTTGGTCTGTTGTTGCTGTTGGATGAAGTCTTGTTGCTGCTTCATCATGTTAGCCATCATGGCTTCAAATGAGATTGTTGTGGGAGGGATGTATAAGTAGGTATAGGATGGAGCCAATGATTGGTTTATTTGTGATGGACCTATCCTGGAAAATTCTTCTGAAAACCTGGTGGACCACCTTGATGCTGAATAGGTTCATTTTGCTTGTATGAGAAATTTGGGTGGAACCTATTATCAGGGTGGTAGACTGGGCTGAATGAATTGGGAGTGGGCTTCTTGAAGGCACTATATGATTTAGAGCATTTGCCTGCTCAGCCTTAATGTTGGGTAAACTAGGACAACACTCCACTAGATGCTCAGAACTGTTACACAAGATACATAAACTATGTGACTCGTGATCCACTTTCATGATGGGATTTAACTCTTTATATGAACTCGAGCTAGTGGAAACAGTGAAAGCATCAAACTTTTTGCTTAAGTTGTTCATTCCAGTCACCAGATTGGACATGACATTTTTGAGTTCTGGGTCTGCTTTCATTTCATAATTACCTGATTTCTAGACCCGAACTCATCTCTATTTACTTCCTCACCATAGCTACTCCAATTTTGGGCGTTCTCGGCTAAGTCAACAAGAAATTCATAGGCTTGATGGGGTTTGGTTCATGAACCTACCCTTGTGCATGGACTCAATCATGTTTCTATGTGCCGGAGGTAGTCCTTTAAAAGAATGTACTAGATCAGCCTTGTCAAGCCCATGGTGCGGGCACTTGACCAAAAGATCATGGAATCTTTCCCAAAGTTGGAAAAATTCCTCCTCAGATTTTCCTCTAAAAGTTCTATGGCATCCTTAATTTTTTCAGTTTTACCATGGGATAGAACTTAGCCATGAACTTCCTAGATAGTTGTTCCCATGATGTGATGGAATTTGAAGCAAGGGAATACAGCCATGCAGCAGCACGATCCTCTAAAGTCATGGGAAAAACCTTAATTTAATACCCTCTTCATCTAAATTTTGATTTCTAAACGTTTGACAGATTGTCAAAAATTTGTTTAGATGAATGTAGGGTTGTTCACTCTCGAACCCATGAAACTTGGGTAACATGTTTATTGTTGCAGCCCGAATCTCGAATTGGGCTGCATTATTAATTGGTAATACTATGCAAGTAGGGGGACTAGCGGATGCGGGTGCAAACAATTCATTCAGGGTTCTAATATGTTCACCCATTGTAGAGATCGACGGTTGGTTTACAGTTCGCAGGTTGTGATGAAAAGTTCTGTCAATCTCAGGATCAAATGGGGTTAACTTATCCCTTAATGACCTTCTACCATGCATACATTATCACAACTTAATTAGACTCGACTCCTAAAATGAACGAAATCCTAAAAGAAAGAGAAGGGCTAGACACAGATGACCACAACCAACACCACACAATTTGACCCTATTAGTCTTAGTTAAAGAGGTTTAGTAGCTTCTTAAATCTAGTTGCACAGAGATTATCAGGTTAAAAAGTTCCTGAAATTCTCTCCTAGATTAGACAGCTCCTAATCTCCCTTTCAGATTAAGCTTGAGCTTACCAGTTAAGCAATCCAGTAACCAGTGACCAGAAAGTCCCGGGGTGTGTGGTGGTGCCAGAAGGGATACACCGATACCACAATACCCGTAACAGTTCTCACTGTTGTAAAACTTTCTAGACATCACCAATTACTAAATCTCACTGGAGTGGCTTTCAGCCGCTTCTTTCCAAGAGCCTAATTGAGCTCGAAAACCCTAAGGCCAACGTCTAATTTGATTTTAATTTAATTTGGCTTAGGATAAGTATGCAAGGTGGTGATTTTTGGGCTAAGGACAGGTAATGACTTCCGACCTTATCTTTTTAATGGGTTTTGCCCTTAATTACTTTATGCAAATGCTTAATACTAAATGCAGCAAATAATCAATATTTTTTTTAAAGTTTATGCAATGTCATTAGGTTGTACTGATTAAATGAGCAAGCAATTTTTTTTAATTTTTTTTAATAATTTTTATTTTTAATTTTTATATAGAATAACTTGAATGTAAACTAAAACTAATCCTTATGCGTCAGTCAATCTCCGAATGCCCGTTGAATAAGCTCTGGAGATTACTCCGTGAGGAGCCCCAATAGAGGTATGATCACCTCGGGGATTGCACCCTATCAATTACTAGCAAAAATAATATTTTTTTTATTTTTTTTGATTTAATTAATTTTTTTTAACTTTTTTTAAATTTAAATTTCAAATTTGAATCACAGAATTCAAATTTTGAATTTAAATTTTTGAATTTGAATTTTGAAATTTTTCAATTTTTTAAATTTTTTTTTGAATTTTAAATTTTTTTTTACTTTTTTTTAAAAACTTTAAATTTCGAATTTCAAATTTCAGAATTTATAACTACGAAATTATTAACTAAAAATTATCAAAATAAGGAAATTAATAAAAGTAAAAATAAAAAAAAACTTACTACCGGAGTGCGTTCACTCCGGACATCCAAATCCGATTTGATCTTCGTGATCGTTCTTGCTTCTCGAATTTGGCCTCCCCGGCAACGGCGCCAAAATTCTGTTCATGCCGATTCCTGCCTACCTAAAAATAACGCTAGACAGATCGTTGTTAGAACCGACGAACAAAAGTTGAATTTAAATTCTACTCTTACCTTTTCCACCTCGAAGAATAGCGGTTGTAAGAGGTCGATCCATAGGGAGGCGATGGAGTTGCATAAAAATTAAAATGTTACCTCGGATTTAAAATCGATTTTTGAATGATAGAAGAAAACATTATTTTGAGGATGTTGATGGATTCTCTAGTCTACCGGAGAATGTTTTTTAATTGAATTAACTAAAGACAGGTATTTAATTCGAAAAGCATTTATTTAATTAATCAAGAAGAGTTTTGGCATAAATTAAAATGGATGAAAATAAGAAGATTGAAGCGAAACACAATTGCATGAAGGAAGATTTAATTGTATTGCATAAAAAGAAAAAATTACAGAAGTTGAAGAGCGAAACTTGAAATACAGAAATTAAAAACAATAGAAATTAAAGCTTTACATAAATTGGATGAAAATAGTGCTAGGAAAATTGCAGACTGGAATATAGATTGCATAAAATAAATTTTATAGATTGCATAAAAGGACAAGTGCTTACAAGAGTAAGAAAGAAAAGAAAAATATAAAAAATAAAATAAATATAAAGAACAAGAACAAGTAACTCGGTTAAACACTTAACAAAAGAAGAAAAAAAACATTAAAATAGAATTTCTTTCTTTCTTCTTCTCGGAAAACAGGGCCTCCCCTGTTTTTTTTTTTCTTTCTTTGTGGACCGAAGTTAGCCGAGCCTTCTTCTTCCTTGGGACCCGCCGACCACCAGCCTTGGACCCGCGGCCACTCGCCTCCGAGCTCCCACCCTCCTCCTTCCTATTTTTTTATTCTTTCTTTCACAAAACAGAGCCATCTCCCCTGTTTTGATTTTCTTTTTGATTTTCTTTTCTTCTCTCCCAAACCGAGCCCTCTCTCCTGTTCTTCTCTTTTCTGTGGACCCGCCGGCCCCTTCTTCTTCCTCCTCCTCAACAGCCGAGCACCACCTCCTTTTATAGCTCGCCCCCACCTTGAAGCTGGCTTGAGAATCAAAACGGTGGCGGGATCACGGACGCGTCATGGACAACGACGAGGCTGAACGCCGGGATTAGCATCCGCATCATGGGCGGAAGCAGAGGCAGAGGGGGTCTTGAATCCGGAAGGGAGAGCGGGGATTTCTCGGAGGAAGGCGTGGAAGCTTGATCCGTGGCGTGTGGGGGAGAAGCACAAGCGGACATCTCGAATGGCCGGATCCTTGGACGCGGACGCGGGAGCTTGATCCGTGGAGGGGGTGATTCACGGATGGCTGAATCACGGGCGGAAGGAGAGGGCAGACTGCCGGTGATGCGTGGAATGAAGTTGGGACGTTGCGGATGGAAGGAGCTTGACGCTGATCGTGGGATGCTGGAGATGTGGGCGTTGCGATGCGGACAACCAGTTGGAGAAGCTGCTTCGAACGGGCGCCTGGGAGGAGGCGTGGATCACGGACGCGACGTCGGAGGCTTGGAGATCGCTCGGGATCATTTGGAGGCTGATCCGGCTGGAAGCTGGGATTTGAGGAGGAGCTTGGATCACGCTGCAGTTCGGACGGGGGCGGATGCTTCACGGGCATGGGAGGTTGAGCCGATCACGAGATCCTTGGAGCTGAAAGATGGACGGCTGCGATGGTGCCGTGATCCGTGGGATGCTAGGAGGACTCGTTGAAGATGCGGACGGAGTGGATTTATTTGGATGTTGATGATTAGCTGGGCGGATGGCTGAGAAGGAATGATCGCGGGGCCTTGATGTGGACTGATTTGGAAGGTGATCTGATGGACGGCGTGGGATTTCATGCTTGCATGGCAGCTGGAAAATTTGTTGAGCTCGGGCTGTCGAGCATTGGCTCAAACCCAATGTTATTGGGTCTCTTAGATTCCTTGCACTCAAACACAAATACAATGTTAATTCATTAATTTTATCATTAAAAATTAATTATAATACTAATTAAGGTGGTACGATGATTGCACTTTTGTGCTCTCATCACCAGCTTCGGAGAATAAATGCTCCATTGGTCGGATTCACCGGAAATTCGGTCCCGGTTGAGGGTGAGGTCGGTCTTCTTGTCACGGTCGGGCTCGCTCCCCGAGAAAACACTGTGAAGATGGATTTCCTCGTGGTCCGTCTGCCCTCGGCCTGCAACGCCATTCTCGGACGACCAGGGCTTAATGCCCTCCGGGCTGTGGTCTCGACTTATCACCTGCTCATGCGGTTCTCCACCGACCAAGGAGTGGGCGAAGTTCGTGGGGACCAGTCAATAGCTAAGCGGTGCTATATGGCAACCCACAAAACAAAGCAACGGCTAAAGCACCAAGCCAAGAGGAGCAAACAGCTGAGGTGCCAACCCAAGTATCAGGTCAGGCGCTGCCCATCGAAACCTTGAAGGTGCGGGACAACTCCCGAAAAGAACAGGTAGAGCCTGGTGAGCTTCTTACCCAGATTCCTTTACAAGAAAATTGTCCAGAGCCTACCGTGCAGGTCGGCTCCGGCCTGAGCTCCCTCGAAAGAGACCGCCTGATCGAGTTCCTTCGGTCCAACATGGACGTCTTCGCCTGGTCGCCCCGTCGACATGCCGGGAATCGACCCTGAGGTCATGGTTCACCAACTTCAGGTGAAGCCGACCTGCAGGCCCGTGCGGCAGAAGAACGGAGCTCCGCCCCAGAATGACAACGAGCAGCGGTCGAGAAAGTGGACAAACTTCTCGAGGCCGGCTTCATCCGAGAGGTCTCCTATCCAGATTGGCTCGTCAACGTGGTCCTCGTGAAGAAATCCAATGGAAAGTGGCGCATGTGCATGGACTACACCGACTTGAATAAAGCCTGCCCAAAGGACAGCTTTCCACTTCCTAGCATCGACCAGCTTGTGGACCCCACATCGGGACACCAGTTGCTGACATTCATGGACGCCTTCTCGGGATACAATCAAATCCGAATGGCGCCAGAAAATGAGGAGAAGATGGCCTTCATCACCGACCGGGGCACTTACTGCTACAAAGTGATGCCTTTCGGGTTGAAAATGCCGGAGCAACATATCAAAGACTGGTCAGCCAAATCTTCAAAATCAAATAGGCTAAAACATGGAGGTCTATGTGGATGACATGCTGGTAAAGAGCCGAACAACGGAGGACCATGTAGCTGACCTCAATGAGACATTCTCCACACTTAGAAAGTATCGGATGAAGCTCAACTCTACTAAGTGCGCATTCGGAGTCACCTCGGACAAATTTTCTTGGCTTCGTAATCACCCAGCGTGGAATCGAGCAAATCCTAAGAAGATCCGAGCACTGCAAGAGATGGTGCCACCAAAGACGGTCAAGAAGGTACAGCGGCTCATAAGGCGGGTCGTAGCTCTGGGAAGATTATCTCCAGTCGATCGAGCGGTGCCTCCCATTCTTTAAAATTCTCAAGCGATCGAAAGACTTCTTATAGTCGGAAGAATGCCAGCAAGCTTTTGAAGAGCTTAGGCACCTTCTTGCTTCTCCGCCACTACTCACCAAACCTCAGCAGGATGAGCTCCTCTATTTGTACCTGGCCGTCTCTCCGGTTGTGGTAAGCTCGGTCCTGGTCCGAGAAGAGAACCAAGCTCCAAAGATGAGTGTACTACACCAGTCGGGTCCTGAGGGATACTGAGACAAGATATTCTAAACTGGAGAAAACAATCTTTGCTCTGGTCATCTTGGCTCGGAGGCTCCGGCCCTATTTTCAGGCCCATACTGTGGCCATACTGATCGACCAGCCTATGAAGCAATTCTGCAGCGGTCGGATCGCGCCGGGAGGATCGTGAAGTAGGGCAATTGAGCTCGGAGAGTTCGACCTTGAATACCGTCCGAGGCCAGCAATCAAAGCCTAGGCGCTCGCTGGACTTCATTGTGGAGTGCACCCTGCCGGATGATTCTAAGCTCGCACCCACACCAGCGGAGGAGACCCCGAGGCAACCATTGGACTCTATATGTGGACGGCTCCTCGACCT
Source organism: Phoenix dactylifera (assembly GCF_009389715.1). Lineage (NCBI taxonomy): Eukaryota > Viridiplantae > Streptophyta > Magnoliopsida > Arecales > Arecaceae > Phoenix > Phoenix dactylifera. Next base: position 112,589 of record NW_024067724.1, on the reverse strand, counting down.
CGGGGGGAGCGGAGCAGGCCTCATTCTCACCAGCCCGGACGGGGTGGTCGCATATCAGGCTTTACACCTCGAATTTCCCACCTTGAACAATGTGGCAGAATACGAGGCGCTCATCGCCGGGCTCAAACTGGCGAAGGAGCTGAAAGTGGAGGACCTAAAAGTCTTCAGCGACTCCCAACTGGTCGTGAGCCAGATCCTGAGGAACTTTGAAGCAAGAGAGCCATCGATGCAAAGATATCTTCAAAAGGTGCGAGACCTCACATCCATCCTGGGCTCCTTCAATATCCAGCACATCCCCAGAATAGAGAACCTAAGGGCAGACCAACTATCGAAGCTGGCGACCTCCCGCATGAGCGAGCTTCCTAAGGCAACAATGCTCGAATATCTCCAAATGCCCAGCACGGAAGAGCCTGAGCCGACCCTCTGCATCGACACCGAGCCGAGCTGGATGGACGAGCTCATCAGTTATCTACAAAATGAAGCCCTTCCCAATGATGAGCTTGAGGCTCGCCGAATCAGGCATCAAGCCTTCCGATATATATTATATGAGGGCAAGATCTACCGAAAATCTTTCGCCTCTCCTCTCCTCAGATGCCTCCGCCCGTCAGAGACAGACTATGCTATACGAGAGGTTCATGAAGGGATATGCGGGAACCATCTGGGAGGCCGAGCACTAGCCCATAAAATCTTGCGCCAAGGTACTATTGGCCCACACTTCAAAAGGACGCAACGGACTTCGTCTGAAGGTACGATCGATGCCAGCGGAACGCCAACATCCAGTGCCGACCCTCGGCCCCGCTGACCTCGATCAGTGCCCCCTGGCCATTCGCCCAATGGAGGATCTGTTAGAAGTATGCCCTAGAAGCCAATTTGGCTAACGCATTATTTAGTTCTAGGGCATAAATTTGTACTTAACCTAATTATGAATTTATTAAGTTGGGCATTCTTTTTATTTATGTTCTTATGTGTCCATGAATCGTCCAAGAAATTAATAAGATGATGATGCATATTTTCAAGAGTTGAGAATTTGAGGCATGTGTCATTGGTGATTAATTCCTGAATTGCTCCTGATCGATGGATCATCACGAGGACGGTGATCGATCCGCTGAGATTAGTGCACAGATCGCTTTCTTTGATGGACGAGTCTTGAGTCCATAGTGTGGGGACACTGGAGTGATTGTGCAAGTGCTTGTTAGAAAACAAGGGTACTGAGCATGACGATAGCAAGTAGTCACTTGGATGTCTATCCACTCGTCAGTGACATACTTGATGCTGCAGTTGTATGACTGTTCCTTTGACCTGCGATGTCTCGGCTATTCACATTAAGGTTGCTGTAGTTTGACGAGCACATAAACATGGGCCCTATCCATTTGGGTTCTTGTGGTGCAGATTGGCTGCAGTAGGTTCATTGTAGGAGTAGGGATGCATCTAGATGGAATCTATCGACCTTGATAGATTAGGAGAGATCTTATGTGATTTATGAGACTGAGTTCGTAAATCCTTGGCCAAGGTAGCTTTTGGAAAAATAGTTTTCCAATCTCGAACTAAAGTCGAATAAATTTTACATATGACAGATGAAGGGGTTTGACGAGTTATCCATAACCTCCATCCTGTCGGAATCCACGATAGAGGGACTGTATCATACACTAACTACACCTAGAGGTTCATCATTCCATTCTGCTGGGTTGCCACTACATGCTGCTAGGTGTCATTGGTGAATTGTGAGACTCAGAGGCATTCACTTGGTGATCAGTGAACCCAAATGAGAAGAGTTGGAATTGTTCCAACCCATAAGAAGGAGTTTCAATGATATTATGATAGGGATCATAATATATCTCACTACCAGACAGAATAGAACCTATGGGGTTACACACAATAGAGGTATTGACCGATCCGATGGTTTAGTTGTGATTTGGAATCACAATAGTTCATGATTATCAATTTGATTGATAATTAATTAACCCACTAAGAGTTAGTGAGTTGAAGAAGGAGTAATTGCAATTAGATTGCAATTTAATTGAATCAATTGGACTTAATTAATTGGGCTTGATCTTATTAAATAAGAGTCCTACTTGGAGTAGGACTCACTACAAGAAAATACACTTTCAGCGACTAAGATTCTAGTCGCCGAATAACCATATTTGGTCGCCGAAACCTTTTCGCGACTAGCATACCCTTCGTCGCCGAACCCTAGTCACTGAAAGGTTTTAGCGACCAATATTGTGTGGTCACCTAAGGTACACCAACAACGACCAACATTTGGTTGCCGAAGAAAATTATCAGCGACCAAATCTGTTGTCGCTAATTTCAACGCCGACCAAATAGTTGGTCGTGGAAGGTTTGTCTTCCGCTACCAAAAAAATGGTCACTGAATGTCTATCTTCCCCCACCAATAGTTTGGTTGCAGAATGTATTGGAATGCATTGGCAACAAACATTTTTTGATGGCAAAAAGTATTAACCTGTATTTAATTAACAATTCAAATTATAAGCTTAATATTTATTTTTGGGCTCATTCCAAATCCTGTACAAACAACACAGCCTATCCAATATCCATATTGCACAATACATTTGCTCATCCAAATAGAAGTATACACAATGTTGGAGAATCCATAATTATTCATTATAAATATCATCATCTATAAGTCTAAAGTCAAGCATACCTATTAACCATACATCAAAATGTTTCATCCATACCATATGTTAAGGTGATAATCATCACCAAACACATCAAAATGTAAAGTAAAAATTCCAAAATATCTGATGTTGCTATTCATCCAAACAACCATCATGTAGACAAAAATATTCTTATACCAAAAACTAGATTCTACTTGTAGACAACTCCACCATGATCATCCGAACAAAAGCTATCCATATACCAGAAACTAGATTTTACATGCTCATAACTCCACCATGTATCTGAGAAAGCAAAAAAGAATACACAATCAATAACCACATGTGAATAATAATAAACTAAAATTCAAGTATAAGTTCACAATGACATTTCGTTTAATTTGGTCCAAATCTCTAAATAACCTACGTAATATAAATGAGAATACATACCAACGAGTATTTGTACAACCAGTTGAATACATGGCCCCATCATGATGGATAGATGACTTGTGCATTTGAGTCTTTCCCTTTAAGAACTCTGTCACCAAACTTGTAAGATGTGCAATTTGCTTCTGTTCTTCCTCTCGCTCTTTCTTTTCCTCCGAACGCTCTCTCCTCTCTTGCTCCAATTGCCTCCGCAGCTCCTCATGCTCTATCTCACGCTCCAACTTCATCTCCTCCATCTCAGCTTTAAGTTTCTGCAACTCTCCAACATGGTCTTGTGACACACGACTAGGTGTGGAAGAAGATGAAGAGGGCTTCGGCCCATCCCCAAATCCAAGAATGTATCTCTTCCTTTTTCCAAGTGTCTGCCTAGACATCTCCTCTGATGTTAATTGCACACCGGACTGGGAAGATTCTTCTCGCAAGCTTAACATCTTTGACTGTCAATGCAAAGGTAACAACAGAATTAAATGTATATAACCTTGCAAAAGTAGAAACTGATTTAAATGATTATTGAGATTTTAAATACCTACATGTTTCACGGCGCAAATAGGATCAATCCACTCTTTGTTCTTCTTGGTATGCGTTTTCTTATAGAATTCTGAAAATTCAAGATTTTCAGAACTATTAAACTCCGGCTGCAAAGTGTAATTTAGATTAGCATATAGCCACTACATAATAAGAAAACTAAAATAACTGACAGATCTACTTGCATAAAATGATTTCAAAAATATACTTGCAGCAAACTAGAATAAAACATATTACCTGTATAGTCATTGTTGCAACAAATGACCGAGATCCTGAACAATGATTATACTCAAGCTTTTTCCTATTCTTTTTGCCAGCTTTTGATCTCATCTTCAAAAAAATACAAATTAAAAATCTAAAGAAAACATTATGATCAAATATTTTACTTATAAACTCTGAAGCACTAAATATGTAAGTTACCTTGTGTTCTTTGCTTTTTCACACATCGTCAATTAAGTGGCACCAATCCTCTTGAGTCACATGTTCGTATGGATGACTATAAGGATCCACATGTAAGACGTTCTTAAGATGCTTGTAATGCAATTTCATATTATGCCTCCAATTTCTGTGAATATTGTAGTAATATTGTAGACAGCTTGCTGAGCTACTAGATTGCCATGATAATCATCCGAGATTTTAAACTTGTCCTAAAAACATAAGTAAAATCATTATGTAGTATGATCAATGCAACTATTACAAGTACCTAAAAAAATATTGTGCAATAAATAATTACAAGGACAGATTGTATGATAGCAGATTGAGTAGCCTCGTCTACATGCCGCCACGTCGCTAGATAAATCATTAGAGAAATATATCATGGCTCTAAATCTAGATATGTATCACTGTCACTATCAATGTCTTCTTCTTCATCGCTAGGCTCCTCCATTACTTCATCGACACTCCCCCCGGCTTGATCTCGCCCACGGCACTGCAAAATGACCTCCTCTTGAATAATTTCAGCATCAATATCATATCTGCGCAAATCCATTGTGGTTGGTTCTTCAATGGAAATTGGTTCAACGTCATTGGTTTCATCTTGTTGGAACACATGATTGAGAACAATGGTTTCTTCAACATCATTGGGTTCTAAATCACTCATTTGTGGCACATCCCATATACCTTGATGCTTGAATCTTTGGACAACTTTCCAATTGCCACGTCTCTTTGTAGTGTCATTAATATAGAATACTTGCTGCACTTGACTCGGTAGTACAAAAGAATCATCTTTGTAGCACCAACTTCTTGTATCAATGCTAGTGCAATGCGCATCAATGCAGAAAGTTTTTTTACTTCCAGTGTTGAACCATTCGCATTGGAACAAGACGACTCGTTGTCCGAACATATATGTTAATTCCCAAACTTTGCACAAGTAACCGTAGAAGTCAATCGGTTGCCCTTCGTGGTCTCCTTCAACAACTAATCCACTATTCTGGCTTTTACGGCGGTTGTCACGTTCGATGGTATGGAATCGGACACCATTAGAAAAGCACCCTGAATATATGTTGACTATCGGACGAGGACCGTTGGCCAATGACCATAATTCATCAGTAGCTTCCGGTGATCGCTGGTTTCGAAGTTGAGTCATCTATAACAAAAAAGTGACATAATATGTTACTTCACTTTCAAATACAAGGATAACTCAAGGTGCCTACATGTTAATTAATTTTGCTTACGCGATCTTTGAACCACTTGAAAAATTCTTTACGTTGTCTGTTTGTGATGTCAACTTCACTCTCACCTTGTATGTAGTTCTTGTGTTCCCTATTCAACATTCCGTAACGTATAAGTAACATATAAGTCTAAAACAACTAAATATATAATAGCTGAACCTTAATAAGCAAGTTAAAAAAACATACTCTCGATATTGATCCACTTCTGAACTATTGTATAAGACAAACCATTCAGCCATCTCGAGTTCATTGATCGACACATCAGGTCCCCTTCGGATTAACCCAAATGGTCGGGCACTTTGAGTGAAGACTGCTAACCCCGTGCCATGATCACCACTGTCATCATTCCTTTCTTCTCTGTTAAACACTGTTTCGATTCCATCGAGGTACATTGAGCAAAATGTTGTACTCTCTTTAGAAATATAAGCCTCAGTGATAGAACCTTCTGGGTGAGCTCGGTTGGCAACAAATCCTTTTAGAACTCCGAGTAACCTACGATAAATTATAGCTCAATGCTAATTGAAAAATTCTTACATATACAATAATATACATGATTACTATTCCTATTATACGGTTGCAAACAATTACCTTTCAATTGGATACATCCATCGATATTGCACTGGCCCTCCAAGAATAACCTCGCGAGGCAAGTGAATAGCTAGATGAACCATGACATCAAAGAAGGCAGGAGAGAAAATCTTCTCAAGCTTGCAAAGAATAAGAACAATTTGGTCCTCTAATTTTTTCAAATCAGCTATTTTTAATGCCTTGGAGCACAATTGCTCAAAGAAATTGCCTAACTGAAATAATGCAGTATTAAGTTCTTTGTTGAGGTACCCACGCATTCCAACTGGAAGAAGGCGTTGCAAAAGAATATGATAGTCATGACTTTTCAGACCCGATAATTTACCACCTTAAGTACTTACACAGCTAGAGATGTTTGCCGCATAGCCATCTGGAAACTTAATCGATTTTAAAAAATCACAAAACCCTTGTCTCTCTTGCAGGGACAATGTGTACAATGCTGGAGGCTTCTCATAAGATCAGTTCGTCCGCTTTTTTAGGTGTAACTCCTTCCGTATACCCATATCTGCCAAATCCATGCGTGCTTTTTCTGTATCCTTGCATTTCCCATCAACGCCCAGTAATGTCCCAACAATATTTTCTGCAATGTTCTTTTCTATGTGCATGACATCCAAGTTGTGGCGCAGCTTGAGTGTTTTCCAATAAGGGAGATCAAACAAAATACTTTTCTTGGCCCAAATCGTGTCATCATCTTTGCCCCTTTTTTTTTCTTATTAATGCTTGGATGCTTGCCCAACGGCTTGTATGTCCCTGAATTAATTTGCTCCAAGATCTCTTCTCCCGTGAACTCTCGTGGCCTTGACCTGTCCTCACTTTTACCATTAAAGAGCTTGCTCTTTCGCCATATGTGGTTCTCAGGCAAGAAACGCCTTGCACCGATATAGCCAATCTTACTCCTCAAACGTTCTAATGAAGCATCTTCGTTACAAATGGGACAAGCCAAATAACCTTTTGTTGGCCATCCAGACATGTTACTATATGCAGGAAAGTCATTAATGGTCCACATGAGAGCAGCACGCATTCTAAATGTACTTCCACTAGAGGCATCATAAGTTTGCACGCCATCCTTCCAAAGCTCTTTCAACTCATCAATTAATGGCCTCAAGTAAACATCTATTTCTTTACCGGGAGCCGTTTTTTCCGGGAATAAGCAATGACAGCATACAAAATTGCTCTTTCATACACTTCCAAGGTGGAAGATTATAAGGCATCACAATAACGGGCCACATACTGTACGATGTGCTCATATTTCCAAAAGGATTGAAACCATCGGTGGCTAGCCCAAACCTCACATTCCGCGGATCCTTGGAAAACTCTAGATGTTGCCGATCAAAGTTCTTCCATTCCTCCCCATCAGCCGGATGTCTTGATGTTTCGTCATCCACTCGCTTCTCCTTGTGCCATCTGATATCTACAGCTATTTTCGGGGACAAAAATAAACGCTTCAATCTCGGTGTCAGGGGAAAGTACCGCAAAATTTTATGAGGGATTTTCTTACCGTTACCATCATTCAGCTTATATCTAGGTTTATCACATATAGGGCATTTCTCCAGGTTCGCATTCTCCTTCTAAAAAAGAGCACAATCATATTTGCATACATGAATTAGCACATATCCAAACCCAAATCTCGTAAAAATTTCTTGACTTCATAAAGGATCATGGAACAGACTTATCACACTCCGGTAGAATTTCCTTGTATACCTTCATGTTCATGTCAAAAGAGAAATTGCTCCACTGGTTGTACACCTTAATATGAAGCATCTTAATAACGAATAATAATACTGTAAAAGTTTTGCAACCAGGATAAACGGGTCGTTGAGCATCATCGAACAACTTATCAAAATTCTGTGCATCCTCCCTCCCCAAGTTATTAGGCAATTCATCAATATTGTCATTCATGAAAGCGCCCATGTAAACAGCTTCCAGCATATTAGACAATTCGTCCCTATCATCGGTGCCATCCCCAGCCATTCTATCCTCAACACCTCCACCATTGTCACAGTTAGTATCATTTGAAACACAAGATTGATGCACGTGAACAGATTCTCCATGTTGCACCCAAGTCTTGTAAGAAGGCGAGATTTCTTTCAACATCAAATGAATCTTGACAACTTGAATGCTTTGTTTTTGTCATTCATGCACTCGACACAAGGACACCAAATATCATTTGCTGAGCCTAAATTTGCCACCACAAATTCAATAAAGGACTTCACCCCTTCTCTATATTCTTTACTCTTCATTCTATTTTTTATTGTCATCCAACTCTTGTCCATTTTGACTGACCTACAAAGTACTTCATCAAGTTAGATTGATTAGTTTATAGATTTATTTTTGTACCCTGCAAAAAAAACTTGCAGCAGAAAACCAGGGGCGGCCCAATACATTTGGGGGCCTAAGACAAATTCAGTGAATGAGGCCTTTTCTTTTTTTTATTATTATAATAATAATAAATTTTAATAAGTATAAAATAGTTAAAAAAATGATATGAAAATAGAAAGCTGTCAAGTATACTATTTCAACAAAGATGCATGAATCTAACAAAGATAGACAAGAAGCCTCTTCAGTTTAATATAATCCTTGAATAGAAGAATGGAAAAATAATTAGTTTAAAAGAAATCCCATCCCACCATCTCCCATCTCCCATCTCCCCTTCGATACCCAAGCTACATCACAGACGACAGCCATCCAACCCAAACAATTAAAAGAATCTCCACCCTCTAAGAAGTCCATCTCTAATCCCCCTGACTTTCTTCTCGATGGCCCATCTGGATCAGGAGTAACGTGAGGGAAGGAAAACCAAGACCAAAACCAAAAAAGTGAAGGGATGAAAGCCAACCAAATCCCTCCCCTCTCTTTCTCTCCACCCAAAATAAAACTATTGTCCCCAAATCCCTCCTTGCTCTCTTTCCCTGCCGGCCCAAGAAAAGGCCCTCGCCCCAAATCCTCTTCGCCTCCTCGCTCTCTCTCCCTGCCGGCCTGATCGGAATGGACCTGGCGAAGCGGCGGCGGCGGCGGCGAAGGATGAGAAGCCCTGCGGTGGCCACGGTGGCTGCAATGGCTGCGGTGGCAGCGAAGGAGGAAAAGCCCTATGGTGGCTGCGGCGGCGGCGAAGGAGGCGGCGAAGGAGGAGAAGCCCTCTGCGGTGGCTGCGGCGGCGGCGAAGGACGAGAAGCCCCCCAACGACCCCCACCTCTCCCTCTCCCTCTCCCTCCTGGCCTCTGCTAAATCAAACAACAGAGGACCGCCACCTCTCCCTCTCCCTCTCCCTCTCCCTCCCGGCCTCTGCTAAATCAAACAACGGAGGACCCCCACCTCTCCCTCTCCCTCTCCCTCTCCCTCCCGGCCTCTGCTAAATCAAATAACGGAGGAGTACATACCTTGAAACGCCGACGCCGGGCGAATGGAGAGGCGACGGGCGAACCGACGAACGGAGAGGCGACGGGCGAACGAGCGAACGCGATGGGTGAAGGCGATGGGCGAAGGCAGAGTTAAAGCAAAATTTACCAAAAAAAAAAGTTAAAGCAGAATAGAGGAATAGGGAATTAGGGTTTGTTTGGGTACCAAAAAAAAAAAAAGTTAAAGCAGAATTCACCTACATGCATACTTTTCGCGACTAAATTTTTTTTAGTCGCTGGAGGGGAACCTTTAGGGACCAAAATGTAGTCGCCAAAAATGTTACCTCCAGCCCGCCAATTTGGTTTTGCTTTTCCGTGACTAGATATGCATTTAGTCGGTATAGGATAATTATTCCATAACTAACAAGAATGTTGGTCGCAGATAGCCTTATTTTCAGCGACCAAACTTTAGTCGCCAAACGTTTTACCTCCACCCCGCCAACTTGGTTTTGATTTTCCGCGACCAAATATGCATTTAGTCGGTGTAGGACAATCATTCAGTAACTAACAAAAATATTGGTCGCAAATAACCTTATTTGCAGCGACCACTATTCATTTAGTCGCCGAAAGTGGTCACTGAAAGTGTATTTTCTTGTAGTGACTCCTAGAGTCCTGATTAGATTAGGACTTCAAATTTAATTAGAGTCCTACTTAGAGTAGGATACCTAGAGTCCTAATTGGATTAGGACTAAAATTAAATAAGTCCTAATAGGATTAGGATTCCTAAAGTCCTAATTAATTTTGATCTAATAAATTAAGATGACTCCTAATTGGATTAGGATTGAAGAGTTTAATTGAATCAAGATTCAATTGGGTCATAATTGGATTAGAACTCATATGGATAAGTCCTAATTGATTCATAAATTGATTAAGATCCAATTAGATTAGACCTCAATTATGAGGGGATTAAAAGGGGTTGAAAGTGGGGCCCACGCACCTCATGAGATGAGGCTTGGGCGTGGGACATGAGAGGATTAGAGGGAGGGGCGTACCTGTTGCCAAAAGATAGACGTGAGCTCCTAATTTGTAGGAGCTCATGCCTAGGGTTCAAAAAAAAAAAAAAGAAGAAAAGGAGAGCATGTGGCCCCCTCCTCTCATCTAAATAATAGGATACGGCAGCCCCCCTCTCCCATGAGATATACAGCCGCAAACAAAGACAAAAAAAAAAAAGGGAATAATGGGCGGACCCCGCAAAGAAAAAAAAAAAGAAGAAGGGAATTCCATGCCGTGAGATCCCTCTTCTCTCCTCCCTTTGTGCCGTGAGATTGCCTCCCCCTCTCTGGTTTTTTTTTTTTTTGTGCCGTGAGAGTGCCTCCTCCCCTCTTGGTTTTTGTGCCATGGGAAAGCCTCCTTCCTCTTGGGGTTTCAGCCGTGAGCATCAAAAAAAAAAAAAAGGGTGGTGTGTGGCTTTCTCTCTTCACCCTTCTTCCATCCACAAGAATAAAAGAAAAGGAGGCAGCAAGATGGGATCTTCTTCCTCCCTTTCAAGTCCTTCTTCTTCCTCTTGAGATCTATCAAAGAGTTGATAAATCAAGAGAGAATTTCAGCCATCAAAATGTATCTCTGCAAGGGAGCTAGCATCCTGGGGAGATTAGAGAGTTTGGATTGGTCCTCTGCCTCGTGTGGATACCCGTAGAGGTTAGACGCATGTGCGGCTTCAAGCGAACCTTCCAACAAATACCACGATCATCAGATTGCGGTAAATATCTACTCGCAAAAGGTGAAGATCTGATCTTCCTAATCTTATGTAAAAGTTTTGATCCTAATCCATCTACGAACATCGGTTTTGAAATACGTTCATGCGACGAACAGGATCTCGCGCATGCCCTTCCGCTGCGTTCAGAATTTTTCTGCGGCTTGCATCGGATCCCAACAGTGGTATCAGAGCCATGGTTGCGTAGATTAAGATTAGGATTAGAAGATTAAGGCATAATAGATCTGAAAATTTAAAAATTATGCTTGCTGAATTTTTCTGCATGCAGAATTTTCAGCTTGCTGATTTTTCTGCATGCTGATTTTCTATGCGATTAGATTAATGATTTTATTGATTTGTTAATGAGATTACAAATATTTAGAATCATATCTTGCATGATCAGCAACTCATAAGATGACATAATCAATTAAATATTCAGATATGTAAATTATATTTAATGCATGAGATGCGTATGGTGATGATCATGGATGGACCCTTTACATGTGCCGAAATGTTCTGCGATGTTCTGTGATGTTATGTGATGGCATGTAAATCAGATTTTCAGATGCCTGCGTGCATCTTATATTGATGTATTAGAGATCTGCGTGTCTCATAAAAAAGGTTGTAATTATTATTTAATTTTATTTAATTTTAAAGTTATCTGGGATGTAATCTGTGATGTGTTTGCACGTCAATGGTTGATCGGTGCATGCCTCTACAAGCACGATTTGCGTGGATCGAGATCAAGGATTATTTGAGATGGATCAAGGAGTTGATCGCAATTGGACTAAGGGTGCTCAAGATCGAGTCAAAAGTTGAAGACGATCTAACCAATTGACGTGCATGTGCTTGTACTATGACCCCATCCTGGATCCATGATCATCACTAGTTATTTTATGATTATGCCTTATTATTTATGTTTATGTCTATGCATAACGGGTAGATAATTATTTACATAACATGTAGATAATTAAATGAAAGAGACCTAAATTAAATCTCCTCGAAAATATTAAGTCTAGTGGTCTTCCACCGTAGTAGAGCTGCTAAGGTCTTTCTGTTAGAAGTATGCCCTAGAAGCCAATTTGGCTGACGCATTATTTTATTCTGGAAAATAAATTTGTACTTGACCTATTAAGTTGGGCATTCTTTTCATTCATGTTCTTATGTGTCCATGAATCGTCCAAGGAATTAATAAGATGATGACACATATTCTCAAGAGTTGAGAATTTGAGGCATGTGTCATTGGTGATTAATTCCTGAATTACTCCTGATCGATGGATCATCACGAGGACGGTGATTGATCTGCTGAGATTAGTGCACATATTGCTTTCTTTGATGGACGAGTCTTGAGTCCACAGTGTAGGGACACTGGAGCAATTGTTCAAGTGCTTGTTAGAGAACAAGGGTACTGAGCATATCAAGACAAGAAGTCACTTGGATGTCTATCCACTCGTCAGTGACTTGCTTGATGTTGCAGTAGTGTGACTGGTCCTTTGACCTGTGGTGCTTCGGCTACTCACAGTGAGGTTATTGTAGTTTGACTGCACGAATACATGGTCTCTAGACATATCGGTCCATGCAGTGTAAATTGGCTGCAGTAGGTTCACTGTAGGAGTAGGGTATGCACCTATATGGAATCTATCGACCTTGATAGATAAGGGGAGATCCTATGTGATTTATAAGACTGAGTTCGTGAGACCTCGGCCGGGGCAGTATGCATAGTGGAGAAAGAGTTTTCCACTCTCGAACTTAAGTCGAATAAATCTTGACATATGACAGACGATGGGGTTTGACGAGTTGTCCATGACCTCCGTCCTGTAGGGATCCACGATAGTAGGACTGTATCATACGATAACTGCACCTAGAGGTTCATTATTCTATTCTACTGGGTTGCCACTACATACTGCTAGGTGTCACTTGTGGATGTTGGGACTCACGGGAATTTACCTGATGATCGGTAAACCCTGATGAGTAGAACTGAAAGTGTTTCAGTCCACTGAAAGGTGTTTCAGTGATATTGAGATGGAGATCTCAATATGTCTCATTACTAGTCAGATTAGAACCTATGAGGTCACACACATTAGAGGTTCTGATTATTAGGATTGTCGAATTGTGATTTAAAATCACAATGTCAATTATCAATAAGATTGATGTTCGAAATAACCCACTAAGAGTTAGTGAGTTAAATGGAAGAATTAAATAATTATAATTAGATTATAATTAAGTCTATTATTGCTGATTAATTGAGTCAAATTATGTTGGGTCTGATCCAAAGAAATTTGACTCAAATCCTAGTCAAGAGTTGGCTAGATCGAGTCCCTAAAAACCCTGCCTAATTCAGCCTTTTTCCCTGAATAGAGCCTCTCTCTTGATGCCTTATTTTGAAGAGTCAAAATTGGCAAGAGGTGGCAGCCAAGAGGGCAAGGAGGGGCGTGGCCCCCTCTCCTTCTTTGCTGTGAGCCGGAGCCCCTTGATTCTTTCCAAGGGGCCCGCCAATAAAGAAAGGCACCAGGAAACCTATTAGGAATAGGTTTCCTGGCGCATAGAGTTTTGAACCCTATAAAAAGGGAGCCCCACGCCCCAAGAAAAATTAGAGCTCTTCTCCCAGGCGTGGGGCAGCAAGGCTATGTTTTTGGGGATTTTTAAATCAGCAAAAAGGGAGAGAAAAGAATCAAAACAGTGAAAGATTTTCTTCTTCCTTTTGAAGGCTGCACAAGGTGGGATCCTTGTGATTTCTTCTTCCTTCTTCTTCGACATCCAAGAGAGGCTTTTACAAGAAGCTAGCACCCCGGTGAAGCCCCATCTCTGATCTTCAGCAACCTCGTGTGGATACTTGTAGAGGCCGGACGTTTGTGCGGCTACAAGGAACCAAACCATGATCATCGGTTGCGGTGTTCTTCTACCCGCACAAAGGTGAAGATGAGATCTTCATTTGAACTTTTATATTTCTAATTATTTGGTAGTTTAACAATTCATAATTAATTATTAGATCTTAGTTTAGTCCCCATCTTAATTCAAAAGGGTTCTGAATCGTTCTGATTCAGAAAAATTATGAAATCTACCCGATGTGTTCCGGCGTATGCGATGCACCGGGCCCGGCATGCGGATTCCGCTGCGAACGTCGCGCCGCTGTGGGGCAATCCAACAGTGGTATCAGAACCAAGGTTTTGGGGATCCAATTAAGATAATAGTTAATTGATTATGAATTAGTTCTGATTTTTTAATTATTATACATGCTGAAAAATTCTGCGTGCTGAAATTTCGTGATGCTGGAATTTTCAGCATCCTGATTTTGTTAGATCGATCATGCGATGTTAGTTTTAAAATTATGATGTGATTATGATGTTTAAAATTAAGGTATTGCATGATCTGGATCTCAGATGGTTGCATAATAAAATTAAAATCAGATTAGATAAAATCATGCATAAGATGCATGTGATGATGATCATAGGATTCAAACCCTTTTGGTATCAAATGTAAAGACCTGCGATGTGATCTGTAATGTCATGTAATTTTTCAGATGCTTGCATGCATCTTATTTAATGTTTTGAGGGGCCTGCGAGCCTCCTAAAAGGGATGTAATTTATTTATATATCTGGTTGTATTTCTGTAATGTAATGTACGTCAACGATCAGTCGAAGACAGTACATGAGATGAACAACGATCTGAGCGGTTGATGGCGATTGGATCAAGAGTTGATCAGGGATCGAATTAAGAAGACTCAGGACCAATTCAAGAGTTGAAGACCAGTTGATCGATTGACGTGTATGTGCTTGTAATATGACCTAATTAGAATGCATGATCATCACCTATTTAAAATTCAGCTTTTATTTATTGCTACAATTATAAACTACCTGTGCTGTGCTATTTGCATGTGATGCGAATGTGAATGGGGTAGATAGGTTTACATATGATGCAAACTATTAGACCAATTCAAATGAGACCTAAACTAAAACCTCCTCAATCAAGTCAGGAGTGAACTAACATGAGCGAGTCATATTAGATTAATTGATCTAATTGGTGTCTAGGAAAGCATGAAAGGTGGTTACTTAATTAGGACCTTACTCTCTGAGTAAGGGGAGCCTCCCACCTGCTTACCTGGCCAATTGTTCGATTACCTCTTATGAAGAGCTCAAGTTGCAAACACTAAGACATGATTAACCAATATTAAGTCTATAGGTCTTCCACCGTAGTAGAGCTGCTAAGGTCTTTCTGGTGTTGACTTGTCTCGGCTGGACACAGTGGGCAAGTTGCATCGGGGGGCTGGACCTCTCTATAGATATGAGATGTTGTAGGGGTAAGGGTGGGGTTGGGCATCAATAACTGTTAGGTGAGGACCCAATGACGACTTTATTTCTACGGTTATACGGTGGGTCTGACTTAACTAAGGAATGGGACCAATAACTGTTAGGTGAGGTCTTCATGACTTAGAGACCAAGTAGCACTGCAACATGCTTGAGAAGCATTGTACAAGAGTTGTACACTCATCCATTTATGTGTCACCAATAACTGTTAGGTGAGGTGGCATGTAAATCGGTGGGACCGCAGTACCCACTAGAAACCCTAGTCGTGTAGGTTTTCCGTTTTTCTACCAGGAGAGTGTGAGGAATTCGAGAAAATAGTGGGAGGTACATTTGTTCTAAAAGATCCTAGAACAAATTAGGATCAAGTACAAAATTCTAACAAGAATCTTTACTCTCTGAGGATTATAAAGTCAGCTTCTAGATTTTTAACTCATATCCTATAGAACAACCGTTTGACCAAGCCCAATTATAAAGACTGGCTCAGCAAATTTCAAAACAATTTTGAATTATGAGAAATTAGGGTATGTGCTAGGCCATGGAATCCCCGTGTTACCAATCTGTCCGATCACTGATTAGCGTAAGACGCATGTTAAGTGGACGAACAATGACAATAAAGTTACGTGCTGCACAATGGCATGTATGTCCAATGAATTACAATGCCAGCATGAGAACATGAGACTGCCAGGGACATATTAAATCACATGCAAGAGTTGTATGGTGATTAGAGTCGCGCAGCATGTTTTGAAGTGTCCAAGAGGCTCTTCAAGGCAAAGATGCATGAGGGGCAGTCTGTCCACAATCACTGTTTGACTATGATCAAAGACCTAGAGGAGCTTGAGAAGCTCGGTATGACCATGTATAAGGAATTGCAAATAGATCTGATCCTACAATCCCTTCTAGATTCATATGAACAGTTTATAGTAGACTACCATATGAACAAGATTGTATGCACCAAAACAGAATTATTAAATAAATTGGTAACTACCTTAGGGACCTTGAAGAGTTCAAGGGGCATCGTTCTCGCTGTCGAGTTGGTTTCTACTTCCAAGAGAGAGTCTATCTGGAAGAAAAAGAAGCCTGCAAAGAAGCAGAAAAAGGACAAGAAGCCAAGTAAGGAAGTTCCAAGAAAAAGGCCAATTGCAAGAAAAAGTGTTTCCATTGCATAATGGATGGCTATTGGAAGAGGAACTGTCCTACATACATAGGAAGCATAAAGAACATGAAGGGTGACAGACCTGCAGAAGGTATGTCAGAAATGCTCAGGATACTTAGGGACTGTTACCTATTGCTAGCAGAAATTTAATTTCTGTATCTTGTTTAGCACAGAAAGATTTTTATAAGACTACTGTTCCATTTATTTGAGAAATAAATTGGTTCAACGTGGTTTTATGATTGACAGTCTCTATCACATACATATGGATGTATCTATGAATGTATCTGAGAAAACAGTGAATACCATAGGATCTAATAGATCCAGAAATGAGATAAATTTAAAGTATTTGTGGCACCTCAAGCTTGGCCATATAGGAGAAGACAGAATAAACAAATTGGAGAAACATGAGCTTTTGGGCTCATTGACTTTCGAGTCATATTCGATTTGTAAATTCTGCCTTCGAGGAAAGATGGCCAAATTATCCTTTGTAGGATACAGGGAGGTCCACGGAAATACTTACCCTAGTACACACTGATGTGTGTGGCCCATTCGATGTACAGGCGAGGGGTTGTAATTTTTTACTTCATTTACCGATGATTACTCACGGTATGGATATGTGTATGATACACAAATCTGGAATTTTTGAAAGGTTCAAAGAGTTGAGATATGAAGTAGAAAAATAAACAAAAAAACTCATTAAGGTTCTTCGATCAGATCGAGAAAGTGAATACCTTAGTGAAGAGTTCTGTGATTATCTCAAGGAGAATGGTATAGTTTCATAATGGACTCCTTCTGGTACACCTCAGCTCAACGGAGTGTCAGAAAGAATGAATCGGACTCTATTGGATATGGTCCGGTCCATGATGAGCTTCACTGATTTATCCTTGTTTCTTTAGATAGATACTCTATTTTCAGCTATTTACTTATTGAATAGAATTTCCTCTAAAGTCCATTCCTACCACACCATATGAGATATGACATGGTAAGAAGCCGAGTCTTGGTAATCTCAAGATTTAGGGATGTCCAGCTCAACTCAAGCAACAACAGGCGGATAAGTTAGAGGATAGGACAATTAATGCTCGTTTTATAGGATATCCTAAAGAGTCATTAGGATACGACTTTTCGTCCCAAAGGATCACAAAGTGTTTGTGAGCCTAGATGCTATCTTCATGGAAAATAGTTTATCCTTGACAGAGACAGTGGGAGGAAAATTGAGCTTGAAGAGAAAGTCTCTAAAGAGCAACGAGCCATTGTGCCTATAGAACCTATTAAGCCAGTACATGTAGTACCTCCTCCACCTCGTAGAGGAAGTGTTCCTCATGGGAGATGGGGATCAAGGTAAGGATCCCAATACCTACAACGAGGCGATGTTGGACATCGATTCTGAGAGATGGCTAGAAGCGATGAAGTCAGAGAAGGACTCCATGCATTCCAACCAAGTCTGGCCCTTGGTAGATCCACCAGAAGGTATAGTACCTATTGGGTGTAAATGGATCTACAAGAGAAAATTAAGTTCGGATGGCTAGATAGAGACCAGAAGGCAAGGCTAATGACGAAAGATTATAGTCAGTGCGAAGGCACTGAATATCGGGATACTTTTTCACCTGTAGCCATGCTGAAGTCCATTTGAATATTGCTTAATATTGCAGCATAATATGATTATGAGATATTGTGATGGTGATCACAAGGTCTGCAAACTGCAAAGGTCCTTCTATGGACTAAAGCAAGAATCTCGGAGTTGGAATACTCGTTTCAACGATATAATCAAATCATTTGATTTCATCAAGAACGAAGAGGAACCATGTGTTTATAAGAAGGGTTAGTGGGAGGGCTATTGTATTCCTCGTATTATACATGGATAATATTCTTCCAATTGAAAATGGTGTTCCCATGCTAACTTAGGTCAAGGTATGGTTGTCTAAGGATTTCTCTATAAAAGACTTTGGAAAAGCATCCTATATTTTGGGAATTAAGGTTTATAGTGATAGATCTAAAAGGATGCTTGTTCTGTCACAGAATATTACATAGAGGGAGTGCTGAAGAGGTTCGGCATGGAAACCTCTAAAAGGGGATTATTACCCCTTAGGCATGGGATAAATCTCTCCAAGAAGATGTGCCCCAACACATCTGAAGAGATTCAGCGGATGAGCAAGATACCTTATGCTTCGGCTATAGGGAGCCTCATGTATACCATGCTATGTACGTGATATGATATAGTACATGTTGTGAGTGTCACAAGCATATATCAGTCAAATCCAGACAAGAAGCACTAGATAGCTATGAAGAACAGTCTTAAGTACTTGAGAAGACTAAGGACATGTTTTTGGTCTTTGGGAGAAGATAACAGTTGAAGGTAGAAGGATGCACACATATTGATGATAGAAATTCTACATTAGAATATGTGCAATGGTGGTTCAGTAAATTGGAAGAGTTCCAAATAACCGACCATTGTAGATTCTACCTTAGAAGGTGAATGTTAAGCCGTCTCTAAGGGTGCAGTGGAAACCTTTTGGTTTAAAAGTTCATTGCAGAATTAGGTGTAATGTCATCAGATGCCATAGCACTCTTCTGCAATAACAAAGGCACCATAGCACTAGCTAAGGAGCCAAAGGTCTCACCAGAAACCGAAGCACATAGAGCGGCGGTTTAACTTAATAAATGAGTACCTCGAAAAGAAATAAGTAGAGGATCAAAGAGTAGACTCCGCGGACAACGTGGCGGATCCGTTCACTAAGCAGCTGAGTCAGCAAAAGACTGAAGCCCACCTTGAGAAGATGGGACTAAGGTTTATGGCTGATTGGCTTTAGTTCAAGTGGGAGATTGTTAGAAGTATGCCCTAGAAGCCAATTTGGCTGACGCATTATTTTATTCTGGAACATAAATTTGTACTTGACCTATTAAGTTGGGCATTCTTTTCATTCATGTTCTTATGTGTCCATGAATCGTC
This sequence comes from Phoenix dactylifera, assembly GCF_009389715.1. NCBI lineage: Eukaryota > Viridiplantae > Streptophyta > Magnoliopsida > Arecales > Arecaceae > Phoenix > Phoenix dactylifera. The sequence goes on along the minus strand of NW_024067724.1, from coordinate 93,258 downwards.
CAAGGAATTAATAAGATGATGACACATATTCTCAAGAGTTGAGAATTTGAGGCATGTATCATTGGTGATTAATTCCTGAATTGCTCCTGATCGATGGATCATCACGAGGACGGTGATTGATCCGCTGAGATTAGTGCACATATTGCTTTCTTTGATGGACGAGTCTTGAGTCCACAGTGTAGGGACACTGGAGCAATTGTGCAAGTGCGTGTTAGAGAACAAGGGTACTGAGTGTGACCAAGACAAGAAGTTACTTGGATGTCTATCCACTCGTCAGTGACTTGCTTGATGTTGCAGTAGTGTGACTGGTCCTTTGATCTGTGGTGCTTCGGCTACTCACAGTGAGGTTATTGTAGTTTGACTGCACGAATACATGGTCTCTAGACATATCGGTCCATGCAGTGTAGATTGGCTGCAGTAGGTTCACTGTAGGAGTAGGGTATGCACCTATATGGAATCTATCGACCTTGATAGGTAAGGAGAGAACCTATGTGATTTATAAGACTGAGTTCGTAAGACCTCGGCCGGGGCAGTATGCATAGTGGAGAAAGAGTTTTCCACTCTCGAACTTAAGTCGAATAAATCTTGACATATGACAGACGATGGGGTTTGACGAGTTGTCCATGACCTCCATCCTGTAGGGATCCACGATAGTAGGACTGTATCATACGATAACTGCACCTAGAGGTTCATTATTCTATTCTACTGGGTTGCCACTACATACTGCTAGGTGTCACTTGTGGATGTTGGGACTCACGGGAATTTACCTGATGATCGGTAAACCCTGACGAGTAGAACTGAAAGTGTTTCAGTCCACTGAAAGGTGTTTCAGTGATATTGAGATGGAGATCTCAATATGTCTCATTACCAGTCAGATTAGAACCTATGAGGTCACACACATTAGAGGTTCTGATTATTAGGATCGTCGAATTGTGATTTAGAATCACAATGTCAATTGTCAATAAGATTGATGTTCGAAATAACCCACTAAGAGTTAGTGAGTTAAATGGAAGAATTAAATAATTATAATTAGATTATAATTAAGTCTATTATTGCTAATTAATTGAGTCAAATTATGTTGGGTCTGATCCAAAGAAATTTGACTCAAATCCTAGTCAAGAGTTGGCTAGATCGAGTCCCTAAAAACCCTGCCTAATTCAGCCTTTTTCCCTGAATAGAGCCTCTCTCTTGATGCCTTATTTTGAAGAGTCAAAATTGGCAAGAGGGGGCAGCCAAGAGGGCAAGGAGGGGCGTGGCCCCCTCTCCTTCTTTACTCTGAGCCGGAGCCCCTTGATTCTTTCCAGAATCAAGGGGCCCGCCAATAAAGAAAGGCACCAGGAAACCTATTAGGAATAGGTTTGCTGGCGCATAGGGTTTTGAACCCTATAAAAAGGGAGCCCCACGCCCCAAGAAAAATTAGAGCTCTTCTCCCAGGCGTGGGGCAGCAAGGCTATGTTTTTGGGGATTTTTAAATTAGCAAAAAGGAAGAGAAAAGAATCAAAACAGTGAAGGGTTTTCTTCTTCCTTTTGAAGGCTGCACAAGGTGGGATCCTTGTGATTTCTTCTTTCTTCTTCTTCGACATCTAAGAGAGGCTTTTACAAGGAGCTAGCACCCCGGTGAAGCCCCATCTCTGATCTTCAGCAACCTCGTGTGGATACTTGTAGAGGCCGGACGTTTGTGCGGCTACAAGGAACCAAACCACGATCATCAGTTGCGGTGTTCTTCTACCCGCACAAAGGTGAAGATGAGATCTTCATTTGAACTTTTATATTTCTAATTTTCTGGTAGTTTAACAATGCATAATTAATTATTAGATCTTAGTTTAGTCCCCATCTTAATTCAAAAGGGTTCTGAATCGTTCTGATTCAGAAAAATTTTGAAATCTACCCGATCCTGTTCCGGCGTATGCGATGCACCGGGCCCAGCATGCGGATTCCGCCGCGAACGTCGCACCGCTGTGGGGCAATCCAATACTTTCCGGCGTTGATTTGTCTCGGCTGGATACAGTGGGCAAGTTGCATCAGGGGACCGGACCTCTCTATAGACATGAGATGTTGTAGGGATAAAGATGGGGTTGGGCCCAATAACTGTTAGGTGAGGGACCCAATGACGGTTTTACTTCTGCGGTTATACGGTGGGTTCGACTTAACTAAAGAATGGAGCCAATAACTGTTAGGTGAGGCTTTCATGACTCAGAGACCGGATAACACTGCAATTTGCTTGAGAAGCATTGTACAAGAGTTGTACACTCATCCTTTTATGTGTCGCTAATAACTGTTAGGTGAGGTGGCATGTAAATTGGTGGGACTGTAGCATCCCACTTGAAACCTAGAGTCGCAGGTTTTCGTTTCTCTACCAGAGGAGTGTAAGAGATTCGAGAAAATAGTGGAAGGTGTTTGTTTTAAAAGGCCCTAAAACAAATAGAGTTCAAGTACAAAATTCTAACTAGAATCTTTACTCTTTGAGGATTATAAAGTGAGCTTCTAGACTTTTAACTCATATCCTATAGAACAACCGTTTGACCAAACCCAATTATAAAGACTGGCTCAGCAAATTTCAAAATAGTTTTGAATTGTCAGAAATTCGGATATGTGCTAGACCATGGAATCCCCATGTTACGAATCCGTCCGATTACTGATCAGCGTAAGACGCATGCTAAGTGGACGAACAATGACAATAAAGTTAGGTGCTGCATAATGGCATCTATGTCCAATGAATTACAATGCCAGCATGAGAACATGAAGACTGCCAGGGACATATTAAATCACCTGCAAGAGTTGTATGGTGATCAGAGTCGTGCAGCATGGTTTGAAGTGTCCAAGAGGCTCTTCAAGGCCAAGATGCGTGATGGGCAGTCTATCCAGGATCATGGTTTGACCATGATATAGGACTTAGAGAAGCTTGAGAAGCTCGGCATGACCATGCACAAAGAAATTGCAAATGGATTTAATCCCACAATCCCTTCCAGATTCATATGAACAGTTTATAGTAGACTACCATATGAGCAAGATTGTATGCACCAAAAACAGAATTGTTAAATAAATTGGTAACTACCTTAGGGACCTTGAAGAGTTCAAGGGGCATCGTTCTCGCTGTTGAGTTGGTTTTTGCTTCCAAGAGAGAGTCTACCTAGAAGAAGAAGAAGCCTGAGAAGAAGCAGAAGACCGAGAAAACGCCAAGCAAGGAAGTTCCAAGAAAAAGGCTGATAAGTGCTTAATAATATATAATTTAGTTATCTTTCCATAGCACTTACCAATGTTCTTAAACTGATAAATATATATTTTACTACAAAATAGAACAATCTTTGAAATAAATTTAAAATATGGTAAGAAGTAAATAATTTACATGTTCTCGCCTTCCGAGCGTACCAGCTAACACGTTTCAGTTCAATAACACGGGGTTCGAGCCCAATGCCCAACTAACATGCATCCACCCAAGCACCGTCCACCGTCCATGGCTCCCCAAGTGATCCAACGGTTCAAAAATTTCCATCTCCGCATCATGTTTCCAAACTAAGCAAAATAGGGGAGACCTTTGTTTTAAATTCATGTATGCCCATTTCCATGATAAAATAAGAGCAAGAAAAAGAGTTTTTTCCGAAATATTGAAAACACTGTTCATATGAATAGTGTTCCGAGATGACACTGTTCATATGAACAGTGTTCCGTGAAAACACTGTTCAAATGAACAGTGTTACGAAAACCCGACTCACTGCACTATTTATCTTCTTCCTCCCGCAGTGCTTCACGGCCGTCCACCTTCCTCCCGTCGATCCCGCGACCAGATCCGCCATTCGTTCCAGCCGCATCAACCGCGTGCCATCCGCATCCAGCTCTTCCGCCATCAGCCCGTTCCACCTCCCAGCAGCCGCGAATCACGTCCTCCGATCAGCACGTCCCAGCCTTCCACGAAGCGTCCGGAGCCATGGATCCAGCCACCTTCTTCTTTCGCTCCTCTCAGCATCGCGTCCCAGCCGCTCTTGGAGTTAGCCATCCTTCTGCATCAGGAGTCCGGCGATCCGCATCCATTCCTTCCACGGTCCAAAGACAGAAGTCGACCGGAGCAATCCGCCCAGCAATCCCGCAACCAAATCTCCTCCATGATCAACGCTTCCAGCATCCCATGAAATCAAGCATCTAGCCGTCCCCCTCTGCCGGATTTGAGCCATTCCAACCGTCCGCGATCCCATGGAATCGGCGAATCCTTCTTCTTTCGCTCCACATTAATCCCGTAGCCAGCTCCCATCGAATGAGCATCCCGGATTTGCATCCTCACCAGCATACTCCCAGGGGATCCATCACCGGGTGAGAGTGGCTATATAAGGTGGCCATCGGCTGAGGGGGAGCTGGGGGAGAAAATAGGGGAGACCCCCTGTTTCGGTGAAAAGAAGAAGAAAGCCGAGAGGGAAGAAGAGAAAAAGAAATAAAAAAAGAGAGAAAGGAGGGGGAAAGAGAATAGTTTTGGATATTTTGGGAATAATGGGAGGTGATCAATTTCATTTGAAGATGGGAGGTTGTCCGGAAGCCATGCTCGGCTAAACGTCTAGTCTAGGGCTGGATGAAGCCCTAGCAATGTATCAGGGCAATTGTAGTTCTTACTTTTTTATTATTTTGGAGCTTGTTTAAATTCTTATTTTCAATGAAATATTTTCTTATGATATTTAAACTTTGAGTATGCTAGTTACTATTCATGTTTGCTAAAGTAGTCTAAGATGATCCATGCCTAGGAAGATAAAGTGTGCTGCATCCTAGATTAACATACTTATGTAGACACTTCATGCTACACCGAAGATGGATTTTCCTAACACTCTTTATGATTTTATTTTAAAATGCTTGTAGCCAAATTGCATGCCTCTCCAAAAGACAAAAATTAAGAACACGGTCCTTGATGCAAGCTATGTGGTGGATTCCAAACCCTAGATCTATTTACTCTGATAAATTCCAATTCACACTCATAGTTTAATTTAGTTAAATCAAGTTAGCAAATCCTTCTTCTTGATTTATTTTTAAAAGAAAAATAACTTATTCTTCAATCCCTGTGGACCGACACCCGTAATCACTATCCTATAGGATACGTGCTATTGCGTGGTTTATTTTTAAAATTGAAAGAACCGATAAATTTTTGGCATCGTTGCCGGGTACTGCTAGCATAGTTATTTTTTCTATCATTAAAAAAAATATAATTAATTAAAAAAAACTTTCATATATATATATATATATATAATAAAAATATTTTCTATTGTTGTTACTTTTCTTATCTCCTTTTTCTCTCCTACTAAATTTTAAATTTTCTTTTTATATTATTTTATCAGAAATTGAGAAAAAAATCTGGGATGGTCAGAAAGAGAACTGTTGGAAAAGAAATGCTGTAAAGGTTTGCCTAAAAAAATTTAAATTGCTGGGAAAATTTCCTTTGGTAACCTCTAAACCTTTCTTATTTAAATTAATTATTAGCTTGAAATTTTGTGGTGATTGTTTAATTTTAATTTCAACAAAATTGTGAATGCATGCCTGATACACATTCACCAATTAATCTGTACTTAGTAAGGGCAATCACCCCAACAAGATAAGAGCCGGATTTCATCACCGGACTCTTGCCCAACTTAGGTGAACTCAATCTCATATAGTGTCACTTTAATTAAAATCAATTAGACGTTGGCTCCTAGGGACATTCGAGCTCAATAGGACGAAGATCACCGAAAGTTGCACCAATTTCGCTTTGTGGCTTAGTTGATGTCTAGGCAAGCTTTGTCCCTATAAGGAAGACAGTTCATCTGTTCGAGGTAAGTGGGTTTTAAGTAAGACCTTTGCGAATGCATCGTGACCCCTCCACTTACCTGGGAGCTTACCTGATTAACTCAGTTCATTAGACCGGATTGGAGGCTTAGGTGCCCTCTTCAAACCAGTTAGGAGCTGTCTAGTGATTTTAGGGCGAATACAAGGATTTGATGTGTTGTTCTTTTATTGCATGCTTGATTGATCAAGTACTAGTGTATGCAAGGGAGTCGTTCTAGAGTACGTGACCTATTACCTTTTGATCCTAAAATAGAACGAACCCTTAGGAATATTCGAGCTGAGATCAGAACATTAGAATCATCCCCACCTCCTGAGATGGCTGAAGAATAACCCAAACTCCTGAGGGAGTACTTTACTCCCACCATTTACACTTTCCCATCTTGCATTCGATTACCTGAGGTAGCAGCTGTACAATACGAAATAAAGTCTAGTGTGATCCAAATGCTCCCATCTTTTTATGGGCTCACCAACGAAGACCCTTATAAATACTTAGATGAATTTCTTGAGATTTGCACCACTGTCAAGATTCAGAACTTCACTGATGATGCTCTGAAACTTAGATTATTTCCCTTCTCCCTTAAAGATAAAGCCAAGCAATGGCTGAATTCTTTAGAAGCCAATTCGATTCGTTCCTGGGATCAAATGCAACAAGAATTCCTTAAAAAATACTTTTCCATAGGAAGAACAAACCAGTTTAGACGTGCCATCACAAGCTTCTTCCAAACTGAGGAAGAAGAATTTCATGAAACTTGGAAGAGATTTCGGAACCTAATCCGTAAATGCCCACATCATCAAATACCTAAATGGCAGTTAGTGCAATGTTTCTATGACGGATTGACTGAAGGAAACCGTCAGATGATCGATGCTGCATGTGGGGGGACTTTTATGCTTCAAAATGAGCATGAAGCATGGCAATTATTTGAAAATCTTAATGAAAACTTCCTCCACCATGCTTCTTGTTTTCGTCAAGCACCCCCGAGTTCTCAAAGAAAAGGGACCATTTGTGAAATAAGTCATTCTATGGACCTGTCTAGCAAGGTAGATGCATTGTCCCATAAGATTGACCAACTGATGATAGGTGGGCATTTCATTAACTCTTCTCAAGCACAAGTGTGTACTATCTGTTCTAGCCCATCCCACCCTATTCATGAGTGCCCCTCAGTGCCCCAATTCTCCGAACTCGTGCAAGAACACATTAATGCTGCTCAAACATAGCCCAGACCGGGTAATGACCCATTTTCCAATACATATAATCCGGGATGGCGGAATCATCCAAACTTTTCTTGGAAGCAGCAAGCTTCGAATACTGCCCAACCCTACTTCCAAAATTTTCAAACCCCACAAAATATTCATCCCTACCGTCCCTCGACTCAATTTCAACACACTCCTCCTCCACCCCAAAGAAACACAGCTTTTGAGGAGAAAGTGTTGAACGCCCTTCAAGGTTTGGAAACCATTACACAATTGGTGCACTCTCACACGCAATCAATCGCCAAGCTAGAATCCCAAATGGGGCAACTAGCTAATGCACTGAACAAGCGAGAGGAAGGAAAGCTTCCAAGCCAACCACTAAGTAGTCCTAGGGGACAATACATGGCTCAAGAAAATCAATTAAATGCAATTCATCATGAACAAGCCAATGCTTTAACTACCCTAAGGAGTGGACGTGTAGTAGACAATAAGATTGGGGAAGATAACAATAAGGAAGGTGAAGAAGAGGATAGACATGTGTCAAATAAAAATCTAAAATCTTCTTCTTCTTCAGCTAGTCCACCTTCTACCAAAACTCACATCCCAGAGGCCCCATTTCCTGAAGCTCTTAATTCACCCTCTCCCTTTGACAGAAAGGGAACTTCACTAGAGGAAATGATGGAGGTTTTCAAACAAGTGAAAATCAACCTTCTGCTTCTTGATGCTATTAGACAAGTTTTCTCCTATGCCAAATTTCTCAAAGACCTTTGTACCCAAAAGCGAAAATCTAAAACACATGTGCCTAGAAAGGTCTTCCTAACTGAGCAAGTGAGTTCTATTCTCCAACACAACACCCCTCCAAAATTCAAAGATCCTGGTGCTCCCACCATCTCCTGTGTCTTAGGAAATAATTTCATTGATCGAGCACTCTTAGATCTAGGGGCAAGTGTCAACCTTTTACCTTATTCAGTTTATGAGAAGCTTGGGTTAGGTGAGTTAAAACCAACCTCAGTATCCCTTCAATTGGCTGATCGATCTGTAAAAACACCACGTGGGATAATTGAAGATGTTCTTGTCAAGGTAGACAAATTCTATTTTCCAGTAGATTTCATCATCCTTGATATGGAACACGAACCTAATCCTAAGAAACAAATTCCCGTGATCCTTGGGCACCCTCTTTTAGCAACAGCCAATGCGTGCATCAATTGTAAAACAGGGGTAATGAACATATCATTTGGGAACATGAAGGTAAAATTAAATGTGTTCAATGCGGCCGACCAACTCGCGAGGGAAGTTGAGTGTTTTATGATAGATGACCTCATAGAAGGAGACGCAAAAACTACCTCACTGTGTCTGGCTGAAGACAATAAACTTAGCGCTTGTTGGGAGGCAACCCAATTCTCTTAGATTTCTTTAACATTGAGAACAATGTTAGGTTTAGGTTTGGAGGTATTTTTAAGTATTTTTAATCATTTTTTGTTTTGTTTGCATCTCTTGCATTTGTTTTCACTTCATAATGTCAGGTTTATCCAAAAAAATAAAAAATAAAAAAATAAAAATATCTTTTAAAAAATTGTGTTCATTTTTATAAATTAAAAAAATTAAAAAATAATAAATAATAATAATAATAATAATAAATTTTAAAAAAATATATATATATTTTTTACCTAATTTCTATACATGAATGCGAGAATGATAAACACATAGGTATATAAAATCTAAAAAGCCCAATGACTAGCCGGAAGTAATACAAATATAAGTTCTTTTTATTAAGTCTATCTTAGGGAGTTGTAAGCTAATTAATACTTTGAAATTTTACTACACACTGGTCGACCCTTCTAAGGTCTAGGCTCGACATTATGTTGATAGTATAGTAGCAACCTTGGATCTTGATGAATCATACTTATCTAATCCAAAAAAAAATCATCAATAAAAATGGATTTAGTCAGGAACATCGAAAAGGGCTACCTATTGTCAAAGGTCAAGTGGGCTTGTGACGAAGACTCTGAGCATAAGTCCGTAGGGGAGTCTTGATGCCCGACACCTTATGCCAACTGGTGTGAGAGTTGTCGACTGATTGCTCGTTACACAGAGAAATCACCACAAGAGTAAAAGTACACAATTTATGATATTTAAAAAAAAAAGAAGACAATAGTGTGAAAGCCATCGTTGTAAAAATCCAAGTAAACTGGAATATTATAGATAAAGCCCGTGAGGTACTAAAGTAAACATCCGCAACTCTCGAAATCCTGCGGATAAGATGATTTTGAATCAGTGAACAGGTCTTTTCGACCAATCCTCGGAAACTACTAGTATTAGCAATATTTTGGAGATCCGAACTCTTAACTTGTGTACGGTCCAGATTTCACCGAGCACTCCAGTATAAATAAGTCTTACAACTCCCTAACGGAGACTTAATGACCTCAACTTGAATTGCATTTTGACCTAGGATTTGGGGTGACTTAGTAAATAAAACCGTGTGTGCTTTGAAATTCTTACCATTTATGTATCTTAAATTAGATTTTAATAATAATAAAAAAAAGAGAGTTTTTGAAATTCTTAGCTAGTATGCATTTGGAATTTGATTTTCACTTCATAGATTAATCGATCTAAAAATAAATAAATAAATAAATAATAATAAAAATAATAAAAAAATTTAATAAAAAATAAAAAAATATAATAATAATAATAACAATAATAATAAATGACCTATTTTAAGATTGAAGTTTGTGGGTATCTTCACTGGAAACTCTCACGAGACTATAACTCGTCCACTAGGGGTAACTTAGGGGTTTAAAGCCTTGTTGTATATGGTAAATGCAATCGCGATGCCTACGAAAGTGAGTTAGAGTTTTTTCTTTTCTAATTTTATTTTTTTCGAGGACTAGCAAAATATAGGTTTGGAGTATGATAAGTGCTTAATAATCTATAATTTAGCTATCTTTCCATAGCACTTATCAATGTTCTTAAACTGATAAATACATATTTTACTACAAAATAGAACAATCTTTGAAATATTTTAAAATATGGTAAGAAGTAAATAATTCACATGTTCTTGCCTTTCGAGCATACCAGTCAACACGTTTCAGTTCAATAACACTGGGTTCGAGCCCAATGCCCAACTGACATGCATGCACCCAAGCACTGTCCACCGTCCATGGCTTCCCAAGTGATCCAATGGTTCAAAAATTTCCATCTCCGCATCATGTTTCCAAACTAAGCAAAATAGGGGAGACCTTTGTTTTAAATCCATATATGCCCATTTCCATGATAAAATAAGAGCAAGAAAAAGAGTTTTTTCCGAAATGCTGAAAACACTGTTTATATGAACAGTGTTCCGAGATGACACTGTTCATATGAACAGTGTTCCGTGAAAACACTATTCAAATGAACAGTGTTACGAAAACCCGACTCACTGCACTGTTTATCTTCTTCCTCCCGCAGTGCATCACGACCGTCCACCTTCCTCCCGTCGATCCCGCGACCAGATCCGCCATCCGTTCCAGCCGCATCAACCGCGTGCCATCCGCATCCAGCTCTTCCGCCAAAATACAACTCCCTAACGGAAACTTAATGACCTCAACTTGAATTGCATTTTGACCTAGGATTTGGGTTGACTTAGTGATTAAAACTTTGTGTGCTTTTCAAATTCTTGACACTTATGCATTTGAAATTAGATATTAAAAAAAAAAATCTTTGGGTAGAGACATCAATTTGTTGGTATCTGAGCCGGAAATCCTCACGAGACAAAACTCGTCCACTAGGGCCACCTAGGGATTTAAAGCCTTGTTGTTACATATGGTAAATGTAACCGCGATGCCTGCGAAAGTGAGTTAGAATTCTTCTTTTCTAGTTTTATTTTGCTCGAGGACTAGCAAAACATAAGTTTGAAGGTGTGATAAGTGCTGATTAGTCTATAATTTAATATTTTTTCAGCACTTACCAATGTTCTTAAACGGATAAATACTTATTTTACCATGAAATTGAATAATCATTGAAATAAATTTAATATATGTTAAGAAATAAATAATTCCTTCCTTAAGCTAAGTGCAAGTAATCCTAGAGACTCAATAACATTGGGTTTGAGCCCAATGCCCAGTTGCCATGCATGCACCCAAGCACTATCCACCGTTCGTGGCTTTCCAAGCGATCCAACAGTTCAGAAATTTCCATCTCCGCATCACGCTTCCTCCCAAGCTGTCCGTGAGGAGCCATCCTAGGGAGGATCCGCTTCATTCCAAAATCAACCTAATCTCCCCTTCCTTGTCAGCATCATCACGTGATGGAGCTCAACCCCATAAACCAAGCCAAAATAGGGAGATCAGCCCAATGCAACACAACCCAAGCTCTGTCCACCTCACGTGATGATTCCATTCTTTCAAATCCTTATGTATCAGCCAGCAAAACAGACTCTTCCAAATCGGCTATCCATTCTTTCACCCCGCATCCAAAACAGGGGAAATCTCTCCCTTGTTAGATGTATGCCGTAGAAGCCAATCTGGCTGACACATTGTTAATTCTAGGGACATAATTTTGTACTTGACTATTTATTATTGAATAAATAAAAGATATCTTTTTCATTCATATTGTTTATGTGTCTATGAATCGTCCAAGAATTAATAAGATGATGATGCATATTCTTAAGAGTTAAGAATTTGAGCCATGCATCATTGGTGATTAATTTCTGAATGCTCTTGATCAATGGATCATCACGAGGACGGTGATCGATCCGATCAGTGCACACATTGCTTTCCTTATGGATGGATGAGACTCGAGTCCACAGTGTGGCGACACTGAAGTAATAGTGCAGGTGCTTGTTAAGAACAAGGGTACTGAGCATGACCAATACAAGAAGTCACTTGGATGTCTATCTACTCGTCAGTGACTTGCTTGATGTTGTAGTAGTGTGACTGGTCCTTTGACCTGCGTGCTTCGGCTACTCACAGTAAGGTTATTGTAGTTTGACTGCACATACACATGGCCCAAGACATATGGGACCATGCAGTGTAGATTGGCTACAGTAGGTTCACTGTAGGAGTAGGGTATGCACCTATATGGAATCTATCGACCTTGGTAGATAAGGAGAGATCCTATGTGATTTATAAGACTGAGTTCGTATGATCTCGGCCGGGGCAGTATGCACAGTGGAGAAAGAGTTTTCCACTCTCGAACTTAAGTCTAATAAATCTTGACATATGACAGACGATGGGATTTGATGAGTTGTCCATGACCTCCATCATGTAGGGATCCACGATAGTAGGACTGTATCATACGACAACTGCACCTAGAGGTTCATCATTCCATTCTGTTGGGTAGCCACTACATGCTGCTAGGTATCACTGATGGATGGTGAGACTCATAGGGAATATCCCGATGATCGATAAATCCTGATGAGTTGAGTTGGAACTGTTCCAACCCATTGAAAGGAGTTTTCAATGATATTGTGATAGAGATCGCAATGTATCTCACTACCAGTCAGAATAGAATATATGGGGTCACACACACTAGAAGTATTGACTGATTCTGTTAGATGTATGCCCTAGAAGCCAATTTTGGCTGACACATTATTAATTCTAGGACATAATTTGTACTTGACTTTATTATTATTGAATAAATGAAAGGCATCTTTTTCATTCATATTATTATTGTGTCTATGAATCGTCCAAGAAATTAATAAGATGATGATGCATATTCTCAAGAGTTGAGAATTTGAGCCATGTATCATTAGTGATTAATTTCTGAACGCTCCTGATCGATGGATCATCACGAGGACGGTGATCGATCCGATGAGATCAGTGCACAGATTACTTTCCTTATGGATGGACGAGACTCGAGTCCACAGTGTGGCGACACTGAAGTAATAGTGCAGGTGCTTGTTAAGAACAAGGGTACTGAGCGTGACCAATATAAGAAGTCACTTAGATGTCTATCCACTCGTCAGTGACTTGCTTGATGTTGCAGTAGTGTGACTGGTCCTTTGACCTGTGGTGCTTCGGCTACTCACAGTGAGGGTATTGTAGTTTGACTACACACATACATGGTCTCTAGCCATATGGGTCCATGCAGTGTAGATTGGCTGCAGTAAGTTCACTGTAGGAGTAGGGTATTCACCTATAAGGAATCTATCGACCTTGATAGATAAGGAGAGATCCTATGTGATTTATAAGACTGAGTTCGTAAGACCTCGGCCGGGGCAGGATGCACAGTGGAAAAAGAGTTTTCCACTCTCGAACTTAAGTCGAATAAATCTTCACATATGACAGACGATGGGGTTTGACGAGTTGTCCATGACCTCCGTCCTGTAGGGATCCACGATAGTAGGACTGTATCACATGATAACTGCACCTAGAGGTTCATCATTCTATTCTACTGGGTAGCCACTACATGCTGCTAGGTGTCACTGGTGGATGGTGGGACTCACAGGGATTATCTCGATCATCGATAAACCCCAATGAGTAGAGTTGGAATCGTTCCAATCCATTGAAAGGAGTTTTCAATGATATCATGATAGAGATCATGATATATCTCACTACCAGTCAGAGTAGAACCTATGGGGTCACACACACTAGAAGTATTGACCGATCCGATGGTTGAATCGTGATTAGGAATCACAAGTAATCAATTCGATTGATATTCAGTTGAAGAAGGAACAAAGGGAATTAATTGAACTTAAAACAAGAGTCCTACTTCGAGTAGGATTCCTAGAGTCCTAATTGGACTAGGACTGGGAATCCTAGTTGGAATAGGACTGGGATTCCTACTTGAAATAGGATTCCTACAATCCTAATAAGATTAGGAGTTTTGAATTAGAATCGAATTCCTACTTGGAGTAGGATTCCTAGAGTCCTAATCAGATTAGGACTTCGGATTCAAATAGAGTCCTAATTGGATTATGACTAAAATCAAATATGTCCTAATTTGGATTAGGATTTCTTAAGTCACAATTAATTATTAATCTAATGAATCAATAAGACTCCTAATTGGATTAGGATTGAAGAGTTCAATTGAGTCAAAATTGATTTAAGTTCTAATTGGATTAGGACTTACCTAGATTGGACCCAAATTGGTTCACCCTTGGACAAAGCCTAATTGGATTAGGACTTAACCACATTAGGGCATCCAAATCCTTACTTAAAGAGGATTAGGGCAACCATGAAGGAGGGGCACACGCCCCTCCTCCTTTCCTTGGCTTGGGGCGGCAACACAAGAGGGGCCGGCGCCCCTCTTGGAAGGTGATCAAGGGCTCCTAATTTGTAGGAGCCCTTCATGCCTTTAAAAGGGCTTGTGGGCGGCACCTAGGGCATACTTGGTCCTCCTCCTCTTCAAGCCGTACGCCTCCCTCTCCTCTCCTCTTGGTTCAGCCACAAGCAAGGAAGAACAAAGTCCAAGGTGTTGGCGGCATCCTCTTCCTCCCTTCTTCCTTCCAACGCAGGGAAAAGAAAGAAGGCTGCAGGGGCTGTGTTCTTCTTCCTTGGTTGCTTCTTCTTCTTCCTCCTCTTAAGCACAATCAAGGGTTGATTGAAAGAGAGGAGATCAGCCATCAAAAGTTATCTCTGCAAGGGAGCTAGCACCCCGGTGAGATAGAGAGCTTGGATCGGATCCTGCTTCGTGTGGATACTCGTAGAGGCCGGGCACTTGAACGGCTTCAAGCGAATCTTCATCCAAAAACCACGATCATCAGTTTGCGGTGATCATCTACCCGCACAAGGTGAAGATCTGATCTTCCAATTAGATTAAAAGTTTTTAATCCTTACCCATCTACGAACGGTTCATGAAACAACGTTCATGAGATGAACGTCGATCCCGCACATGCCGATTCCGCTGCCATCTGAATTTTTTTGAAATATCAGCGGCATGGGCGGATTCCTAACAGTGGTATCAGAGCCTAGGCTTCGTAGATTAAGGTAAGAATTAATTATCTAAAGGTGTGGAGTGATTGATTAAAACCCTATTTGATTTTGATGAGCTCAAAGCATTTGAGTATATTTCTTGTTTACTAATGAATTCAATTAAGTGTTTTCAGTGAAAATCTTCTCTAAGTGTCTCTAGACTTGGTTCATAATATTTTGGATAAGTTAAGAAGTCAGCTTGAACCAAAGTCTGAGACTCGAGTCGACTCCAGAGTATCACGAGTCGACTCCAAGCGTATCAAGTTCACTGGCACGGGCTCGAGTCGACTCCGGATCGGTACGAGTCGACTCCGACTGAGAACAGACAGACGAACAGAAAGCTTCAATTCAAAACCTGTCAGCAAGTCGACTCCCGAAGTGCGCGAGTCGACTCCAATGTTTACCGAGTCGACTCCGGAGAAGTATGAGTCGACTCCAAGGAGTCACAGGCAGAAAAGTCAGAGAGCAGTTTTCGGGTCTGAGATTCGAGTCGACTCCAGTGGAACGCGAGTCGACTCCGATGGTTGGCAAGTCGACTCCAAAGAAAGTGAGAGTCGACTCTCAGAGGAACACAAGGAAAAAGACAGAAAGCATTTTTCGGACTCTGAGATTCGAGTCGACTCCCGCAATACGCGAGTCGACTCCGAGACTCCGCGACCACAAAGAAGACAGAAGACCAAGTTACTGCCTCTGAGTTTCGAGTCGACTCCCAGACAGCTAGAGTCGACTCCAAGGCAGCTTCACATCAAAAAGGCAGAAGACCAAGTTTTGGAAACTGAGAGCCGAGTCGACTCCGAGGAAGTTCGAGTCGACTCCAAGACTGGACGAGCCAAAAGACAGAAGATCGGGAGTTCGGGCTCTGAGCGGCGAGTCGACTCCCAGGATTGTCGAGTCGACTCGAGTGGACCAAATTCAAAAATAGATCCACGGACTCCATGGGATGAGCCGACTTCGAGAAAGCCAGGTCAGCTCCAGAAGTTGGCGAGTCGACTCCGGGTCAAGACGAGTCGACTCCCAGTCGAAGAGGGCACTTTAATTCAAATCCGAAACAGTTGCCGAGTCGACTCCAGAAATGCATGAGTCGACTCCCGCTACAGCCGAGTCGACTCCTGATCGCGCGAGTCGACTCCAACCCACCAACGGACACATTGTCAGGCTGTGCAGAGTGTGCAGAACGGGCAGAAAAAGGTCTCTAACGGCTAGTTTCCGTGGGGGTTGGTTTAAATAGCCACAGAGGACTGTAGCAAGGTAGAGAACAACTATTCCACTCCAAGTATTCAAGCATTCAATCTCTGCAACCTGTTCTTCAACGAAAAAGAGGGAAGAGCTGCATTAACTGCATCCACCTACATCTTCCCAGCAATTAAAGAAGCCTCCTCCTGCATTCAAGTCGACTACACATTCAAGAGGAGACTCGGAGTTCAAGAAGCCATTCCTCGACTCCAACTCAAAGCGTTTGAGGGCTTCTAAACTCTTTCCAGATTATATTGCTTTTTATCTGCTTTTGAGAAGCTGTATTTTTCTGTTTGTTCTTTTCATCTACACATTGTCTGTGCTTGATTCAATCGGGGGATTGAATCAAGGGTATTGAGGTTGGTTGGTGAGCCGAGTGTAAAACCAACGTGTGTAAGGGTTCGATTGTAATCCCGGAAAAACAATCGGGGTGGTTCTAGTCGGTGAGCCTGGGAAAACCGACCGAGTTCGTTGTGAGCTCGTAAAACAACAAGTTTGGTTGTGAGCTTGGAAAACAACCGGCTGTAATCCGAGGGGGTTATAGTGAATTCCCAAGTGAGTCTTGGGGAGTGGACGTAGGAGCAAAGGTTAGCTCCGAACCACTATAAAACTTGGTGTTTGTGATTGATTGTCTCTCTTCTTCTTCCTCTCATATCACTCACAGCACATTGCACTTAATTAAACAACTTGCAATAGTTTTAATTAGACATCCACAACGCTTTAAATATTTAAATTATTTTAAAATCCAATTCACCCCCCCTCTTGGGTTGTCTATCTGGGCAACAAGTGGTATCAGAGCCTAAACTCTTCCACCCAAGAGTAAAAGATCAAAATGATAACCCCATTTGGATCTTCCCACATTGAGGGTCAGTCCACCCAAAGACCCCCATTCTTTAATGGATCCGACTACTCATACTGGAAGGCTAGGATGAGAATATTCATCCAAGCCCAAGACTATGAGATGTGGACCATTGTAGTAAATGGGCCATACATCCCATCCATATATGTAGAGGGTGTCACAGTACCCAAACTAGAAAAGGATTGGGATGAACATGACATGAGAAAGGCACAACTAAACTCTAAAGCTATGAATGTGCTTTATTGTGCCTTAGATAGAAATGAATTCAATAGGGTCTCTACTTGCAATTCTGCAAAAGAGATTTGGGACAGACTTGAAGTGACCCATGAGGGCACGAATCAAGTCAAAGAATCCAAAATAAATATTTTGGTTCATAAATATGAACTATTTAAAATGGATTCTAATGAAACAATTACATGCATGTTTACTAGGTTTACTGACATTGTCAATGGCCAAAAAAGCCTTGGCAAGAACTATACTAACAGTGAGCTTGTCAGGAAAATCCTTCGGTGTCTACCAAGGTCATGGGAAGTTAAAGTGACCGCAATCCAAGAAGCCAAGGACCTGAACAAATTACCACTTGAGGAGCTTCTTGGATCCCTAATGACGCACGAGCTAACCATGAAGCAACACAACGAGGAAGAGTCCTCCCATAAGAAAAAGGTAATAGCTCTAAAATCTACTTCATCTAACAAGGACTTATCTTGCAGTAGCAGCAGTGAAGAAGAGGAACATGAGGAAGATGATGGTGAGGCACTTCTTGTGCGCAAATTCAGAAAATTCATCAACCACAAGAAGTCCTATCATCAAAGGAGAGGCCCCTCAAATTCCTACCGCAAGGACAAAGGTAAGGAAAGGGAAAATGAGGGGATTGGGTGTTACGAATGCAAGAAGCCGGGTCACATAAGAGTTGAGTGCCCTTTACTGAAGAAGGGGAGCAAGTACAAGAAGAAGAAGGCTCTTGTCACAACACTATCCGACTCCGACTCATCATCCTCTTCATCGGATGATGAACAAGAAGAAAAGGCCAATTTCTGCTTCATGGCCAATGAAAATGAGGTAACATCCGAATCCCATCTTGATTTTTCTTTTGATGAACTTTATGATGCATTTAATGAATTAATGATAGAATATAAGGCCATAAATCTTAAGAATAAAGAACTAAAAATAGCTAATCAATCATACCTACATAAATACGATAAATTAGTTAAGGATAAGGATTTAATCACCAAAGAAAATATAGACCTTAAGACAAGCAACCAACTTTTAACTCAAAAGACTAATACCTTAACTAAGGATAATGAAAAACTAACTAAGAAATTTTCAGAACTTAAAAACCATAAGCAAATCTTAAACAAGGATCTCACAAAAAAACTTAATGATCTAAAAGCGGAAAATCAAACACTAACTAAAGAACTTAACAAATACAAACCTTTGGTTGAAAAATTTACATATAGTTCTGAAAAATTGAATATGATACTAAATAGTCAACGAGCAGTATTTAATAAAGCGGGTTTAGGGTATAAACCAAGAAATAAACAAAAACTTCTTAGTAACTTCTTTGTTAAAGCTGGGAAAAGTAAAACCAAGAAAATAACCTGCTTTTGTTGTGGAACTATAGGTCATAAAGCAAATGTGTGTAATTTTAGAAAAGGTAAAACAAAAAGGAAAATTAAAAGGGTATGGGTTCCAAAAGGAACCAACTTGACTAAACATGAAGGACCCAAGAAAACTTGGGTACCTAAGATGACATGATTTGCTTGTGTAGGAGTGTCTTGCAGCCAAGGTCAACAAAAACTGCTGGTATTTGGATAGTGGCTGCTCAAGGCACATGACGGGTGATAAGGATCAATTTTTCACCCTTGAAGCTAAGAAGGGAGGTGCTGTGACTTTTGGAGACAACAACCAAGGTCACATCATTGGTATTGGTAAAGTTCAAATCACCCCTTCTACTTTTATTGATAATGTTAGATATGTAGATGGTCTTAAGCATAACTTATTAAGCATTAGTCAATTATGTGATAAAGGGTATGATGTTATGTTTAAACCATCACTATGCATTATAACAAACCCTAATGACAATAGTTTAGTTTTTAAAGGAATTAGACGTGAAAATGTATATGTTGTAGACCTTGAAGATCTTGCAAAACATAACCAATGCTTAGTTGTTAATGAAACTAAAGATAATGATGTTAGTTGGTTATGGCACCGTAAGTTAGGTCATGCAAGCATGGACACAATAACTAAACTAGTTAAAAGAGATTCCGTGATAGGTTTGCCAAAATTAAAATTTGAAAAGAATAAAATATGTGAAGCATGTCAATTTGGCAAACAATCTAGGAACTCATTTAAATCCATAAAATGTGTCTCTACTTCTAGACCTCTAGAATTATTACACATGGACCTATTCGGACCAACTAGAACAACAAGCCTAGGTGGAAATAAATATGGTCTAGTTATTGTAGATGATTATTCTAGGTACACATGGGTCATGTTCCTAGCACATAAGGATCAAGCATTTTCTGTTTTTAGGAAATTCCATAAAGAAGTAACCAATGCTAGAGATACCTCAGTTATAGCTATTAGAAGTGACCATGGTACCGAATTCGAAAATCAGTCATTTGAAGAGTTTTGTAGTAAAAAGGGGATAACCCATAATTTTTCTGCACCTAGGACACCACAACAAAATGGAGTTGTGGAGAGGAAAAATAGAACTCTAGAGGAAATGGCTAGAACTATGTTATGTGAAAGTAACCTCCCTAAGTACTTTTGGGGAGAAGCCATTAATACTTCTTGTCATATATTGAATAGAGTTTTATTAAGACCCATCATAAAGAAAACACCTTATGAACTTTGAAAAAACAGAAAACCAAAAGTTAATTACTTTCATATTTTTGGATGTAGGTGTTTTGTTCATAATAATGGGAAAGATAATCTAGGTAAATTTGACTCTAAATCTGATGAGGGAATATTCTTAGGCTACTCTACAACTAGCAAAGCCTATAAAGTCTTTAATAAAAGAACCTTAGTTATAGAAGAATCTATACATGTTGTATTTGATGACTCTAGTGACATCTCCTCTAGTAAGAAAGTTAATTTTGATGATGATGTTGAAATTCTTGAAGAAAAGATAGATGAGATGGCATTACAAGATGATAATCAAAAATTGATTGAAGGAGCATCATCAAGCCAAGAGGCTATTGTGGATCATGGGCTAACTAAAGCTTGGAGGTATGCTCACGGGCATCCTAAGGAACTAATTCTAGATGATCCATCTCAACCGGTTAGGACTAGAGCATCCCTTAGGAATTTAAATAACCATCTAGCTTTTGTTTCACACTTTGAGCCCAAACATATAGAAGAAGCCGAAAATGATGTAAATTGGATAAATGCAATGCAAGAAGAATTAAACCAATTTACTAGAAACAAGGTATGGAATCTAGTAGAGAGACCTTCTGAATATCCAATTATAGGTACTAAATGGATTTATAAAAATAAACTTGATGAAAATGGAATTGTAATAAGGAATAAGGCTAGACTAGTAGCAAAGGGTTATAATCAAGAAGAAGGTATAGATTTTGATGAAACCTTTGCCCCCGTAGCTAGACTTGAGGCTATTAGATTATTATTAGCATATGCATGCTCTAAGGACTTCAAACTATTTCAAATGGATGTAAAAAGTGCATTTTTAAATGGGCATATTAATGAGGAGGTATATGTAGAACAACCTCCTGGTTTTGAAAATCATCAATACCCTAATCATGTATATAAACTGAACAAAGCACTTTATGGCTTAAAACAAGCACCTAGAGCATGGTATGAGAGGCTTAGCAAATTCCTATTAGAACATGAATTCTCTAGGGGAAATGTAGACACAACACTATTTCTCAAAAAGCAAAACAAAGATATGTTATTAGTACAGATTTATGTTGATGATATCATTTTCGGTGCTACTAACAATCGCCTCTGCGAAGAATTTGCTGATTTGATGCAGAGTGAATTTGAGATGAGCATGATGGGAGAGCTGAACTACTTCCTCGGGCTTCAAATCAAACAGTCTGAAGGAGGCATCTTCATCAATCAAGCCAAATATATCAAGGAGATGCTCAAGAAGTTTGATATGGAGGGAAACAAGTCAATCAGCACCCCCATGAGCTCATCATGCAAATTAGACCAAGATGAATCAGGTAAATCTGTAGATCAGAAACTGTATAGAGGTATGATAGGATCCTTATTGTATCTTACTGCAAGTAGACCTGATATTATGTTTAGTGTTTGCATGTGTGCTAGATATCAGGCTAATCCTAAAGAATCACATCTAGTTGCAGTTAAGAGAATTTTTAAATACTTAATAGGAACTTAGAATATAGGGTTATGGTACTCTAAAGAATCTAGCCTAAACTTAATAGGATACACAGATTCAGACTTCGCTGGATGTAAGCTTGATAGAAAAAGTACCAGCGGGTCTTGTCAATTTCTAGGAGAAAACCTAATCTCATGGTTTAGCAAGAAACAAAACTCGGTTGCATTATCTACTGCTGAAGCTGAATATGTTGCAGCCGGGAGTTGTTGTGCTCAAATCTTGTGGATTAAACAACAACTAGAAGATTATGGCATTAAATAAGATAAAATTCCCATTAATTGTGATAATACAAGTGCCATTAATCTAACTAAAAATCCAATTCAGCATTCAAGAACTAAACACATTGAGATAAGACATCACTTCATAAGAGATCATGTATTGAATGGTGATGTGACACTCAAATTTGTTTGTACTGATGATCAATTAGCAGATATTTTTACAAAACCCCTAAGTGAAGAGAGGTTTACTGTGCTTAGGAGGGGATTAGGAGTGATTGATCCATCCTAGTGGTAGTTAACATAGAGTTTGATTCATTGATTTTGATGATTAGCTTGTGGTTAAAATAGAGTTTCTCTTCAATGATCATCAAATCAGATCTTAATTTAGTGATTTTCCCTCGTTTGGCACAAACATAGCATGATTTTTAGGTGCGTGCCAAAGTTAGAGACGACTCGAGTAAGTTTCAGAGTCGGCTCCTGAGGGAGAGTCGACTCGCGCATTTGCGGGAGTCGACTCGCAAAGATGGCAGCAGAGGGGGAGTCGACTCACATATAGTCGGGAGTCGACTCGAGGTCTACAGGCGCATAAGGAGAGTCGACTCGCGCATATTCTGGAGTCGACTCGAGGTCGAGTCGACTCGCAGTCGGGATCCGACTTTTTAACCCTAGCTTTGTCGTTTCGAAAACACTTTCTTTCTCAGCCGCCACTGTTCACAAGCCCTAGAGCCGACTCCTAGGTCGTCCCCGATCGTCTCCAACCCCTTTTCCGTCGACCTTTCACCGTCCCTTAGGGTTTTCCTCCCTTTCTAGGTCGTCCCCGGTCGTCCCCAAGTCTTTTCCGTCGGTTCTTCACTGTTCATTAGGTTTTCCTCCCACTTTAGGTCATTATGCCGCGTAAGACCGTAGTCCGGAAGAGGTCCCGACCCGAGGCCGGTCCCGAGCGGCGCTCCAAGGCTCGGCACGATCCCGCGAGGCCACAACCTCCGGCTCGTTCTCCGCCTAGGGCGGTTCCCGCGAGGCCATTAGCCGGGAAGGCCGTCACCACCGGGAGATATGTCGACTTCGACTATCTCTCCTGGGAGGGTTTCACCATAGGTGAAAGACTTAGGGTCCAGGGCTTAGAGTCTTTCCTTACATTAGACCTCCCCACTTACCCTGGCCTTGTTAGAGAGTTTTACGGTACCGTCCATCGGGGAGATGGGGGTATCGAGGGCACAGTAGCCGGTATCCCTCTGTTCGTTACGGAGGATCTCATTGCCCACATCCTCCACCTTCCACAAGTAGGGGTGGCTCCCACACACCCCGAGGACAGGGTTGAGGCCCTTACGGCCGTACTAGGGCATCCACCTCAGTCCCCCCTAGACGAGGTATCTGCTAGCTCACTTCCGATTGAGGTGCAGATCCTCTTGAGTATTGATGTGGGGTCGGAACCCCGACACCAGCCCGCACACCGGCCGAGCAGGGAAAGCATCTGTGTCCCTCCCGAGGTATTGTCCGCTCTGGGATTGCCGCTTCAGGTCTGCGGGAGGTCGCCCAGGGCCGGAGCCCAATGACAGTCCCAATGACAGTCCCGAGCCCTGACGGCGCGGGGGTCCGCGGAGGTTGCCCCCTACCCTCACGGTTTTGTCCTATAAAAGGCGCCTCGTGAGGAAAGGTTTTATGCCTCCTCATTATAAGGCACAGACCTTTCCGCTGATTAGCCGATGTGGGACTAAACTGGGAACCCCATCCCACAACACAGCCCCCTCAGTGGGAAGGTCTGTGCGTGGCCGGGGCCCTTCCTCTAGCGCCATCTGATGTGGGGTCGGAACCCCGACACCAGCCCGCACACCGGCCGAGCAGGAAAAGCATCTGCGTCCCTCCCGAGGTATTGTCCGCTCTGGGATTGCCGCTTCGGGTCTGCGGGAGGTCGCCCAGGGCCGGAGCCCAATGACAGTCCCAATGACAGTCCCGAGCCCTGACGGCGCGGGGGTCCGCGGAGGTTGCCCCCTACCCTCACGGTTTTGTCCTATAAAAGGCGCCTCGTGAGGAAAGGTTTTATGCCTCCTCATTATAAGGCACAGACCTTTCCGCTGATTAGCCGATGTGGGACTAAACTGGGAACCCCATCCCACAACACAGCCCCCTCAGTGGGAAGGTCTGTGCGTGGCCGGGGCCCTTCCTCTAGCGCCAACTGTTGCTGGTGGTCCAAACCGAGAACGATTGACACAGCGGTGTGAACGGGGTTCCGTTTGAGTTGCCTTGGTTGGAGTTGGTTGCGCTCCACCTTCCACCGGGAGACCTGCAAACAAGCCTTGCACCACCACTGGGGTAGTGGGGGCCCTCCGACGATCAAGTCAGAGGAGATTGAAGGTGAAGGAAAGATAGTAGTAGCAAGTAAGAGGATGCTCTGGAAGATCTTGCTTACCCTCCCCCTTCTCCCCCCCAGCCGCATATATACCAGGCTGGGGGGTCTTTCAAGGGGGTTCGTCATTGTGGGGCACGATGGAGTGGCCACTGACATGGCCGTTACAGGGCGTCGTGGGGCAGCGCTGGGTACGGCCATGACAGGGCGTAGTGGAGTTCCGCTTTGTACGGCTGTTACAGGAGATCGTGGAGCAGCATCGGATACAGCCGTTGCAGGGAGTAGTGGAGCAGGGGGCCGCGGCGTGCCCCTGGGGAATAGCCTGTCGTTGTCGAGAGATATCCGACTCGGGGTCGGATTGCTGGATCGAGGGGCAGCCGACTCGGGGTCGGGCTGCCGAGCCGAAGATGTCCGACTCGGGGTCGGATTGCTGGATCAAGGGGCAGCCGACTCGGGGTCGGATCGCTGGATCAAGGGACTGCCGTAGTCTTTCTGGGCGCGCATGCCGGTCACGTGGGGCATGGTGGCTAAGTTCCCCCGTAACAGTAGCCCCCCACTTCCGAGCCTGGGACCAGAAGGGGAACGGGTGAAGGGAGTGATGCTTCGAGATTGCCACCATCCCTCGGAAAGGCGCGCGCTCTTTGAGCTTCCCGCCTTCTTTATGGCGTATGGCGGTTGTCGCTGACCTGGCAGTCTGCGGATTTCGGCGGACATCCTTCCTTAATGGCGTCGATTCGTCTTTGGGGCGCGAGCGACCCTTCGGCAGCCAGGCGTCCTCTAGCGTCACCGAGGCGTCACCCGCCTTTCCGCCTATTTAACCGGGGGCCCTCCCCCGTCCGCCTTTCTCTTTACAGACATCTTCGAGTTTCTCCTTTGCGCTGCCGTCGTTGCCGTTGGACTGTTCGCTTGCTCCTCCTTTGACGCTCTCGGAGCCGTTCTTCCTTCTCTTCCGGTGAGTTGCCCCATTCTTCAATTTAGGGCTCTCCATACTTTCTCCTTTTGTATTAGTGTACTCCAGTCGTTCCGGTCTTTTCCCCCTTCTTGACCCCGTCCTGACCGTAGATTCATTGGCCATTAGGGATGGGCGAAGTGAGAGCAGACCGCATTAAGTCGGAGCTGGCCTCCGAAGACTTAGATAGATTCGTGGCTCGGTACCACCTTCCCGAAGCCTGCAACGTTACGCTCCCGGGGCCTGAGGAGAGGATGTCCCATCCTCCTCCAGGGAAGGTCGCCATCAATGAGGGCATCCTCCAGGCCGGGTTCCGCTTTCCCCCTTCGGACTTAGTCGTGCAGGTGCTCCGGGGTTTAAGAGTGGCGCCGACGCAACTGGTGCCGAACTCATGGCGCGCCCTGACGGCCTTTCAAGTTCTCTGCCGCATGCACGAGGTTCTCGCCACCCTGAATGTCTTTTGGGAATGCTACGGCCTGAGCGGCCACCCCCAGGACAAAGGGTGGTGGTGCTTTGCGGCGCGGCGAGGGTGCGGCCTCGTCAAGGAGGCTCCTACCTCCATTCACGGCTGGAAGGGGCGCTTCTTTTTCGTTGACGCAGATCCCTCTTGGAGAATCAGGGCAACCTGGGAGACGCCGATGAAGTCCCCGATTGGCCTATCGAAGTTGTCGAGGGAGGAATCCGATGGCGTCGCCGTCTTGAAGGGGTTGGTTGCCGAGGGCCGGCTCCCCCCGGTGGCTCGCCTTATTTCCGAGGATACCTTGGTGAACGTCGGTCTGAGCTCGGTCCCCGCTGACCGTGAGCCCGCCACCATTTCTTTTTTAGCTCTTTTCTCCTCTTTCGTCTCGTTCTTTCCTTCAGTTTCTCAACCTCCGACCACCTCGTCCTTTTTGCAGAGATTGACGACGTCATGCGGTCGGACAAGGCAACGGCTGTTGGTAGGACGTCCCTACTGGAAGCAGTCCGGAGGAAGAAACGAGCTCCTCCGAGCGGGGCCCCACCGGCGAAGAAGTCCCGCCGGCAGGCGACTCCGACGCCGACAGACGGGTCCGGATCCACCGATCAGGGGGATGCCGCGGGCGCGGACCGACAGCTGGCGCTGTATCAGCCCTCCGGTGGTGAGATTGCCGTTATTCCGGAGGTGTCATCCGAGCGCGCTCGAGACGGCCGGGTTGAACACGATCGGTCCCCATCCCGGCCTTCGACTCGGTCGGCTTCGGATGACACGAGAGGGAGGGACGCGCCGAGGCCCCGACCGAGCGGGACCCTGTCGATTCCTGGAGCGGCCCCCGCCCCGAGCGCGATCAGCATGACTCTTCCCCAGGCGATGGGTAAGGGTAAGGCTGCAGAACCACCGTCCGGCTCCGGGGAGAAGTCGGGGTCGGCCTTCACTTTCGCCGGCGCCCGAAACCTCATCGAAACGGTACTGCTGGAGAGTGATCGTAAGCGGGTCCGGGAGATGGGGATTTCTGACGTCGGAGCTGCCAGCTGCGTCTGCCTCATGTCGGTGAGTGTTCTTTTGGTCGCTTCCGCCATTTATAGGCTCTGTTGGTCCCCGCCTGACGCCCTCATTTTTCCTATCTTTTAGCTCGCCCAGTACATGATCCGTCTGGAGGAGTGCCACGGGGAACAGGCGAGGCTTCTGGCGAGGGCCGAGGACCGACTGAAAGCCGTAGAGGAGGGAGACCAAGCTACGGCAGGGAGGACGACCCGGGACCTCGAGACGAGGCTCCGAGTGGCCGAAGAGTGGGTACTCGGCTTCGCTGCCCTCGAGAAGCAACTGTTGGAGGCTCAGGAGCAACTCAAAGTTGCCTCGGGCCTCGAAAGCGAGATCAGGAAGGCGGAGGAGCGGGCCGAGAAGCAGTCCCGGAAGGTTGCCGACTACCGGGAGAGGTGGGAGAAGGCCCAGCGGTCAGCCGACAACGCCCGCAACCGAACCCGGTCTCTTGAAGCCAAGCTGGGCGAATTGGAGTCGGCCTTGGAGAAGTCCCGCGTGAGCGACCAGGAGCTTCATTCGCGCCTGGAGGAGGCTGAGGCCGCTCGCATTGCTGCCGAGGCGAAGCATAAGGAGGCTCAGGCTGATCTGCTGAGGGTCTCCTCCGAGGCGGATGACCGGATTGTGGCGAAGGTCTTGGAGGTAAAAGCTCAGATTATGGAGCGAGCAGAGGCGGCGCTGGCCGAGAAGAGTGCGGAGATCGGGCATCAGGCGGTACAGGCTTATCGTCAATCCGCCGAGTTCACCCGTGACATGTCGGGGGCGGTACAGGCCTATCGTCAGTCTGACGAGTTCGTCCGTGACATGTCGGACGCGGGGTCCGACTCCTTTGTCTTAGGCTTCGAGGAAGGCCTGGCAAGGGTGTCGGCTAAGTACCCCGAAGTTGACCTGAGTGGGATCTCCCTTCTCGACTCCCCTCCGGCGCCATTGCCTGCTGATTCTCCAACCGTCTCCCTACCCCTTGCAGATGTGCCGGGCGTTCCCGACCCGGGGGTTCCTCCAAGCTGACCCTCTGTACTTTTCTTTGTTCTTTTCTTTGTGTGTTGGCGTTTTGCCAAGTTGTATGAGTCTCGGCCCTGAAACAATGAAAGTTAATGCAAGTAGAATGCTTCTTCATTTCACTTTCGTCCTTCCTCTTTTTAACTCTTGGTAGCGTCTCGCCGACTCCGGACTCTTGAAGTTCTTTCGGCGCTAGGCTAGGCATCCGAGGGTTAGGCCTCAGGAAATTCTTCCGGCGCTAAGCCAGGCATCCGAGGGTTAGGCCTCAGGAAATTCTTCCGGCGCTAAGCCAGGCATCCGAGGGTTAGGCCTCAGAAAATTCTTCCGGCGCTAAGCCAGGCATCCGAGGGTTATGCCTCAGGAAATTCTTCCGGCGCTAAGCCAGGCATCCGAGGGTTAGGCCTCAGAAAATTCTTCCAGCGCTAAGCCAGGCATCCGAGGGTTAGGCCTCAGGAAATTCTTCCAGCGCTAAGCCAGGCATCCGAGGGTTAGGCCTCAGGAACTTCCGCTCGTTGGTCGGCCAAGGCTGGCGCAAGCCGAGGCGACCGGTCGGGGCTTCAGGCTAGTCTGCTCCCGGGATGATCATCGGGTTAGCCTGGCATCCGAAGGCCGAGCCTCGGGAAATTTCGCTCGTTGGTCGGCCAAGGCTGGCGCAAGCCGAGGCGACCGGTCGGGGCTTCAGGCTAGTCTGCTCCCGGGATGATCATCGGGTTAGCCGGGCATCCGAGGGCCGAGCCTCGGGAAATTCCGCTCGTTGGTCGGCCAAGGCTGGCGCAAGCCGAGGCGACCGGTCGGGGCTTCAGGCTAGTCTGCTCCCGAGATGGTCATCGGGTTAGCCTGGCATCTGAGGGTTGTCAGGCCTCAGAAAATTCCGCTCGTTGGTCGGCCAAGGCTGGCGCAAGCCGAGGCGACCGGTCGGGGCTTCAGGCTAGTCTGCTCCCGGAATGGTCATCGGGTTAGCCTGGCATCCGAGGGCCGAGCCTCGGAAAATTCCGCTCGTTGGTCGGCCAAGGCTGGCGCAAGCCGAGGCGACCGGTTGGGGCTTCAGGCTAGTCTGCTCCCGGGATGATCATCGGGTTAGCCTGGCATCCGAGGGCCGAGCCTCGGGAAATTCCGCTCGTTGGTCGGCCAAGGCTGGCGCAAGCCGAGGCGATCGGTCGGGGCTTCAGGCTAGTCTGCTCCCGGGATGGTCATCGGGTTAGCCTGGCATCCGAGGGCCGAGCCTCGGGAAATTCCGCTCGTTGGTCGGCCAAGGCTGGCGCAAGCCGAGGCGACCGGTCGGGGCTTCAGGCTACTCTGCTCCCGGGATGATCATCGGGTTAGCCTGGCATCCGAGGGCCGAGCCTCGGGAAATTCCGCTCGTTGGTCGGCCAAGGCTGGCGCAAGCCGAGGCGACCGGTTGGGGCTTCAGGCTAGTCTGCTCCCGGGATGATCATCGGGTTAGCCTGGCATCCGAGGACCGAGCCTCGGAAAATTCCGCTCGTTGGTCGGCCAAGGCTGGCGCAAGCCGAGGCGACCGGTTGGGGCTTCAGGCTAGTCTGCTCCCGGGATGATTATCGGGTTAGCCTGGCATCCGAGGGCCGAGCCTCGGGAAATTCCGCTCGTTGGTCGGCCAAGGCTATCACAAGCCGAGGCGACCGGTTGGGGCTTCAGGCTAGTCTGCTCCCGGGATGATCATCGGGTTAGCCTGGCATCCGAGGGCCGAGCCTCGGGAAATTCCGCTCGTTGGTTGGCAGTCCTCTTTCTCTGCTAGCTTAATGTGGGCTATGCTGTTGCGTGAGGCTCCGGCCAAAGCGCCGTCCCCGCAACAAGTATATTGTCTAGGTCCATCTTCCCTAAGACAGGGAGATTTGATTTTGTAAATGAGAGAGACCTAGCTCTTATGTTTTATATTCTTCAGGACACCCCAATCAACTTCCCCAAACTCATCTATAGGTATCTGTGTGAGCCCCTAGATAGACCTAGGCTCACCCTCCCATACGGCATGATATTCACTCTTCTATTTAGGGAGTACGAGATTCCCATTCCTGAGGAGGAACCCTTCCGCGCATTGCGATGGACTGATCGCACGCGTGCAGGGACCCTACACAGGATGGGGTTTCGGAAGAGAGAGGGGATTTGGGTTAGGAAGTCTTCCATCACCACACAGACCACCAGACCTTCCCCCAGTCCTGAGCCCGATTCTAACTTTCCCGACGTACCAGACTTTCCATCCACTTCTGCTCCTACCACTTCCGCCGGACCCTCCTCCTCGGCTCCACCACCCATGGAGGTCCGCATTGATCCTGAGCAGCTCCGGGAGCTGCGGCAGGAGATTGTCCGAGATCTGCGAGAGGATCTACTTCGGGAGCTCCGAGGTTCAGTGCCTGCTCCCACTCCTGCACCCGTATCTTCTGAGTTGGTCCCTTTCTTGACAGCCGTGACTGACATGACGGCTCATGTACGGGAAGAGATCTACAATGTCCGGAGTTTGGTCCAGGGTCAGTCCTCCAGTATGAGTGAGGTCACCGGCATCACTCGGAAGATGCGCGATGACATCCGGAAGGACATGAGCACCACCACCCAGGGGGCCGAGCGCTTGTCGAATGTGCTCATCGACAAGCTGGACGGACTGCAGAAGTCAGTACTCGAGCTGGATACGACACAGAGCAGGGCCATCCAGGCCATCATTCGCCAGCTAGAGAACGTGACCAATGCGGTCCAATCACTCGTGGAGCGCATGCCTCGAGGAGATACATCCTCGAGAGGAGGAGCCACATCCTCGAGAGGAGGAGCCACATCCTCGAGAGGAGGAGCTTCATCCTCGAGGAGACCGTAGCTACTTTTTGTATTTTGCTTTGACATGTATTGCTTTACGTTACTTATTGTATTCTGAAATGTACTTACATACAAATTAATACAATGAGTAGCCGCATTTTTCTTCAATACTGTGCCTTTTGATCTATGTTTGATTGTGTGTTCTGATTACCTCCTTTTTGATATGATGACAAAAAGGGAGAGAAATATGTATAAAATATGAAAAAGGGGGAGAAATATGTATAAAATATGTAAAAGGAATCAATGGAAATCAATAAAAAGATAAACTCTTAAAACACACAAATTTGTTCTAAGTAGATTCGGTACCTCGAGGCTCATTATCTCTCTTTTGGGGCTCCTAATGGAGTAATCTCCAGAATCTATTCAAGGGATATTCGGAGATTAGCTGAATCCTACTCAAGAACAAATTGACAGATTTTCCCTCTAAAAACCAAAATTTCAGTTCAAAAACTTCAAAGCATTAAAAGGAAATTCAGAGAATCAAAACATAGTAGAATGCATATGTTGAGGGGGAGAATCTGAATTTTAATCAAGCTAAATCATTAAAGATATATAAGCCAAACAATTGATTGCATAATATGAAGGCTTATATAATTCCAAATGAAAGGGGGAGCTTTAACTCCGGAATTTATTGTTTCACTCCTGTCAAGCTTGGATAAATTGAATTACCAGACATTTGAATTCATTTATGGATTTTATTTGATTGTTTATTATGCAATTCACTTTACATGTACTCAATGTTTTGTCATCATCAAAAAGGGGGAGATTGTGGAGTGATTGATTAAAACCCTATTTGATTTTGATGAGCTCAAAGCATTTGAGTATATTTCTTGTTTACTAATGAATTCAATTAAGTGTTTTCAGTGAAAATCTTCTCTAAGTGTCTCTAGACTTGGTTCATAATATTTTGGATAAGTTAAGAAGTCAGCTTGAACCAAAGTCTGAGACTCGAGTCGACTCCAGAGTATCACGAGTCGACTCCAAGCGTATCAAGTTCACTGGCACGGGCTCGAGTCGACTCCGGATCGGTACGAGTCGACTCCGACTGAGAACAGACAGACGAACAGAAAGCTTCAATTCAAAACCTGTCAGCGAGTCGACTCCCGAAGTGCGCGAGTCGACTCCAATGTTTACCGAGTCGACTCCGGAGAAGTATGAGTCGACTCCAAGGAGTCACAGGCAGAAAAGTCAGAGAGCAGTTTTCGGGTCTGAGATTCGAGTCGACTCCAGTGGAACGCGAGTCGACTCCGATGGTTGGCAAGTCGACTCCAAAGAAAGTGAGAGTCGACTCTCAGAGGAACACAAGGAAAAAGACAGAAAGCATTTTTCGGACTCTGAGATTCGAGTCGACTCCCGCAATACGCGAGTCGACTCCGAGACTCCGCGACCACAAAGAAGACAGAAGACCAAGTTACTGCCTCTGAGTTTCGAGTCGACTCCCAGACAGCTAGAGTCGACTCCAAGGCAGCTTCACATCAAAAAGGCAGAAGACCAAGTTTCGGAAACTGAGAGCCGAGTCGACTCCGAGGAAGTTCGAGTCGACTCCAAGACTGGACGAGCCAAAAGACAGAAGATCGGGAGTTCGGGCTCTGAGCGGCGAGTCGACTCCCAGGATTGTCGAGTCGACTCGAGTGGACCAAATTCAAAAATAGATCCACGGACTCCATGGGATGAGCCGACTCCGAGAAAGCCAGGTCAGCTCCAGAAGTTGGCGAGTCGACTCCGGGTCAAGACGAGTCGACTCCCAGTCGAAGAGGGCACTTTAATTCAAATCCGAAACAGTTGCCGAGTCGACTCCAGAAATGCATGAGTCGACTCCCGCTACAGCCGAGTCGACTCCTGATCGCGCGAGTCGACTCCAACCCACCAACGGACACATTGTCAGGCTGTGCAGAGTGTGCAGAACGGGCAGAAAAAGGTCTCTAACGGCTAGTTTCCGTGGGGGTTGGTTTAAATAGCCACAGAGGACTGTAGCAAGGTAGAGAACAACTATTCCACTCCAAGTATTCAAGCATTCAATCTCTGCAACCTGTTCTTCAACGAAAAAGAGGGAAGAGCTGCATTAACTGCATCCACCTACATCTTCCCAGCAATTAAAGAAGCCTCCTCCTGCATTCAAGTCGACTACACATTCAAGAGGAGACTCGGAGTTCAAGAAGCCATTCCTCGACTCCAACTCAAAGCGTTTGAGGGCTTCTAAACTCTTTCCAGATTATATTGCTTTTTATCTGCTTTTGAGAAGCTGTATTTTTCTGTTTGTTCTTTTCATCTACACATTGTCTGTGCTTGATTCAATCGGGGGATTGAATCAAGGGTATTGAGGTTGGTTGGTGAGCCGAGTGTAAAACCAATGTGTGTAAGGGTTCGATTGTGATCCCGAGAAAACAATCGGGGTGGTTCTAGTCGGTGAGCTTGGGAAAACCGACCGAGTTTGTTGTGAGCTCGTAAAACAACAAGTTTGGTTGTGAGCTTGGAAAACAACCGGCTGTAATCCGAGGGGGTTATAGTGAATTCCCAAGTGAGTCTTGGAGAGTGGACGTAGGAGCAAAGGTTAGCTCCGAACCACTATAAAACTTGGTGTTTGTGATTGATTGTCTCTCTTCTTCTTCCTCTCATATCACTCACAGCACATTGCACTTAATTAAACAACTTGCAATAGTTTTAATTAGACATCCACAACGCTTTAAATATTTAAATTATTTTAAAACCCAATTCACCCCCCCCTCTTGGGTTGTCTATCTGGGCAACAAAAGGCTTATTAGATCTGAAAATTGAATGATCATGCATGCTGAAAATTTCTGCATGCAGATTTTTCAGGGGTGCTGATTTTTGCATGCTGATTTTTATGTGATAAGATGATGATTCTAATTGCATTGTTAATGAGATTACAAAGTTTAGAATCATGATTAGCATGATCAGCAACCTATGTCATGATATAATCAGTTAGTTTTCAGATCTGAAAATTATAATTGTTGCATATGGTGATGATCATAGGATTCAAACCCTTTTGGTATCAAATGTAATGACCTGCGATGTGATCTGTGATGTCATGTAATTTTTCAGATGCTTGCATGCATCTTATTTGATGTTTTGAGAGGCCTGCGTGCCTCCTAAAAGGGAGATGTAATTTATTTTTATTTTATTTTATATCTGGTTGTATTTCTGTGATGTGATGTACGTCAACGATCAAGTCAAAGATGATGCATGAGATGAGCAGGGGTCTAAGCGGTTGATGGCGATTGGATCAAGAATTGGTCAAGGATCGAATCAAGGAGGCTTGGAACCAATTCAAGAGTTGAAGACCAGTTGATCGATTGACGTGCATGTGCTTGTAATACGACCTAACTAGAATCCATGATCATCACCTATTTAAAGTTTAGCTTTAATTACTGCTGCGATTATAACTGCCTGCAATGTGCCGTTTGCATGTGATGTGAATGAGAGTCGGGTAGATAGGTTTACATGTGATGTAGCAAATCCAATTGAGACCTAAATTAAAACCTCCTCAATCAAGTCGAGAGTGAACCGACATGAGCAAGTCATATTAGATTAATTGATCTAATTGGTGTCTAGGAAAGCATGAAAGGTGGTTACCTAATTAGGACCTTACACTCTGAGTAAGGGGAGCCTCCCACCTGCTTACCTGGCCAATTGTTCGATTACCTCTTATGAAGAGCTCAAGTTGCAAACACTAAGACCTGATTAACCAATATTAAGTCAATAGGTCTTCCACTGTAGTAGAGCTGCTAAGGTCTTTCTGATGTTGATTTGTCTCGGCTGGATACAGTGGTCAAGTTGCATCGGGGGGCTGGACCTCTCTATAGACATGAGATGTTGTAGGGTAAAGGTGGGGTTGGGCACCAATAACTGTTAGGTGAGGACCCCATGACGACTTTATTCCTACGGTTATACGGTGGGTCTGACTTAACTAAGAAATAGAACCAATAACTGTTAGGTGAGGTTTTCATGGCTTAGAGACCAAGTTGTACTGCAACATGCTTGAGAAGCATTGTACAAGAGTTGTACATTCATCAATCTATGTGTCACCAATAACTGTTAGGTGAGGTGGCATGTAAATTGGTGGGACCGCAGTACCCACTAGAAACCCTAGTCGTGTGGGATTTCCATTTTCCTACCAGGGGAGTGTGAGGGATTCGAGAAAATAGTGGGAGTTACATTTGTTCTAAAAGACCTTAGAACAGATTAGAATCAAGTACAAAAGTCTAACTAGAATCTTTACTCTCTGCAGATACAATGTCAGCTTCAAACCCTTTGACCCGTATTCTTGAGACCAACCGACTGACCGGAACCAATTACGAGGACTGGCTTAGAAACCTCAAAATTGTTTTGGACTGTGAGAAAATAGGCTACATACTCGATTCAGATAGCCCCACACTACCAACACGTCCTACTGATGTTCAGCGTCAGATGCATCAAAAGTGGATGGATGATGACATTAGAGTTAAATGCTATATGATGGCATCCATGTCAAATGAACTCCAATGCCAGCATGAAAATATGAAGACTGCTAGGGACATACTGGCACACCTGCAAGAGTTGTATGGTGAGCAGAGTCGCACAGCTC
Organism: Phoenix dactylifera; assembly: GCF_009389715.1. Taxonomy (NCBI): domain Eukaryota; kingdom Viridiplantae; phylum Streptophyta; class Magnoliopsida; order Arecales; family Arecaceae; genus Phoenix; species Phoenix dactylifera. The sequence goes on along the minus strand of NW_024067724.1, from coordinate 58,520 downwards.
GTTTTGAAGTGTCCAAGAGGCTCTTCAAGACAAAGATGCGCGAAGGGCAGTCTGTCCATGATCACGGTCTGACTATGATCAAGGACCTAGAGGAGCTTGAGAAGCTCGGAATGAACATGCACAAGGAATTACAAGTGAATTTGATCCTACTGTCACTTCCTGATTTATTTGGTCAGTTTATAGTAAACTACCACATGAATAAAATTGAATGCACTAAGACTGAACTGATAAACATGTTGGTAACTGCTGAGGGAGCCTTGAAAGGTTCAAGGGGCAATGTCCTTGCTGCTGAGTTGACTTCTGGTTCCAAGAGAAAGTCTACTTGGAAGAAAAAGAAGCCTGCTAAGAAGCAGAAGAAAGACAAGAAGCCAAAGAAGGAAGTTCAAAAGAAAAAGGCTAACGACAAAGGAAAATGTTTCCACTGCAATGTCGACGGCCACTGGAAGAGAAACTGTCCTTCATACCTCGAGAGCCTGAAGAACAAGAAAGGTGACACACCTTCAGAAGGTATAGACTTGCTCATAATTGAAACTAATCTAACGGTTTCTTCTACTTCTAGTTGGGTTATAGATTCTGGTTCTAGTGCTCATCTATGCACTACCATGCAGGGTCTAAAGGAAAGTAGAAGGCTGGCGGAAGGTGCGGTAACCCTTCGGGTTGGCAACGGGGCAAAAGTTGCTGCTGTGGCTGTGGGCACCTACCATCTGCGACTACCGTCTGGTTTTAGTTTATTACTTAGAGACTGCTATTATGTACCTGTTGCTAGCAGAAATTTGATTTCTGTTTCATGTCTAGCACAGAAAGGTCATGTTTTTACATTTGACAAAGACTGCTGTTCTATTTATTTAAGAAATAAAATAGTCGCACCTGGTTTTATGATTGACAGTCTCTATCATTTGCATATGGATGTATCTATAAATGTAACTGAGCAAGAAGTGAGTGCCAAAGGATCCAAAAGATCCAGAGATGAGATAAACCAAAAATATTTGTGGCACCTCAGACTTGGCCATATTGGAGAGGATAGGATGAACAAAATGGATAAAGATGGGCTTCTCGGCTCATTGACTTTCGAGTCATATCCAGTTTGCGAGTCCTGTCTTCAAGGAAAAATGGCTAGATTGCCCTTTGTAGGACATGGGGAGAGGACCACTGAAATACTTACCCTAGTACATACAGATGTATGTGGCCCATTCGATGTGCTAGCCAGAGGACGTTATTCGTACTTCATTACCTTTACCAATGATTATTCACGGTATGGGTATGTGTATCTTATGAGACACAAGTCTGAATCTTTTGAAAAGTTCAAAGAGTTCAAGAATGAAGTAGAAAAACAAACTGGAAAACCTCTCAAGGCTCTTCGATCAGATCGAGGAGGAGAATACCTTAGTGGAGAATTTCGGGACTATCTCAAGAAAAACGGCATAGTCTCACAATGGACACCTCCGGGTACACCTCAACTCAACGGGGTGTCAGAGAGGAGGAACCGGACCCTATTGGATATGGTCAGGTCCATGATGAGCTTCACTGATTTACCTATGTTTCTTTGGGGAGATGCCTTACTTACCGCAGTATATCTACTGAATAGAGTTCCCTCTAAATCCGTTCCTACCACACCGTATGAGATATGGCATGGTAAGAAACCAAGTCTTGGTCATCTCAAGATTTGGGGATGTCCGGCCCACGTCAAGAGACTACAGGCAGACAAGTTAGAGGCTAGGACCATAAGTGCTCGTTTTATAGGATATCCTAAAGAGTCATTAGGATACAATTTTTACATCTCAGAGGATCACAATGTGTTTGTGAGCCGTCACGCCATCTTCTTGGAAAACCAGTTTATCCTTGATAGAGGCAGTGGGAGAAAAATTGAGCTTGAAGAGAAAGTCTCTGAAAAGCAACGAGTCATGGATCCTATTGAACCCATTCATACAGAGCCAGTACACGATATCCCTCGACCACCTCGTAGATCTAGTAGGGTCTCCCATCCTCCCGATAGATACTTAGGTATACTAGAAGAGGATACCGAGGAAATGTTCCTAGTGGGAGATAGGGATCACATACAGGATCCCAAAACCTACAACGAGGCGATATCTGATGTCGATTCTGAGAAATGGTTGGAAGCTATGAAGTCAGAGTTAGACTCCATGCATTCCAACCAAGTCTGGACCTTAGTAGACCCACCAGAAGGTATTGTACCTATTGGATGCAAATGGATCTACAAAAGGAAGATAGGTTCGGATGGAGAGGTAGAGACCTATAAGGCAAGGCTTGTGGCGAAAGGGTATAGTCAGCGCGAAGGCATTGACTATCAGGAGACCTTTTCACCTGTAGCCATGCTAAAATCCATCCGAACATTGCTTGCCATTGCAGCATTTCATGATTATGAAATCTGGCAGATGGATGTGAAAACTGCTTTCCTGAATGGATATCTTGATGAAGATATCTATATGGAACAGCCTTTGGGTTTCACTTCCAGTGATGGAGATCACAAGGTCTGCAAGCTGCAAAGGTCCATCTATGGACTAAAGCAAGCATCTCGGAGTTGGAACACTCGTTTCGATGACGCAATCAAAACGTTTGATTTCATCAAAAATGAAGAGGAACCGTGTGTTTACAAAAAGGTTAGTGGGAGCGCTGTCGTATTTCTCGTACTGTACGTGGACGACATCCTACTGATAGGGAATGATATTCCCATGCTAACCTCGGTCAAGGTCTGGTTGTCAAAAGAGTTCTCCATGAAAGACCTTGGGGAAGCATCCTATATTTCGGGAATAAAGGTCTATAGAGATAGATCTAAAAGGATGCTTGGCCTATCACAGAAAATGTATATAGAGGAAGTGCTGAAAAGGTTCAGCATGGAAAACTCCAAAAGGGGTCTTTTACCCCTTAGGCATGGAATTCATCTCTCCAAAAAGATGTGCCCCAACACATCTGAAGAGATTCAACGCATGAGCAAGATTCCCTATGCATCGGCAATAGGGAGCCTGATGTATGCCATGCTATGTACACGACTTGATATAGCTCTTGCTGTGAGTGTCACAAGCAGATATCAGTCGAATCCAGGTGAAGAACACTGGACAGCTGTGAAGAATATTCTTAAGTACTTGAGAAGAACTAAAGATTTATTCTTGGTTTTTGGAGGATCATCAGAGTTAAAGGTAGAAGGATACACAGATTCAGACTTCATGACTGATGTCGATGATAGGAAGTCAACATCTGAATATGTGTTCTTGTGCAATGGTGGTACGGTGAATTGGAAGAGTTCTAAACAACCGATCATTGCTGATTCTACTATGGAAGCTGAATACATCGCCGCCTCTGAAGCTGCTAAGGAAGGCTTCTGGTTCAAGAAATTCATTGCGGAATTGGATGTAATGTCATCAGATGCCATAACACTTTACTGCGATAATAATGGCGCCATAGCTCTTGCTAAGGAGCCAAGGTCTCATCAGAAGTCCAAGCATATAGAGCGGCGCTTCCATCTCATACGCGACTATGTTGAGAAGAAGTATGTCGAAGTGCAGAGAGTAGACTCCGCGGACAACGTGGCAGACCCGTTTACTAAACAGCTAAGTCAGCAAAAGACTGAAGTCCACCTTGAGAAGATGGGACTAAGATATATGACTGATTGGCTTTAGTGCAAATGGGAGATTGTTAGATGTATGCCCTAGAAGCCAATTTTGGCTGACACATTATTAATTCTAGGACATAATTTGTACTTGACTTTATTATTATTGAATAAATGAAAGGCATCTTTTTCATTCATATTATTATTGTGTCTATGAATCGTCCAAGGAATTAATAAGATGATGATGCATATTCTCAAGAGTTGAGAATTTGAGCCATGTATCATCAGTGATTAATTTCTGAATGCTCCTGATCGATGGATCATCACGAGGACGGTGATCGATCCGATGAGATCAGTGCACAGATTACTTTCCTTATGGATGGACGAGACTCGAGTCCACAGTGTGGCGACACTGAAGTAATAGTGCAGGTGCTTGTTAAGAACAAGGGTACTGAGCGTGACCAATACAAGAAGTCACTTGGATGTCTATCCACTCGTCAGTAACTTGCTTGATGTTGCAGTAGTGTGACTGGTCCTTTGACCTGCGGTGCTTCGGCTACTCACAGTGAGGTTATTGTAGTTTGACTACACACATACATGGTCTCTAGCCATATGGGTCCATGCAGTGTAGATTGGCTGCAGTAAGTTCACTGTAGGAGTAGGGTATTCACCTATAAGGAATCTATCGACCTTGATAGATAAGGAGAGATCCTATGTGATTTATAAGACTGAGTTCGTAAGACCTCGGCCGGGGCAGTATGCACAGTGGAAAAAGAGTTTTTCACTCTCGAACTTAAGTCGAATAAATCTTCACATATAACAGACGATGGGGTTTGACGAGTTGTCCATGACCTCCGTCCTGTAGGGATCCACGATAGTAGGACTGTATCACATGATAACTGCACCTAGAGGTTCATCATTCTATTCTACTGGGTAGCCACTACATGCTGCTAGGTGTCACTGGTGGATGGTGGGACTCACAGGGATTATCTCGATGATCGATAAACCCTAATGAGTAGAGTTGGAATCGTTCCAATCCATTGAAAGGAGTTTTCAATGATATCATGATAGAGATCATGATATATCTCACTACCAGTCAGAGTAGAACCTATGGGATCACACACACTAGAAGTATTGACCGATCCGATGGTTGAATCGTGATTAGGAATCACAAGTAATCAATTCGATTGATATTCAGTTGAAGAAGGAACAAAGGGAATTAATTGGACTTAAAACAAGAGTCCTACTTCGAGTAGGATTCCTAGAGTCCTAATTGGACTAGGACTGGGAATCCTAGTTGGAGTAGGACTGGGATTCCTACTTGGAATAGGATTCCTACAATCCTAATAAGATTAGGAGTTTTGAATTAGAATCGGATTCCTACTTGGAGTAGGATTCCTAGAGTCCTAATCAGATTAGGACTTCGGATTCAAATAGAGTCCTAATTGGATTATGACTAAAATCAAATATGTCCTAATTTGGATTAGGGTTTCTTAAGTCACAATTAATTATTAATCTAATGAATCAATAAGACTCCTAATTGGATTAGGATTGAAGAGTTCAATTGAGTCAAAATTGATTTAAGTTCTAATTGGATTAGGACTTACCTAGATTGGACCCAAATTGGTTCACCCTTGGACTAAGCCTAATTGGATTAGGACTTAACCACATTAGGGCATCCAAATCCTTACTTAAAGAGGATTAGGGCAACCATCAAGGAGGGGCACACGCCCCTCCTCCTTTCCTTGGCCTGGGGCGGCAACACAAGAGGGGCCGGCGCCCCTCTTGGAAGGTGATCAAGGGCTCCTAATTTGTAGGAGCCCTTCATGCCTTTAAAAGGGCTTGTGGGCGGCACCTAGGGCATACTTGGTCCTCCTCCTCTTCAAGCCGTACGCCTCCCTCTCCTCTCCTCTTGGTTCAGCCGCAAGCAAGGAAGAACAAAGTCCAAGGTGTTGGCGGCATCCTCTTCCTCCCTTCTTCCTTCCAACGCAGGGAAAAGAAAGAAGGCTGCAGGGGCTGTGTTCTTCTTCCTTGGTTGCTTCTTCTTCTTCCTCCTCTCAAGCACAATCAAGGGTTGATTGAAAGAGAGGAGATCAGCCATCAAAAGTTATCTCTGCAAGGGAGCTAGCACCCCGGTGAGATAGAGAGCTTGGATCGGATCCTGCTTCGTGTGGATACCCGTAGAGGCCGGGCACTTGAACGGCTTCAAGCGAATCTTCATCCAAAAACCACGATCATCAGTTTGCGGTGATCATCTACACGCACAAGGTGAAGATCTGATCTTCCAATTAGATTAAAAGTTTTTAATCCTTACCCATCTACGAACGGTTCATGAAACAACGTTCATGAGATGAACGTACAACGTTCATGAGATGAACGTCGATCCCGCACATGCCGATTCCGCTGTCATCTGAATTTTTTTGAAATATCAGCGGCATGGGCGGGTTCCTAACAGATTCGATGGTTGAAAAGTGATTATGAATCACGTGTAATAAATTCGATTGATAATCAATTGAAGAAGGAATGGAAATTGATTAATTGGACTTAAAACACGAATCCTACTTGGAGTAGGATTTCTGAGGTCCTAATTGGATTAGGACTGGGAATCCTACTTGGAGTAGGACTGGGATTCCTACTTGGAGTAGGATTCCTACAATCCTAATTAGATTAGGATTTTGAATTCAATTTGGATTCCTACTTAGAATAGGATTCCTAGAAGTCCTAATTGGATTAGGACTTCGAATTCAAATTAGAGTCCTAATTGGATTAGGACTAAAATTAAATAAGTCCTAATTGGATTAGGACTTCTTAAGTCCAAATTAATTATTAATCCAATGAATTATGATGACTCCTAATTTGATTAGGATTGAAGGGTTCAATAGAGTCATTGTTCAATCAATTCCTAATTGGATTAGGATTTGAAGTGCACCCAATCCTATTTGGAAGAGGATTAAGCCACCTAGGGTTAGGCCCCACGCCCCACTTGATTAGATCAAGTAGGGGCGTGCGTGATGAAGGGTTAGGAGGGAGGGCTTGGCCGAAATCAAAGAAAAAGGAAGAGGGGGCGTGCGCCCCTCCTCTTGGCTCCAAACAGGAAAATTATGAAGCTCCTAATAAGTAGGAGCTCCATATGCCTTTATAAGGAGTCAAAGGCCAAACCCTAGACTAACTTCTTCCTCTCCTCTTCCTTGTGCCGTGAGCCCTCTTCCTCCTATTCTTTTCAGCCGCAAGCAAGGTGAAAAAGAAAGGAAGCTTGGCGGCCTCCTCCCTCCTCCTTTGCATCATCCAACGCAAGGGAAAGCAAAAGGGTGGAGGGTGCTTTGAATCTTCTTCAAACTTCATCCTTCTTCTTCCTCCTCCCAAGCACAATCAAGTGTTGATCAAAAAAGAGGAGATCAGCCATCAAAACCAATCTTTGCAAGGGAGCTAGCACCCCGGGGAGATTGAAGCGTTTGGATTGGTCCTCTGCTTTGTGTGGATATCCGTAGAGGCCGGACGCTTGTGCGGCTTCAAGCGAGCCTTCTTCCAAAATCACGAACTTCAGTTTGCGGTGATCATCTACCCGCACAAGGTAAAGATCTGATCTTCATAATTGTTTTAAAAATTTTTAATCTTTATCTAACTACGAACAGTTCTTGAACAACGTTCATGCGATGAACGGTTGATCCCGCGCATGCCTCTTCCGCTGCATCTGAATTTTTCTTAAATTTTCTGCAGCATGGGCGGGTTCTAACAGTGGTATCAGAGCCTAGGCATCGTAGATTAAGGTAAGGATTAATTATCTAAAGGCATCTTAGATCTGAAATTTAAAAGGTTATGCATGCTGAAAATTTTCTGCATGCAGATTTTTCAGGGGTGCTGATTTTTGCATGCTGATTTTTATGTGATAAAATGATGATTCTAATTGCATTGTTAATGAGATTACAAAGTTTAGAATCATGATTAGCATGATCAGCAACCTATGTCATAACATAATCAATTAAGTTTCAGATCTGAAAAGTATAATTGCTGCATGTGGTGATGATCATAGGATTCAAACCCTTTTGGTATCAATTGTAAAAGACCTGCGATGTGATCTACAATGTCATATAATTTTTCAGATGCTTGCATGCATCTTATTTGATGTTTTGAGAGGCCTGCGTGCCTCTTAAAAGGGGATGTAATTTATTATTATTTTTATTTTATATCTGGTTGTATTTCTGTGATGTGATGTGCGTCAACGATCAAGTCGAAGATAGTGCATGAGATGAACGGCGATCTGAGCGGTTGATGGCGATTGGATCAAGAGTTGATCAAGGATCGAATCAAGAAGGCTTGGAACCAATTCAAGAGTTGAAGACCAGTTGATCGATTGACGTGCATGTGCTTGTAATATGACCTAATTAGAATCCATGATCATCACCTATTTAAAGTTTAGCTTTATTTATTGCTGCGATTATAACTGCCTACGATATGCTGTTTGCATGTGATGTGAATGAGAGCGGGGTAGATAGGTTTACATGCGATGTAGCAAACCCAATGAGACCTAAATTAAAACCTCCTCAATCAAGTCGAGAGTGAACCAACATGAGCGAGTCATATTAGATTAATTGATCTAATTGGTGTCTAGGAAAGGATGAAAGGTGGTTACTTAATTAGGACCTTACTTTCTGAGTAAGGGAAGCCTCCCACCTGCTTACCTGGCCAATTGATCGATTACCTCTTATGAAGAGCTCAAGGTTGCAAACACTAAGATCTGATTAACCAATATTAAGTCCATAGGTCTTCCACCGTAGTAGAGTTGCTAAAGTCTTTTTGATGTTGACTTGTCTCGGCTGGACACAGTGGGCAAGTTGCATCGGAGGGCTGGACCTCTCTATAGATATGAGATGTTGTAGGATAAAGGTGGGGTTGGGCACCAATAACTGTTAGGTGAGGACCCAATGACGACTTTATTTCTACGGTTATATGGTGGGTCTGACTTAACTAAGAAATGGGACCAATAACTGTTAGGTGAGGTCTTCATGACTTAGAGACCAAGTAGTATTGCCCAATGTGACAATCCAAGAGGGAGGGTGAATTGGGTTTTTCTAAATTTTTGGTGCTTTAATTGTTTTCTTAGTTAAGTGCGGTGGATGCTTTCTTAAATTACTTGAATGAATTAAACTAGAGTAATGATGAAAGATAATGCAAGAATAAGCATAAGAACAAGCACAACACAAACACAACGATATATAGTGGTTCGGTGCAACCCAAGGCACCTACGTCCACTTCCCAAGCGTCCTCTTGGAAATTTTACTATAACCCCTCGGATTACAGTAGGATTGTTTTTCGCGCTCACAATCCAAAACCTTTACAATTGATTTTTCGGGATCACCAACAAACCTAACTGTTCGTTTTACGGGCTTACCAACAACCTACGTTGGTTTTACGGGCTTACCACCAACCTACGTTGGTTTTACGGGTTGACCAACAACCTACGTTGGTTTTACGGATTGACCAACAACCTACGTTGGTTTTACGGACTTACCAACAAACCTTAGAACAAGAATAAAGAACAAGGAACTAAAGCTCCTAAATGAGCAAATAAAATAATTATGAGCTACAAAGAAGAGTTTAGAATATAGTTATCGCTTTAATAAGGCTCTTCTCTTCTTTGTCAAGATTGCTTCACTCTTCAAGGGTTGGTGGAGCTCTTAATGTCTCTTGGAATCTGCTCAACCACTTTCTTTTGGCTCTTTGAATGAAGCAATAACCTTACTTTCTTGAATTTCCTCTTTCTCTTGAGTGCACACTTAGATTCCCACCAAGATTACTTCCTTTGATGAATAGTGGCTCTTAAATACTTCTCCAACCTCCAAAGATGACTTTCTAGCCGTTGGAATGGAGAAACTAGCCGTTTATAGCCGTTGGGAGCTCAAAAAGTACTTCTGCAGAACTAGCCGTTATGCTGTCAGCCGTGCTGGGGTTGACCCAAACTTTTCTGGGGTCGACTCAAACCACTGTTCATCAGACTTGGGGTCGACTCAACTTTCACTGGGGTCGACCCAACTTTCACTGGGGTCGACTCATGCTACATTGGGGTCGGCCCTCTCAGGAAACACAGAACCTTATATTTCAGCTGTTTTTCACTGGGATCGACTCAACTCTTTTTGGATCGACTCAAGGTTCAGTGGGGTCGACTCAAGTTCCATTGGGGTCGACCCTCTCAGGGATTCCAGAGACCCAGTTTTGAATGACACAGTCTTGGGGTCGACTCATGTTCAGTTGGGATCGACTCAAGGTGGGGTCGACTCAAGTAAGCTTGGGGTCGACTCAACTACTGTTCATCCGTGCCATTTTGGCAGAAGTGTGCCTGATGGTTCCATGATATGCCAGGGTCGACTCCACCAATCTTGGGGTCGACTCATTCCACACTTTGCTGCAACTTAAGGTTAGATTTGCACATTAAACATATAAAAGAAGTAACAATATTGCAAATCATTTTTTTCTCCTTAGGATGCTTGGCACATTAAAGTTTAAGCTCATTAAGCATGTAAATGGCAGAGTTAAGCTTCAATCAAAATAACTTGACTCTAAGGCATATTAAACTGTAAATTAGTTCTTTTCTCAAGTTCTCCCAATATAATTTGTTTTTAGATACACTCTTGAAGGTTCTTTTAAATGTATCAAGCAAAGCGTATCAAGGATGTATCAAATCTTTCTTCCTTACTCACTTATGTACTGGATTAATTGAGTTAATAGCATTAGCACTTCCATATGGTCTCAATGGCTTTGTAAGCATCAAAATAACACTAGAATCCTCAATCTCCCCCTTTTTGATGATTACAAAACATTGAGTATAAGCAAATTGATATTCATGTGAGAAGTAAGGTTTAATGTATAGGAAATACTTTTGGTGTAAAAGTGTCAAGATGGTCCAATTTAGAGAATGTATCAATAAACCAAAAGCTCCCCCTATCTTATCCAAATAGATGCCAAATGAATTTTAGCTTTCCTCTCCTTACTCTTGTATTTCATTCAAACAAAATTTTCAAAAGTTTGTGTCAAAGCAAGAGTTTCAAGTCATGTATCGAGGCAAGAAAAATCTCTATTATTATGTGCCAGATTCAAATTTTCTCTTTGTCAAATATCTCCCCCATAAGTGTAGAATACATGTCTCCCCCGTAAGTATACAATATATACCTTTTATATTTTCTTCCTTATACAGTCTTTTTTTTTTATATAGAATTATCTTTCTTATAGAATTTGCTTCTAGTTTCTCTCTTATATTTTCTCCCCCTTTTTGTCATCATCAAAAAGAATGAATAGCAATGAATAGTATTGTAATGACACAAAGATCATGAGTAAAGAAAAAATGTATTTCATCATCTTTGCCAAAAATATGATATTCTAGAAAAGAAATGCAGACAATAACAAAGAGTAGATAATAGTCAAAACAAATACAAAATCTAGAAGACACTAGTCATAATGAACATGCTTCATTATGAGCAATACTCAGATATTTTTTTTCCTTTTTGACAACATCAAAAAGATTGCAAAATAATGAAATATTAAGCACAAGACAATATTTCATTCATTGCATGCCAAATTATTGCAAGAATATGAATTATGTGACTCAAGGCAATACCGTCAGGGCAAGATAATGAGTATAGATCAGAATCAATTAAGATAGTTTTAAAATTATGATTGGATCACATCAAAATCAAGGATGAAAAGTTTGGCTTTAAAAATGAAACATTTAAGATATGAGCCAGAAGAGATCTCTAAATATAGATTCCAAAGATAGTTTTCAAATCAAGTGTAGATGGAATCTTTTTCAAGTTATTTCAAGGAGTATCAAGAATAATATTCAAAGAAGCCACGAATGAAAATCCAACACCCTTTTATTTATTTATTTATTTTAAATATATTAAGTATATAGCAAAATGAGAGCAATCTAATTAATTTTCAGAGTATAGTATAAGAGCAGATAAAGATCAAAACTTATATACTCGAAAAACATAAGATTATGTTGAATCCTTAATTCTTAATGACTTCAAAGTTCTTTCATGATATAAAAGTATTGGGGCATAGATACCAAAACATGAATTTATGCAATGTAGGATACATAAAATTCAAGGCTTTGAAAGTTCTTTTAGAGCTCTTTTAAAGACTTTATTTTACTCCTTTAAAGATCATAGCATCAAAATCAATTAAAATGAATTGGTTCAGGATTGAAACACTAAAGTGCAACCCAATAAGAACTCATAAGTAGATTCCAAGATAAATTTTCGATACTAAGACAGATGGAATTCTTTTCAATTAATTTTTAGAAACAAATGATTTACCGATGAATATAGATGGAAATCCAACTTTCAAAAGATATTCAATGAAACATAAAGTTTAATACCACTTTACATTTAGTATTCTTTCTCTCATCTTTAGTTGTGAATTTACACGATTAAGTTCTATATGATCTCTCCCTCTGAAATTTTCTTTCTCCCCCTTAATTAATCATTCCATTTGAGAGTTTAGAGTTTGAAGATAATTTTCAATAAAGAGATTGAGTATTTAAAGCTCCCCCTCAAAAGATGCATTTTCTTTCAAACTTTTTTTTTTTGTTCTTCTATAATATCAAGAATGTAGAGTAATCCAGAATTTTTCAAAATTTATAGCAATCACTCTTTTTAATCTTTCAAGAATAAATTATATTTCCTCTTATTTTTTTTGAATATGTATGGAAATATTAATCAGAAAATAATTCTTTTGAAACTCAAATTTCTTTCAAAAGTAATTACATTTTCTTTCCTATAAGAATTATTGAAGTGAGTTGAAATATTTTAAGCTTTAGGATCATTAACTCTCTTCTTAAAAATAGCTTTTTTTTAATGATAGAAGCATTTAATTATGCAGGAGTGTATATTCAAAATATTAATTTCTTAGTCATAGTTTTTCAGCAATGTATATATGAAGCATGATAAATCTTTTTAATATCAAAATAACATCATATGTTTAGAAACATTTGTTCGCAATCAAGATCATTGAAAAATACATCATTTAGACCAATTCCAGTACACTTATAAGATAAAAAATGATATGTTTCAGATGCGTATCGGAGCAAACAACCAAGATATCAAAATTAATTCTATTTTTCTTAAGCTGTAGTTTTTATCTAAGAATCATAGTAAATTATTCTCCAGCATGATGCAATCTTTGAAGCATATAATGAAAATTACAAAAATGTAAAGATATAAGCATTTTATATGGAGTTTAAACTTTTATACTAGGTCATATTCTGAATTTCATAAGAATTTTCAAGGAGGCTTTCAAAATTCATAATTTGAGATATGTATTTTCTACATTGTAGCTCATTTTAAGTCATTAAGACTGAAAATACATATTTCAAGCACATCAGAGCACATTCAGAATCTTTATTTTTAATATTGAGTTTTAATACAAATTGGAGGACATTTTAACATGTATCAGAACATTATGTACCAATGTTAGGCAAAATGGAAGATAAATTCGAATTAATTCATTCTGCCTAATTTGCAAATTCAGATTGTTCTTTTCTTTTATTTTTCAAAAGATATTCACTAAAACAAAATGATGTTATTTGAAAACTCACAATTCAAAACATCATGCTACATGTGAAATATAGTATGCATACCATTAAAGCATTAAGAACAAGTATGTCAACGATTAAAATTAATTTTTTTCAAATAAACTCTTCCTATTTATATAATTCTACACTGATTTTATCCTTAAGGTGTGTTTTCAAGTGATCGAAACTTCATTTGGCTTTTCACAAACTTCTTATATACTTTCATTTATCTTGTCATTCATTTCCTCATTTTTGAATTTCTTCCTTTAAGCACTCAGTGAACATTCTGATCTTCATTTCGTTTTGGTTTTACTTTTCTATGCTCTATACTCTATTTGCTCCCTATCCGGTGGAGTTGGAAGGGGCACGAGGTACTATTACTAGCCTTCCTCTTGTGCCGTCCCTAATATGCCCTACACCGAGTAGTTGGGTCAAATAGTGCCGGGTATTACCACCAGCCTCTCCATTGACACCATCCCTATGATGAGCAATATAGAAAGATTAAACCGTTCCCTTTAAAAATGTTCACTCCAAACTCTTCTTGTTTAAATATAGTTTATTACAGATTTTATCCCTTCCAAAGGAATGCTCACATAATTCTTACAAATGTGCTGAATATATTATGCATGTTTTGCTTTTACTTAAGATTGGAGTATTTACTTAATTTTATTATCTTAACAAATTTTTATGAGTCTTTTGATATCACTTAAATGTGATTCATTAGAATTAGTTTAATATCTTTGCATATAAGCACAAAATGAGTATACAATTTGGCCTACAAGCTGTATGATATAGTAATACAGCTTCAAACAATAAAATTACCTTGCTCATCATTTTTAAACTCTACAATATGGGGTCATAGATATACCTTTCTTTATGCCAAACTTCTGTAAGAATATTCTTGTGAACTTACTTTGGCCAATGAAGATCCCCTTTCTTATTTGTCTTAATTTGGAGTTCGAGAGGAAAGGTTAGTTCATCCTTTTACTCATTTCGAACTCACCCTGCATGAGCTTAGTAAAAACTTTACATAAAGCTTCATTAGTAGCACCACAAATAATATCATCAATATATAATTGAGCAATTATGATATCAGAATTTTTCTTTTTGATACATAGTTTTATCACTATTACTTTCTATCAAAAAGTTACTTAATCTTTCATATCATGCTCTTAGTGCTTGTTCTAAATCAAATAGTGTTTTATCATGTTTGTAATGAATGTTTTTCAAATATAGATAGTTATTTTTACATAAAAATTTTAATGATATAACCATACAGAAGTTCATTCTACACATTCATTTGACAAAATATAAGTCTCATAAAACAAACAAATGAAAATGGTTATCTTTGATTTCTAATCATGCAGAGATTTCATCAAGATCTATTTCATCTTTTCTGATTAAATCTTTTAGTAATCACCAATTCTTCTTAATTAAGTGTTTTTATGAAAAACTCAATTTTGTTCCAAATATAAAAAGTTTTTAGATTCTTCAACAAGATTTCAAATTTTATTCCTTTCAAAATGATTTAGTTTAACTTAACCAATTATCATCTTGTTCATTCTTCTTAATGTCTTTTAAATAGAAGCAAAATGACAAACTATATTCTCAATAAAAGATCTAGTTTTAATAAGAATAATATGAATTGATATTTCTACAACTAGTATCCTTTCATTGAATATTCTATATGCATTGCTTAAAGAGTAATATCCAAAGAAACACTTGTTTTATCAGATTTGGCATATATTTCATTCTTGAGAACATAACATGTATAACTGAAAAAGATGAAGGTATGCACCATTTGATTTTCTGTTTTTCATGAGTTCACATGGGGTTTTCTTCAAAAATAGATTTAATAGAAATCTTATAATATGACAAGCTGTGATGATAACATTAATCAACTGCTATCACAAAGCATTGTCTTTACACAACAAAGGTTTTATTTTTGTATTTTTATAACCCCTATATGCAATAGTATTCTTGGTGCAAAAATAATTGTATTCAATACCGTTTTCTGTGCAAACCTTATTAACAAATTGGTTTTCAAAACTGTGCCATGATACTTTCACAGTTTGCAAACCTTTTTCATTTGAAACCTTTTGTAAGTTTGTGCTACTGTAGAAAATATTTCAATTTAAGTGCCAAGAACAAAAACAATGTTCGCTTTGAGAAATTATCCACAATTACAAAATCAGAAGGCTTATCTCCTAGGTTCACAATCCTAGAGATCCAAATAAGTTCTTATGGAGAATTTTCAAAGGCTAAAAGGTGAAAACAATGTTTTCAGATTTAGAAATGATTCTAGTTAGTTTTTCTAGATGACATACATAGCAAACTTTGACCTTGCAAAAATTAATCTAAGTGAGCCAATAACAAGGTCTTTTGTGATTAAATCCATACTAGTATGAGTTGATTTTATATGCCAAAACTAGTCTCTTTAATCTTGGTATTCTTAATGCATATATTTTAAAAATATACCAAGTAGACATTCTTATGTTTATGATCAATAGAAGATAATGCCATGGATAAGAACTCTCAATCAAGCATATAGAGAATTCAAAGAGTTATTCTAAGAGTATTGATTGAGCAAATTATCTATCAATAACTAAAGCATAATATAGGAAGATGGAGTGACTTGGATATATTTTCTTTTCATACCAAAAGTATCACTTATATCACAAAAATGATTAATACTAGCTACAATTTCAATATGAGAGGATGCAAGGATTACTAATTTCATTATTTCTTCCATTTTAGTCACTCTTCTTAATTACATTTTAAGTTCCATTCTTTAACACGTGTCTAGAGAACCCGTTGTCCAGATATTGGAATCTTGGGTAGCTAGACACATTTGCTAAAAATGATCAGGTTTTCAACTTAGAAACCCAAGCTTTTTTGGGTCCTTGCAGGTTCGCTATAATTGTTTCTTTTGGAACCCATTTTCTCTTAATAACCATTTTGTTTATTAGTTTGCAGATTTTAGGATTACAAGGAATGTATTTCTGCATACTCTTATTAAATTTAACAAACATAGATTTAACATAAGTAGATGATGGATTTTTAATTTTCTGTTTTTGTTCATTAGGTTCATCAGATAAATTAGAATCTGTTTTAGGATAGATAGTGGAGGATTTAACACATATGTCATTAAGGGATTTTTGTGTGTACCAAGATTGATATCATAATCCAGCTTTTTCAAATTCAGCTCTTTGATTATTTATCATTAAGTTCAGCTTTTCAGAGCTGATAGTAAATTTTTCAACTATAGGCTTAAATTTGTTAACTTCTTTAGTTAACCTTTCATTGTCTTCTGAAAGCAATTTATTATTTTTCTGAATTATATCATAGCTTTCAGCAAGAGATAGATTTTTCTGATTTAGCTTTTTATTCTTTAAACTAAGCTTCTTATATTCTAAGTATAGATCAGAAAAAGCATCATGAAGTTCATCAAATGTAAAATCAGATTGAGTTTCAGCATGTACTTCATCTTGGAATGAGAAATCACTTTGTGTTCCAATACATACCTTATCTTCATGTGCCATAAAGCATAGATTTTTAATTTCAGTTTGCTGCTCTTTTTCTTCATAGCTAGTTTCATATTCACTAAAAATGTTAGTGCATTCATATTTACCTTCAAGCATATTCCAGATTTCCTTAGCAGTTATGCAAAAAGATATGCTATTAAGTTCACTATCATCTAATGCACAATATAGAATATTCATGGCTTTTGCATTTTGCTGAGCCATTTTCTTATCATGATTAGTGTTTGTGTGTACCCCGTTGACTATGATACTCCATAAATCATAGTCATGTGCTTGAATGAAAATGCGCATACGTACTTTCCAATGTGTGTAGTTTATACCATTAAATAGTGGAGGTCGATCAATTAATTGTCCCTCTCATAGGAAACTATCTATTTGAGTTGTCATGATCTTTGGCTTTTTGACGGTTAGGTCAAAATCAAAAAAAAAGGTGAATTGGGTCCTAGAAATTATAGAGCACCTGCTCTGATACCACTTGTTGCCCAATGTGACAATCCAAGAGGGAGGTGAATTGGGTTTTTCTAAATTTTTGGTGCTTTAAATGTTTTCTTAGTTAAGTGCGGTGGATGCTTTCTTAAATTACTAGAATGAATTAAACTAGAGTAAAGATGAAAGATAATACAAGAATAAGCATAAGAACAAGCACAACACAAACACAACGATATATAGTAGTTCGGTGCACCCCAAGGCACCTACGTCCACTCCCCAAGCGTCCCCTTGGGAATTTTACTATAACCTCTCGGATTACAGTAGGATTGTTTTTCGGGCTCACAATCCAAAACCTTTACAATTGATTTTCCGGGATCACCAATAAACCTAACTGTTGGTTTTACGGGCTTACCAACAACCTACGTTGGTTTTACGGGCTGACCAACAACCTACGTTGGTTTTACGGGCTGACCAACAACCTACGTTGGTTTTACGGGCTTACCAACAACCTACGTTGGTTTTACGGGTTGACCAACAACCTACGTTGGTTTTACGGGCTTACCAACAACCTACATTGGTTTTACGGGTTGACCAACAACCTACGTTGGTTTTACGGGCTTACCAACAAACCTTACAATAAGAATAAAGAACAAGAAACTAAAGCTCCTAAATGAGCAAATAAAACAATTATGAGCTACAAAGAAGAGTTTAGAATATAGTTATCGCTTTAATAAGGCTCTTCTCTTCTTTGTCAAAATTGCTTCACTCTTCAAGGGTTGGTGGAGCTCTTAATGTCTCTTAAAATCTGCTCAACCACTTTCTTTTGGCTCTTTGAATGAAGCAATAACCTTACTTTCTTGAATTTCCTCTTTCTCTTGAGTGCACACTTAGATTCCCACCAAGATTACTTCCTTTGATGAATAGTGGCTCTTAAATATTTCTCTAACCTCCAAAGATGACTTTCTAGCCGTTGGAATGGAGAAACTAGCCGTTTATAGCCGTTGGGAGCTCAAAAAGTACTTCTGCAGAACTAGCCGTTATGCTGTCAGCCGTGCTGGGGTTGACCCAAACTTTTCTAGGGTCGACTCAAACCACTGTTCATCAAACTTGGGGTCGACTCAACTTTCACTGGGGTCGACCCAACTTTCACTGGGGTCGACTCATGCTACATTGGGGTCGGCCCTCTCAGGAAATACAGAACCTTATATTTCAGCTGTTTTTCACTGGGGTCGACTCAACTCTTTTTGGGTCGACTCAAGGTTCAGTGGGGTCGACTCAAGTTCCATTGGGGTCGACCCTATCAGGGATTCCAGAGACCCAATTTTGAATGACACAGTCTTGGGGTCGACTCAAGGTGGGGTCGACTCAAGTAAGCTTGGGATCGACTCAACTACTGTTCATCCGTGCCATTTTTGCAGAAGTGTGCCTGATGGTTCCATGATGTGCCGGGGTCGACTCCACCAATCTTAGGGTCGACTCATTCCACACTTTGCTGCAACTTAAGATTAGATTTGCACATTAAACATATAAAAGAAGTAACAACATTGTAAATCATTTTTTTCTCCTTAGGATGTTTGGCACATTAAAGTTTAAGCTCATTAAGCATGTAAATGACAGAGTTAAGCTTCAATCAAAATAACTTGACTCTAAGGCATATTAAACTGTAAATTAGTTCTTTTCTCAAGTTCTTCCAATATAATTTGTTTTTAGATACACTCTTGAAGGTTCTTTTAAACGTATCAAGCAAAGCGTATCAAGGATATATCAAATCTTTCTTCCTTACTCACTTATGTACTGGATTAATTAAGTTAATAGCATTAGCACTTCCATATGGCCTCAATGGCTTTGTAAGCATCAAAATAACACTAGGATCCTCAAGTAGCACTGCAACATGCTTGAGAAGCATTGTACAAGAGTTGTACACTCATCTATTTATGTGTCACCAATAACTGTTAGGTGAGGTGCCATGTAAATCGGTGGGACCGCAGTACCCACTAGAAATTCTAGTCGTGTAGGATTTCCGTTTTCCTACCAGAGGAGTGTGAGAAATTCATGAAAATAGTGGGAGGTACATTTGTTCTAAAAGACCCTAGAACAGATTAGGATCAAGTACAAAAGTCTAACTAGAATCTTTACTCTCTGCAGATCATAATGTCAGCCTCAAACCCTTTGACCCGTATTCTTGAGACCAACCGATTGACCGGTACCAATTACAGAGACTGGCTTAGAAATCTCAAAATTATTCTGAGTTGCGAGAAAATAGGCTATGTGCTCGAAAATGATATCCCCACATTACCAGCATGTCCGACCGCTGATCAGTGTGCGGCCCCTTAAAATCGGACAGACGATGACATTAGGGTCAAGTGCTACATCATGGCATCTATGTCCAATGAACTCCAATACCAGCATGAGAATATAAAGACTGCTAGGGACATACTGGCACACCTGCAAGAGTTGTATGGTGAGCAGAGTCGCATAGCTCGTTTTGAAGTGTCCAAGAGGCTCTTCAAAGCAAAGATGCGCGAGGGGCAGTCTGTCCATGATCACGATTTGACTATGATCAAGGACCTGGAGGAGCTTGAGAAGCTCAGTATGAACATGCACAAGGAATTGCAAGTAGATCTGATCCTTCAATCTCTTCCTGATTCATTTGGACAGTTTATAGTAAACTACCACATGAATAAGATTGAATGCACTAAGACTGAACTGTTAAACATGTTGGTAACTGCTGAGGGAGCCTTGAAAGGTTCAAGAGGCAATGTCCTTGCTGCTGAGCTGACTTCTGGTTCCAAGAGAAAGTCTACTTGGAAGAAAAAGAAGCCTACGAAGAAGCAGAAGAAAGACAAGAAGCCAAAGAAGGAAGTTCAAAATAAAAAGGCTAATGACAAAGGAAAATGTTTCCGCTGCAATGTCGACGGCCACTGGAAGAGGAACTGTCCTTCATACCTCGAGAGCCTGAAGAACAAGAAGACTGAAACACCTTCAGAAGGTATAGACTTGCTCGTAATTGAAACTAATCTAACGGTTTCTTCTACTTCTAGTTGGGTTATAGATTTTGGTTCTAGTGCTCATTTGTGCACTACCATGCAGGGTCTAAAGGAAAGTAGAAGGCTGGCGGAAGGTGCGGTAACCCTTCGGGTTGGCAATGGGGCAAAAGTTGCTGCTGTGGCTGTGGGCACCTACCCTCTGCGACTACCGTCTGGTTTTAGTTTATTACTTAGAGACTGCTATTATGTACCTGCTGCTAGCAGAAATTTGATTTCTGTTTCATGTCTAGCACAAGAAGGTCATGTTTTTACATTTGACAAAGACTGCTGTTCTATTTATTTCAGAAATAAAATAGTCGCACGTGGTTTTATGATTGACAGTCTCTATCATTTGCATATGGATGTATCTGTAAATGTGTCTGAGCAAGAAGTGAGTGCCAAAGGATCCAAAAGATCCAGGGATGAGATAAACCAAAAATATTTGTGGCATCTCAGGCTTGGCCATATTGGAGAGGACAGAATGAACAAAATGGATAAAGATGGGCTTCTTGGCTCATTGACTTCCGAGTTATATCCAGTTTGCGAGTTCTGTCTTCAAGAAAAAATGGCTAGATTGCCTTTTGTAGGACATGGGGAGAGGACCACTAAAATACTTACCCTAGCACATACAGATGTATGTGGCCCATTCGATGTGCAAGCTAGGGGACGTTATTCGTACTTCATTACCTTTACCGATGATTATTCATGGTATGGGTATGTGTATCTTATGAGACACAAATCTGAATCTTTTGAAAACTTCAAAGAGTTGAGAAATGAAGTGGAAAAACAAACTGGAAAACCCCTTAAAGCTCTTCGATCAGATCGACGAGGAGAATACCTTAGTGGGGAATTCCGGGACTATCTCAAGGAGAATGGCATAGTCTCATAATGGACTCCTCGGGTACACCTCAACTCAACGGGGTGTCAGAGAGAAGAAATCGGACTCTATTAGATATGGTCCGATCCATGATGTGCTTCACTGATTTACCTATGTTTCTTTGGGGAGATGCCTTACTTACCGCAGTATATCTACTTAATAGAGTTCTCTCTAAATCCGTTTGTACCACACCGTATGAGATATGGCATGGTAAGAAACCAAGTCTTGGTCATCTCAAGATTTGGTGATGTCCGGCCCACGTCAAACGACTATAGGCGGACAAACTAGAGGCTAGGACCATAAGTGCTCATTTTGTAGGATATCCTAAAGAGTCATTAGGATACAATTTTTACGTCTCAGAGGATCACAATGTATTTGTGAGCCGACATGCCATCTTCTTGGAAAACCAGTTTATCCTTGATAGAGACAGTGGGAGGAAAATTGAGCTTGAAGAGAAAGTCTCTGAAAAGCAACGAGTCATGGATCCTATAGAACCCATTCATACAGAGCCAGTACACATTGTTCCTCCACCTCGCAGATCTAGTAGGGTCTTCCATCCTCCTGATAGATACTTAGGTATGCTTGAAGAAGATATTAAGGAAATATTCCTCATTGGAGATAGGGAACACATAGAGGATCCCAAAATCTACAACGAGGCGATATCGATTTCGAGAAATGGTTGGAAGCAATGAAGTCAGAGTTAGACTCCATACATTCCAACCAAGTCTGGACTTTAGTGGATCCACCAGAAGATATTGTACCTATTGGATGCAAATGGATTTACAAAAGGAAGATAGGTTCGGATGGAAAGGTAGAGACCTATAAGGCAAGGCTGGTGGCAAAAGGGTATAGTCAGTGACGCGTTCGCAAAAATGCTTTCGCGAAACTAATCTCCCAAGTATAGGAGAATCGCACAAGTAGTAAATTCTCGGGAGTCCGAGGTCGAATCTTCAGGGAACGAAATATATATAAGATTATTTAGTATAATTTTAGATTAATTAATTCAATAAATTTGTGGATTAAGATGATGTTTTGATTTTCAGAAATTAAAAGCAGAGAATAATATATCAATAAACAAAGTTCTATGAAATAAAGATGGCAGGGATCTGGAATCCCCCTTGATGATATTGCTTCCAAGAAATAAACTCTATGGTTCTTGATTAAAGATTAACTGTAGGATAGATCTAATCATGGTACATGTTTCATGAACATATGAACTCAATTTCTAAGCATTCATCATGCTTTCTACGTCTACGACGAATCAAATACTAAAGCAATCCATATATCAATAATCATAATCCATTAAAAAGCTATCTACGAAATAACTACGCATGGATCAAGAATATATCAGGAAATATAAGTCATTCAAAGCAAAAGTTTAGAGTTTACTTCAAAGAGCAATACATCAAAGGTTTCTCCATCACCCTTCCCTAAGAAATCAGCCACTCATTTTACACACTAGTCCCCCTTCCATTTTTTTCTTTTCTTTGGCCCGAAACAGAGTATCCCTTCTCTGTTTTTTTTTTTTTCTAATGGCTGATACTCTGTTTCTTCCGAATGAGGGATGATAGCTCCGAACCCCCTCCAGCCGAGAGATCCCTTCATATAGATCCCCAAAGCTCCTCAACCAGCGATGGATTCCCTCATGGCACGTGGAGAGGACGGACGGATGGGATGAATCCTCCGAGAATAGGATGGATGCGGACGTGGCATGCTGGGATGCTCGGGAGAGTTGAAATCGCTGGGAAATCCAACAGATGGATCGGAAGGGAGGAGCGTGGACGTCGGGATGAAGTCGGGACTTACTGGAAAATCGCTGGGAAGCGAGTTGCTCGGGAGATTGTGATCTGGGACTCGTGGAAGAAGCTGGATGCGGGGTGAATCGTGATCACGGAAGCTGGGATTTCGGGATAGCTGGTGGCAGAGCCTTTGCTGGGAGTCGGATGGACGCGGATCGAAGGATGGGGCGCGGATGATGCCTCGCAAGATGCTGGAAAAGGCTGGATTTGTGCTGTGGATGCGGGATCTTCGCGGATTGCACGCGGACGCTGGGATGCGCACGCTGAGATCACGGACGCATGGATGGGCTCGCGGATGAGGCAGAATCTGGGAGGGTGCACGCGGATGCTGGGACGCGCTGTGAACTGGGACTCGGATGACTGGATCGAAGGATGAGATTTGGGTGCTGGGAAGTTGCACGGACACTGGATGAGGGGTCACACGTTGGGCCGCTCTGAAGAAGTAGACGCGGAGGATGCTTCGTGATTCTTCCACGCGGGAGGATGGGCTGCACGCGGCTCAGATGCTTGGGCTCATAGAAGACTGAAGCTGCGATGAAGTGGACAGCTGAACTTGACCTCCTTCTAGTGTGCAACTGGGGTTGACACAAGCGGTTGGCTGATCACCTATAGTGATGCATATTTTTGGACCCAATGCGAAATTTAACTTTGATTTATGATCACCTACGCCCTACAAAAATATAATATTAATGCAGCACTTTTATCATTTTTTTGTTAGCAATAATACTAATTTAAAGGATGTATAGATCGCACTTTTGTGCTCTCATCACACCCCCCAACTAGCTTATTGCTAGTCTCTAGCAATTAACGAGCAAACACTAAAATGAGAGTGCAAAAGGTGTGGTTTAATCTATGACTTTTTATTACAGCTAAAGACATAAAACTAAGATAAGTACTCACTTTCGTAGGAATCACGATTGCACTTAGCACGTGCAACAAGCCGTTAAACCCCTAGGTTACCCTAGTGGACGAGTGTTGTCTCGTGAGGGTTTTCAGGGATGTTACCCACAAACATCATGAGTTATATGACATGAGATTCTAATAAAAAATATGAAATAAATCTTAAGCTAATACACATGTAATTAATTGATATTTATTTTCAAGCATGGCAACTGTCAAAGCAAGGAAATATAAAAGTATAGTGTGCATCAAATCGCATGACTTTCTCAGAGTACTAATACCTCCACCACAACAGGGCACCGCCTGAGTTTTAGGGGCACTACTCTAGTTCAAAAGTGTTTTCTACAATTTGTTAGAAACTGATCCATCAAATTTTCAAAATATCACATGTTGTCTAAATTTGTCAATAATGGTTCGCATGTAAAGAAAAAGCTATCAATCCCAACTAAATAACCCGGGTACACAGAGGTCCAACATAATGGAGTCAAACCAGTCATTACCACATGTCACTAGGTTCAGTACGACCAACCTTATTCATGCTTATTTTTATTTTTAAACACACATGAAGATTACAATAGTCCAACCCCATTAGGCTCTAGTAAGGTCCATGTAGCGAGCTTTCAGCCAATGACCCCCGATCCAGTTAGCTCAAGACATTAGGTGAAACACCCCTCGGGCTTAATTACTCGAACCAGACTACGCCACGAGGCCAGACTTGTCATCATAAGTTTTTTTTTTTTCAAATAATAATTATGCAAGAAAAGAGATGGTAGACTGAACATATAAATATTTTTATTATATATGTGACTGAATCGTGACTATAGGTCAACCAAGGTCGGATCATAAGGCACCTAAGTAATCCAACTGGGATATTCAACCTCTATCTTTATGTGAAAACCAAATCATGAACCTTATGGTACGAACAAGGATACTCATACTTCTTTTACGGATAAGGCTAACAAAAATGCAGTTAACAAATATGAACTCCTGAGGCCTTTCTATTGTCATTAAGTACACGTGTGGGGATCTAATAATAGGTCTCTGATCAGTCATAGTATGCATGTGTTCCTTGCCTTAATAGTTGCACAAACTTATTATGAAAATGCATGTGCATTTGCTCAGAAAAGAAAGTAATAGAATAAATCAAATGCAAAAATAAGTTTTTTTTTTTTTGCAAAATAGTTCCCTCCCCCAACTTAAACATTGCATTGTCCTCAATGTAAAAGATACAAAAAAATTATATATGAGAGACAATAGAGAAAATAATAGAGAGAAGAAGAATACCTTGAGCTGTTGATTTCCAGAAAAGAAGACCTACAAAATAAGAAGAAAACTAGAAATAAAAGAAAAAAATTCTAACTAATATACACATACCTTTGTCATCAAGCTCAGTCATAAGAAGGCTCCCCCAAGGAAAAGGAGTCCTCTTCATCTGCAAAATTTTCAAGAAAAGGTTTTAATCTCTGTCCATTTACCTTAAAAATTTTGCCATCCTGTGGATTCTCAATTTCAACTGCCCCGTGTGGAAAAATAGTTTTTACAATGAAAGAACCTGTCCATCTTGACCGTAACTTTCCAGAAAACAGATGTAAGCGTGAGTCATAACAAAGAACTTTTTGTGCAGGTTCAAAAGATTTTCTTAGAATTGATTTATCATGCCTAATTTTCATTCGTTCTTCACAAAGTCTAGCATTGTCATACGCATCCCGACGAATTTCATTCAACTCACTTAATTGTAATTTTCTAGCGAAACCAGCATCTGACAGTTCAAAGTTTAATTTTCTAATGGCCCAATACGATTTATGCTCTATTTCAACAGGTAGATGACATGCTTTCCATAGACTAGCCGATACGGAGACATACCAAGAATAGTTTTATAAGCAGTACGGTAAGCCCACAATGCGTCAGAAAGTTTTAAAGACCAATCTTTGCGTGATGGATTCACCGTTTTCTCTAAAATTCGTTTAATCTCCCGATTGGCTAACTCTACTTGGCCACTAGTCTGCGGGTGATAAGGAGTTGCAATTCTATGAGTGATACCGTACTTTCGTAACAGGATCTCAAAAGGTTTGTTACAGAAATGTTTTCCCCTATCACTAATTATAACCTTGAGCATCCCAAATCTAGAAATATGTTTTCTTTAAGAAATTTTAAAACTGGTTTGTGGTCATTTGTTCGACAAGGCACAACTTCTATCCATTTGGACACATACTCAACACCAACTAAAATGTACTCATATCCAAAAGATGGTGGGAATGGGCCCATAAAATCGATGCCCCACATGTCAAAAATTTCAATAGTAGTAATGGGCTGAAGAGGCATCATTTGCCTACGAGTTAGACTTCCTACACGTTGACATTGGTCACATGTCCTACAGAACTTGTGGGCATCTTTAAATAGTGTAGGCCAATAAAAACCACATTGCAACACCTTAGCTGCCGTTTTCTTAGATGCAAAGTGTCCTCCGCAAGCACTGGCATGACAAAAAGAGAGTACACTTTGTATCTCATGATCCGGTATGCATCTTCTAAAGATTTGATCATTGCAATACTTGAACAAATAGGGGGCATCATAATAATAACTCCTTACTTCACGCAAGAAATTATTCTTATCATTCGATCTCCAATGCTCCGGCATCCGGTTCGTGACAAGAAAGTTTACAATATCAGCATACCATGGCATAGTAGAAAGTGTAAACAATTGCTCTTCAGGGAACGAGTCCTTGATGGGCAACTGTGGCACCAAATCATGAACAACTAGCCGTGATAAATGGTCAGCAACCACATTCTCTACTCTCTTTTTATCTTTGATAGTGATGTCAAATTCTTGGAGTAGAAGTATCCATCGTATTAAGTGTGGTTTGGCCTCTTTCTTATCCAGTAAATATTTTAGCGCTGCATGGTCCATAAAGATAACAATAAGAGCACCAAGGATATAAGAGCGAAATTTATCTAATGCAAATACTACTGCAAGCAATTCTTTCTTAGTGGTGGTGTAATTCATTTGAGCATCATTTAAGGTTTTGCTTGCATAGTAGATGACATATGGCTTATTATCCTTGTGTTGTCCTAGGACAGCTCCTATCGCATAGTCACTAGCATCGCACATGATCTCAAAAGGTAATGACCAATCAGGTGGTCACACGATGGGTGCAGTGCTAAGCATAGACTTCAACTTTTCAAATGCCTCTTGACAGGTTTCAGTCCAATTGAATGGTGTATCAAGGGATAGGAGGTTACATAATGGTCGAGCTATGACACTAAAGTCCTTGATGAACCTCCTATAAAATCCTGCATGACCCAAAAATGATCTAACATCTCTAACTGTCTTGGGTGCAGGTAGCTTGGCGATTAAATCAATTTTAGCTCTATCAACTTCCATGCCCTTCGATGAAACAATATGTCCTAGGACAATTCCCTTTGGCGCCATGAAGTGGCATTTCTCCCAATTTAGTATCAGATTCTTTTTCATGCATCAAGCTAAGACTGCTTGTAAATGTAATAAACAATCATCAAAAGAATCGCCAAAAATAGAGAAATCATCCATAAACACTTCTAAAAATTTCTCGTTCATTTCTTCAAAAATGTTGAGCATACACCTTTGGAATGTTGCAGGTGCATTACACAACCCGAATGGCATCCGACAGAAAGCGAATGTGCCAAAAGGACAAGTGAAGGTAGTCTTCTCTTGATCCTCAGGTGAAATTTCGATTTGGTAGTACCTGGAATAGCCATCGAGAAAACAATAGAATTTGTGTCCTGCAACTCTTTCCAAAACTTGGTCTAGGAAGGGTAGGGGAAAGTGATCCTTCCTAGTGACCAAATTCAATTTTCGGTAGTCAACACACATGCGCCAACTCGTCGGAACACGAGTTGGGACTAGTTCACCCTGCTCATTTTTGACTAACGTCAGACCTGCTTTCTTGGGCACGACTTGAGTAGGACTCACCCACTTGCTATCGAAAATTGGGTAAATAATACCCACGTCAAGCAACTTGAGGACTTCTGCTTTAACCACATCTCTCATCGTAGGATTCAACCTGCGTTGCATTTGCCTTGTGGTTTTGGCATTGTCCTCCAAATATATCCGGTGCGTGCAAATTAAAGGGCTAATCCCCTTCAAGTCGGCAATAGACCATCCTAAAGCTCCCTTATGATTCTTTAGAACACCAAGTAATTTTCTTTCTTGGGCATGATCCAGATCAGATGAGATGATTATAGGAAATGTATCCTCGGATCCAAGAAAGGCATACTTGAGTTCCTTCGGTAAAGGTTTCAACTCGAGCTTAAGTGTTTGTTCATGGGATGTTACTATATTTGCTTTTCGAGGTGGCAACTGTTCAAATTTCTCTATTCGCGGTCTCCACCCATTAACCATCATGACATCCGAATTATCTAAAATAGGTGGGACCACATCATCAGCAGTGCCTTCAGAACACCAATCTATCAAACCATTGTCGGCCGATTCAGTAAATGTTTCTTTTAACAGATATTCTTCTGCAATGGTTTCAACCCATTCAACTTCTTTACTTTCTTCATGATCACTGGGTTGTTTGCCTATACTAAAGACGTTCAGTTCCAAAGTCATATTGCCAAAAGAAAGCTTCATGACACCATTCCTACAATTGATCAATGCATTAGAAGTTGCAAGGAATGGGCGTCCTAAGATGACCGGAATCTGAGATGGTGAATTGGAAGCCGGATGTGTGTCCAGTACGATAAAGTCAACAGGAAAATAGAACTTGTCTACTTGGACCAACACATCTTCGATAATCCCTCTAGGGACCTTCACTGACCTGTCAGCTAATTGTAAGGTCACAGTTGTTGGCTTCAACTCACCCAAACTGAGTTGCTCATATACCGTATATGGCAACAAGTTCACACTCGCTCCTAAATCTAGCAATGCTCGCTCAATCCTAAAATTGCCAATGATGCACGAGATAGTTGGGCAACCTGGATCCTTATATTTAGGAAGAATGTTATGCTGTAAAATTGCACTCATATTTTCAGCCAGAAATGCCTTCTTCTTGACATTTAATCGACGCTTGACAGTGCACAAATCTTTCAAAAATTTTGCATATGAAGGCACTGTTGGGAACCCGCCCATGCCGCTGATATTTCAAAAATAAAATCAGATGGCAGCAGAATCGACATGTGCGGGATCGACGTTCATCTCATGAACGTTGTTTCATGAACCGTTCGTAGATGGGTAAGGATTAAAAACTTTTAATAACTTTAGGAAGATCAGATCTTCACCTTGTGCGGGTAGATGATCACCGCAAACTGAAGTTCGTGGTTTAGGATGAAGGTTCACTTGAAGCCGTTCAAGTGCCCGGCCTCTACGGGTATCCACACGAAGTAGAGGACCGATCCAATCGCTCTAATCTCCCCGGGGTGCTAGCTCCCTTGCAGAGATATGTTTTGATGGCTGATCTCCTCTCTTTCAATCAACCCTTGATTGTGCTTGAGAGGAGGAAGAGGAAGAAGCAACCAAGGAAGAAGAACACCAAGCCTTGCAGCCCCTTTTTCCTTTGCCTGCGTTGGAAGAAGGAAGGAGGAAGAGGATGCCGCCAAGACTCCTCTTGGCTTTTCCCTTTGCTTGCGGCTGAAACAAGAGGAGGAGAGGGGGCTCACGGGTGGAGAAGGAAGAGGGCTTGAATTATTAGCCCTAGGGTGCCGCCCACATCCCCTTTTAAGCATGAAGGGCTCCTACAAGTTAGGAGCCCTTGATTGTTTTCCAAGAGGGGAGCCGGCCCCTCTTGTGTTGCCGCACCAACAAGGGAAAAGAGGAGGGGCGTGCGCCCCTCCCTCTTGGCTAACCCTAGTCCTCCTCTAAGGAGGATTAGGAGGTCTTCTAGTGGCTAAGTCCTAATCTAATTAGGCTTAGTCCAAGGTTCAACCAATTTGGGTTTTATACAAGTCCTAATCCAATTAGAACTTGAATGAACCATGACTTAACTTGAACTCTTCAATCCTAACCCAATTAGGAGTCATCTTGATTCATTAGGTTGATGATTAATTAGGGCTTAGGAGATCCTAATCCAATTAGGACTTATTTAATTTTAGTCCTAATCCAATTACGACTCTAATTTGAATCTGAAGTCCTAATCCGATTAGGACTCTAGGAATCCTACTCCAAGTAGGAATCCGATTTTAATTCAAAACTCCTAATCTTATTAGGATTGTAGGAAACCTATTCCAAGTAGGAATCCCAGTCCTACTCCAATTAGGATTTCCAGTCCTAATCCAATTAGGACTCTAGGAATCCTACTCGAAGTAGGACTCTTGTTTTAAGTCCAATTAATTCCCTTTGTTCCTTCTTCAACTGAATATCAATCGAATTGATTACTTGTGATTCCTAATCACGATTCAACCATCGGATCGGTCAATACTTCTAGTGTGTGTGACCCCATAGGTTCTACTCTGACTGGTAGTGAGATATATCATGATCTCTATCATGATATCATTGAAAACTCCTTTCAATGGATTGGAACGATTCCAACTCTACTCATTAGGGTTTATCGATCATCGAGATAATCCATGTGAGTCCCACTATCCACCAGTGACACCTAGCAGCATGTAGTGGCTACCCAGTAGAATAGAATGATGAACCTCTAGGTGCAGTTATCATGTGATACAGTCCTACTATCGTGGATCCCTACAGGACGGAGGTCATGAACAACTCGTCAAACCCCATCGTCTGTCATATGTGAAGATTTATTCGACTTAAGTTCGAGAGTGGAAAACTCTTTCTCCACTGTGCTTACTGCCCCGGCCGAGGTCTTACGAACTCAGTCTTATAAATCACATAGGATCTCTCCTTATCTATCAAGGTCGATAGATTCCTTATAGGTGCATACCCTACTCCTACAGTGAACTTACTGTAGCCAATCTACACTGCATGGACCCATATGGCTAGAGACCATGTATGTGTGTAGTCAAACTATAATAACCTCACTGTGAGTAGCCGAAGCACCGCAGGTCAAAGGACCAGTCACACCGCTGCAACATCAAGCAAGTCACTGACGAGTGGATAGACATCCAAGTGACTTCTTGTATTGGTCACGCTCAGTACCCTTGTTCTCTAACAAGCACCTGCACTATCACTTCAGTGTCCCTACACTGTGGACTCAAGTCTCGTCCATCCATAAGGAAAGTGATCTGTGCACTGATCGGATCGATCACCGTCCTCGTGATGATCCATTGATCATGAGCATTTAGAAATTAATCACCAATGATACATGGCTCAAATTCTCAACTCTTGAGAATATGTATAATCATCTTATTAATTTCTTGGACGATTCATAGATACATAAATAATATGAATGAAAAGATGCCTTTTATTTATTCAATAATAAATAGTCAAGTACAAAATTATGTCCCTAGAATCAATAATGTGTCAGCCAGATTGGCTTCTAGGGCATACATCTAACAATCTCCCACTTGCACTAAAGCCAATCAGTCATATATCTAAGTCCCATCTTCTCAAGGTGGGCTTCAGTCTTTTGCTGACTTAGCTGCTTAGTGAACGGGTCTGCCACGTTATCCGCGGAGTCTACTCTCTGCACTTCGACATACTTCTTCTCAACATAGTCGCGTATGAGATGGAAGCGCCGCTCTATATGCTTGGACTTCTGATGAGACCTTGGCTCCTTAGCAAGAGCTATGGCGCCATTATTATCGCAGTAGAGTGTTATGGCATCTGATGACATTACATCCAATTCTGCAATGAATTTCTTGAACCAGAAGCCTTCCTTAGCAGCTTCAGAGGCGGCGATGTATTCAGCTTCCATAGTAGAATCAGCAATGATCGGTTGTTTAGAACTCTTCCAATTTACCGTACCACCATTGCACAAGAACACATATCCAGATGTTGACTTCCTATCATCGACATCAGTCATGAAGTCTGAATCTGTGTATCCTTCTACCTTCAACTCTGATGATCCTCCAAAGACCAAGAATAAATCTTTAGTTCTTCTCAAGTACTTAAGAATATTCTTCACAACTGTCCAGTGTTCTTCACCTGGATTTGACTGATATCTGCTTGTGACACTCACAGCAAGGGCTATATCAGGTCGTGTACATAGCATGGCGTACATGAGGCTCCCTATTGCCGATGCATAGGGAATCTTGCTCATGCGTTGAATCTCTTCAGATGTGTTGGGGCACATCTTCTTGGAGAGATGAATTCCATGCCTTAGGGGTAAGAGACCCCTCTTGGAGTTTTCCATGCTGAACCTCTTCAGCACCTCCTCTATGTACATCTTCTGTGAAAGGCCAAGCATCCTTTTAGATCTATCTCTATAGACCTTTATTCCCAAAATATAGGATGTTTCCCCAAGGTCTTTCATGGAGAACTCTTTTGACAACCAGACCTTGACCGAGGTTAGCATGGGAATATCATTCCCTATCAGTAGGATGTCGTCCACGTACAGTACGAGAAATACGGCAGCGCTCCCACTAACCTTTTTGTAAACACACGGTTCCTCTTTGTTTTTGATGAAATCAAACATTTTGATTGCGTCATCGAAACGAGTGTTCCAACTCCGAGATGCTTGCTTTAGTCCATAGATGGACCTTTGTAGCTTGCAGACCTTGTGATCTCCATCACTGGAAGTGAAACCCAAAGGCTGTTCCATATAGATATCTTCATCAAGATATCCTTTCAGGAAAGTAGTTTTCACATCCATCTGCCAAATTTCATAATCATGAAATGCTGCAATGGCAAGCAATGTTCGGATGGATTTTAGCATGGCTACAGGTGAAAAGGTCTCCTGATAGTCAATGCCTTCGCGCTGACTATACCTTTTCGCCACAAGCCTTGCCTTATAGGTCTCTACCTCTCCATCCGAACCTATCTTCCTTTTGTAGATCCATTTGCATCCAATAGGTACAATACCTTCTGGTGGGTCTACTAAGGTCCAGACTTGGTTGGAATGCATGGAGTCTAACTCTGACTTCATGGCTTCCAGCCATTTCTCGGAATCGATATCAGATATCGCCTCGTCGTAGGTTTTGGGATCTTGAGTATGATCCCTATCTCCCACTAGGAACATTTCCTCGGTATCCTCTTCTAGTATACCTAAGTATCTATCGGGAGGATGGGAGACCCTACTAGATCTACGAGGTGGTCGAGGGACATCGTGTACTGGCTCTGTATGAATGGGTTCAATAGGATCCATGACTCGTTGCTTTTCAGAGACTTTCTCTTCAAGCTCAATTTTCCTCCCACTGCCTCTATCAAGGATAAACTGGTTTTCCAAGAAGATGGTGTGACGGCTCACAAACACATTGTGATCCTCTGAGACGTAAAAAATTGTATCCTAATGACTCTTTAGGATATCCTATAAAACGAGCACTTATGGTCCTAGCCTCTAACTTGTCTGCCTGTAGTCTCTTGACGTGGGCCGGACATCCCCAAATCTTGAGATGACCAAGACTTGGTTTCTTACCATGCCATATCTCATACGGTGTGGTAGGAACGGATTTAGAGGGAACTCTATTCAGTAGATATACTGCGGTAAGTAAGGCATCTCCCCAAAGAAACATAGGTAAATCAGTGAAGCTCATCATGGACCTGACCATATCCAATAGGGTCCGATTCCTCCTCTCTGACACCCCGTTGAGTTGAGGTGTACCCGAAGGTGTCCATTGTGAGACTATGCTGTTTTTCTTGAGATAGTCCCGGAATTCCCCACTAAGGTATTCTCCTCCTCGATCTGATCGAAGAGCCTTAAGAGGTTTTCCAGTTTGTTTTTCTACTTCATTCTTGAACTCTTTGAACTTTTTCAAAAGATTCAGACTTGTGTCTCATAAGATACACATACCCATACCGTGAATAATCATCGGTAAAGATAATGAAGTACGAATAACGTCCCCTGGCTAGCACATCGAATGGGCCACATACATCTGTATGTACTAGGGTAAGTAATTCAGTGGTCCTCTCCCCATGTCCTACAAAGGGTAATCTAGCCATTTTTCCTTGAAGACAGGACTCGCAAACTGGATATGACTCGGAAGTCAATGAGCCGAGAAGCCCATCTTTATCCATTTTGTTCATCCTATCCTCTCCAATATGGCCAAGTCTGAGGTGCCACAAATATTTTTGGTTTATCTCATCTCTGGATCTTTTGGATCCTTTGGCACTCACTTCTTGCTCAGACACATTTATAGATACATCCATATGCAAATGATAGAGAC
The DNA here is from genome assembly GCF_009389715.1 of Phoenix dactylifera. Lineage (NCBI taxonomy): Eukaryota > Viridiplantae > Streptophyta > Magnoliopsida > Arecales > Arecaceae > Phoenix > Phoenix dactylifera. Next base: position 24,618 of record NW_024067724.1, on the reverse strand, counting down.
TGTCAATCATAAAACCACGTGCGACTATTTTATTTCTTAAATAAATAGAACAGCAGTCTTTGTCAAATGTAAAAACATGACCTTCCTGTGCTAGACATGAAACAGAAATCAAATTTCTGCTAGCAGCAGGTACATAATAGCAGTCTCTAAGCAATAAACTAAAACCAGATGGTAGTCACAGATGGTAGGTGCCCACAGCCACAGCAGCAACTTTTGCCCCGTTGCCAATCCGAAGGGTTACCGCACCTTCCGCCAGCCTTCTACTTTCCTTTAGACCCTGCATGGTAGTGCATAGATGGGCACTAGAACCAGAATCTATAACCCAACTAGAAGTAGAAGAAACCGTTAGATTAGTTTCAATTATGAGCAAGTCTATACCTTCTGAAGGTGTGTCACCTTTCTTGTTCTTCAGGCTCTCGAGGTATGAAGGACAGTTTCTCTTCCAGTGGCCGTCGACATTGCAGTAGAAACATTTTCCTTTGTCGTTAGCCTTTTTCTTTTGAACTTCCTTCTTTGGCTTCTTGTCTTTCTTCTGCTTCTTAGCAGGCTTTTTTTTCTTCCAAGTAGACTTTCTCTTGGAACCAGAAGTCAACTCAGCAGCAAGGACATTGCCCCTTGAACCTTTCAAGGCTCCCTCAGCAGTTACCAACATGTTTATCAGTTCAGTCTTAGTGCATTCAATTTTATTCATGTGGTAGTTTACTATAAACTGACCAAATGAATCAGGAAGTGACTGTAGGATCAAATCCACTTGTAATTCCTTGTGCATGTTCATTCCGAGCTTCTCAAGCTCCTCTAGGTCCTTGATCATAGTCAGACCGTGATCATGGACAGACTGCCCTTCGCGCATCTTTATCTTGAAGAGCCTCTTGGACACTTCAAAACGAGCTGTGCGACTCTGCTCACCATACAACTCTTGCAGGTGTGCCAGTATGTCCCTAGCTGTCTTCATATTTTCATGCTGGCATTGGAGTTCATTTGACATGGATGCCATCATATAGCATTTAACTCTAATGTCATCATCCATCCACTTTTGATGCATCTGACGCTGAACATCAGTAGGACGTGTTGGTAGTGTGGGGCTATCTGAATCGAGTATGTAGCCTGTTTTCTCACAGTCCAAAACAATTTTGAGGTTTCTAAGCCAGTCTTTGTAATTGGTTCCAGTCAGTCGGTTGGTCTCAAGAATACGGGTCAAAGGGTTTGAAGCTGACATTTTATCTGCAGAGAGTAAAGATTCTAGTTAGACTTTTGTACTTGATCATTAATTTGTTCTAAGGTCTTTTAGAACAAATGTAACTCCCACTATTTTCTCGAATCCCTCACACTCCCCTGGTAGAGAAACGGAAATCCCACACGACTAGGGTTTCTAGTGGGTACGGCGGTCCCACCGATTTACATGCCACCTCACCTAACAGTTATAGGTGACACATAGATTGATGAATGTACAACTCTTGTACAATGCTTCTCAAGCATGTTGCAGTGTAACTTGGTCTCTAAGCCATGAAAACCTCACCTAACAGTTATTGGTCCCATTTCTTAGTTAAGTCAGACCCACCGTATAACCGTAGGAATAAAGTCGTCATTGGGTCCTCACCTAACAGTTATTGGTGCCCAACCCCACCTTTACCCTACAACATTTCATGTCTATAGAGAGGTCCAGCCCCCCGATGCAACTTGACCACTGTGTCCAGCCGAGACAAATCAACATCAGAAAGACCTTAGCAGCTCTACTACAGTGGAAGACCTATTGACTTAATATTGGTTAATCAGGTCTTAGTGTTTGCAACTTGAGCTCTTCATAAGAGGTAATCGAACAATTGGCCAGGTAAGCAGGTGGGAGGCTCCCCTTACTCAGAGAGTAAGGTCCTAATTAAGTAACCACCTTTCATGCTTTCCTAGACACCAATTAGATCAATTAATCTAATATGACTTGCTCATGTCGGTTCACTCTCGACTTGATTGAGGAGGTTTTGATTTAGGTCTCAATTGGGTTTGCTACATCACATGTAAACCTATCTACCCGACTCTCATTCACATCACATGCAAACGGCACATTGCAGGCAGTTATAATCGCAGCAATAATTAAAGCTAAACTTTAAATAGGTGATGATCATGGATTCTAGTTAGGTCGTATTACAAGCACATGCACGTCAATCGATCAACTGGTCTTCAACTCTTGAATTGGTTCCAAGCCTCCTTGATTCGATCCTTGACCAACTCTTGATCCAATCGCCATCAACCGCTTAGACCCCTGCTCATCTCATGCATCATCTTTGACTTGATCGTTGACGTACATCACATCACAGAAATACAACCAGATATAAAATAAAAATAAAAATAAATTACATCTCCCTTTTAGGAGGCACGCAGGCCTCTCAAAACATCAAATAAGATGCATGCAAGCATCTGAAAAATTACATGACATCACAGATCACATCGCAGGTCATTACATTTGATAGCAAAAGGGTTTGAATCCTATGATCATCACCATATGCAACAATTATAATTTTCAGATCTGAAAACTAACTGATTATATCATGACATAGGTTGCTGATCATGCTAATCATGATTCTAAACTTTGTAATCTCATTAACAATGCAATTAGAATCATCATCTTATCACATAAAAATCAGCATGCAAAAATCAGCACCCCTGAAAAATCTGCATGCAGAAATTTTCAGCATGCATGATCATTCAATTTTCAGATTTAATAAGCCTTTAGATAATTAATTCTTACCTTAATCTACGAAGCCTAAGCTCTGATAGCACTGTTGGGAACCCGCCCATGCTGCTGATATTTCAAAAATAAAATCAGATGGCAGCGGAATCGACATGTGCGGGATCGACGTTCATCTCATGAACGTTGTTTCATGAACCGTTCATAGATGGGTAAGGATTAAAAACTTTTAATAACTTTAGGAAGATCATATCTTCACCTTGTGCGGGTAGATGATCACCGCAAACTGAAGTTCGTGGTTTAGGATGAAGGTTCGCTTGAAGCCGTTCAAGTGCCCGGCCTCTACGGGTATCCACACGAAGTAGAGGACCGATCCAATCGCTCTAATCTCCCCGGGGTGCTAGCTCCCTTGCAGAGATATGTTTTGATGGCTGATCTCCTCTCTTTCAATCAACCCTTGATTGTGCTTGAGAGGAGGAAGAGGAAGAAGCAACCAAGGAAGAAGAACACCAAGCCTTGCAGCCCCTTTTTCCTTTGCCTGCGTTGGAAGAAGGAAAGGAGGAAGAGGATGCCGCCAAGACTCCTCTTGGCTTTTCCCTTTGCTTGCGGCTGAAACAAGAGGAGGAAAGGGGGCTCACGGGTGGAGAAGGAAGAGGGCTTGAATTATTAGCCCTAGGGTGCCGCCCACATCCCCTTTTAAGCATGAAGGGCTCCTACAAGTTAGGAGCCCTTGATTGTTTTCCAAGAGGGGAGCCGGCCCCTCTTGTGTTGCCGCACCAACAAGGGAAAAGAGGAGGGGCGTGCGCCCCTCCCTCTTGGCTAACCCTAGTCCTCCTCTAAGGAGGATTAGGAGGTCTTCTAGTGGCTAAGTCCTAATCTAATTAGGCTTAGTCCAAGGTTCAACCAATTTGGGTTTTATACAAGTCCTAATCCAATTAGAACTTGAATGAACCATGACTTAACTTGAACTCTTCAATCCTAACCCAATTAGGAGTCATCTTGATTCATTAGGTTGATGATTAATTAGGGCTTAGGAGATCCTAATCCAATTAGGACTTATTTAATTTTAGTCCTAATCCAATTAGGACTCTAATTTGAATCTGAAGTCCTAATCCGATTAGGACTCTAGGAATCCTACTCCAAGTAGGAATCCGATTTTAATTCAAAACTCCTAATCTTATTAGGATTGTAGGAATCCTATTCCAAGTAGGAATCCCAGTCCTACTCCAACTAGGATTCCCAGTCCTAATCCAATTAGGACTCTAGGAATCCTACTCGAAGTAGGACTCTTGTTTTAAGTCCAATTAATTCCCTTTGTTCCTTCTTCAACTGAATATCAATCGAATTGATTACTTGTGATTCCTAATCACGATTCAACCATCGGATCGGTCAATACTTCTAGTGTGTGACCCCATAGGTTCTACTCTGACTGGTAGTGAGATATATCATGATCTCTATCATGATATCATTGAAAACTCCTTTCAATGGATTGGAACGATTCCAACTCTACTCATTAGGGTTTATCGATCATCGAGATAATCCATGTGAGTCCCACTATCCACCAGTGACACCTAGCAGCATGTAGTGGCTACCCAGTAGAATAGAATGATGAACCTCTAGGTGCAGTTATCATGTGATACAGTCCTACTATCGTGGATCCCTACAGGACGGAGGTCATGGATAACTCGTCAAACCCCATCGTCTGTCATATGTGAAGATTTATTCGACTTAAGTTCGAGAGTGGAAAACTCTTTCTCCACTGTGCTTACTGCCCCGGCCGAGGTCTTACGAACTCAGTCTTATAAATCACATAGGATCTCTCCTTATCTATCAAGGTCGATAGATTCCTTATAGGTGCATACCCTACTCCTACAGTGAACTTACTGCAGCCAATCTACACTGCATGGACCCATATGGCTAGAGACCATGTATGTGTGCAGTCAAACTACAATAACCTCACTGTGAGTAGCCGAAGCACCGCAAGTCAAAGGACCAGTCACACCGCTGCAACATCAAGCAAGTCACTGACGAGTGGATAGACATCCAAGTGACTTCTTGTATTGGTCACGCTCAGTACCCTTGTTCTCTAACAAGCACCTGCACTATCACTTCAGTGTCCCTACACTGTGGACTCAAGTCTCGTCCATCCATAAGGAAAGTGATCTGTGCACTGATCGGTTCGATCACCGTCCTCGTGATGATCCATTGATCAGGAGCATTTAGAAATTAATCACCAATGATACATGGCTCAAATTCTCAACTCTTGAGAATATGTATCATCATCTTATTAATTTCTTGGACGATTCATAGACACATAAATAATATGAATGAAAAGATGCCTTTTATTTATTCAATAATAAATAGTCAAGTACAAAATTATGTCCCTAGAATCAATAATGTGTCAGCCAGATTGGCTTCTAGGGCATACATCTAACAGGCACTTGTTTGATTGCATCAAGAAGAGGTACATTGATTTTTACTTGCTTAAAAAGCTCAAGAATTTCAGAGTTTGGTTCAAGCTTTTGCAAGGGCTTTAATCTTTGTGGAAATGGTGCAGGAAAAGGACATTTGATTTTTTCAGTAGATGTTGGTGCTTCAGTTTCTTCGTTATCCTTTTCTTTTGTCTTGGGAGGGTCAGAATCAGGTATGACTTGTGTTTGTTCTGGGACTGGTCGGTCAATAATCTTTCCACTTCGCAAAGTTATTATACTCTTTGCTTGTTCTTTATGCGAAGTTGAAGATGATGCATTGCTACCGCCGTAGACTTGAGGGTTAGGTTGTGGTTCAGCTGGTAGCTTACCCTTCTCTTGAGCACTTAAAGCAGTGGTCAGCGTTGTCAGTTGATTTCTTAATTCATCATTGATTTTAGCTTGACCTTGCATGAAAGATTGCAAAGTTTCTTCGAGACTGGGTTTTTGAGGGGGTGCGTGTGCATAATGAGGTTGCAGAGGTGGAGGAGTTGGGTTATATACTTGTTGAGGTTGGTCATTCCTCCACCTGAAATTTGGATGGTTCTTCCATCCAGGGTTGTAAGTACCCGAAAAAGGATTATTGAAAGATTTTTGATAGGTATTCATAACATTGGCCTGATCGTGCAAGACTTCCTTGAATGCGGGTATTGTGGGGCAATCAGTGGTGAGATGGCCAGGCATCTCACAAATCCTACAACACTCACTGTTATGTTCTACGGTCTTGACGGATTCAATCCTTCTAAGTTCAATTTCCTCTACCTTCCTAGTAAGGGCTGCCATTTTAGCCTGAATATCATCCTGAGTACTAAGGTTGTAAAGGCCCCCGTGTCCAACGCTAGTAGGCTTAGGTAAGGGTTTATTCACTCTATCCCCTGTATCCCATAATTGTGCAGTCTCTGCGAGAGAATCTAAATAGTCCCATGCCTCATCGGGTTGCTTTTCTAAAAATAGACCATTGCACATAGTCTCTATAAATTGTTTTAACTGTGGAGACAACCCTTCGTAAAAGAAACTAATGGTTCTCCATGTTTCAAACCCATGATGAGGACAAGAGAGAAGCAAATCTTTAAATCTCTCCCAGCATTCATAAAATGTTTCATGGTCTTTTTGTTGGAAATTACTAATGTGCCCTTTCAAAAAGTTAGTCCTTTGTGCGAGAAAGAATTTTTTCAAGAATTATCTTTGCATATCATGCCATGTTCCTAGCGATCTAGGTCTCAAGGAGTTCAGCCATGTTTTGGCTTTATCCTTTAAGGAAAAAGGAAACAAGGTCAATTTAAGGACGTCTTCCGATACATTTGGCACTCTAAATGTGATGCTAATTTCCTCAAAATCCTTAAGATGAAGATAAGGGTTCTCGGATTCCATCCCATGATACTTGGGCAGCAATTGAATTACTCCTGGTTTGATTTCAAAGTGTCCTACATTTTTAGGAATAATCATGCATAAAGGTTGACTAGTCCTAGTGGGATGTAAGTATTGTCGAAGTGTCATAACTGGGGGTCTACCTTCATCACCATGGTGACTTCCTACATCATCAGGAAAATTTGCCATCTCACAAGGTGTGAGATGCTGCGAAGGAATTTCAATGATGTGTCCTAAGGGATGATCTAAAGTTGTACGACTTAATCGACCGGTGTCGTCCCTATTCCAACCTAGCATACAAAATTTAATTAAATTTTTTTTATGTTTTTTTTTAAATAAATATAAATATAAGTACCAACTAAAGATACCCTAAAACGACACCCAAAAACAAAAATCTATTCACAATTAAACATGCAACTAAACATTACACCTCTGTGGAGTGATTGATTATAACCCTATTTGATTTTGATGAACTCAAAGCATTTGAGTATATCTTATGTTTTACTAATGAATTCAATCTAGTGTTTCAGTGAAATTCTTGTAAATTTATGGTTAAGTGTCTCTAGATTTGGTTCAAGACATTTTGGATAAGTTAAGAAGTCAATATGAACCAAAGTCTGAGACTCGAGTCGACTCCGGGATATTACGAGTCGACTCCGGGATATTACGAGTCGACTCCAAGCGTATCAGAAGCACTGGCACAGGCTCAAGTCGACTCCTGTACATTACGAGTCGACTCCGACTGAGAACAGACAGACGAACAGAAAGATCCAACTCAAAATCTGTCAGCGAGTCGACTCCTGAAGAGCGCGAGTCGACTCCGATGTTTGCCGAGTCGACTCCAGGGTAGTACGAGTCGACTCCAGGGAATTACAGACAGAAAGACAGAGAAGTTATTTTGGACCCTGAGAGCCGAGTCGACTCCTGAGGAACGCGAGTCGACTCCGATGGGTGGCAGGTCGACTCCAAAGGAAGCGAGAGTCGACTCCCAATGTAATACAAGGCAAAAGTCAGAGAGCAACTTTCGGACACTGAGAGCCGAGTCGACTCCCGCAAAGACCGAGTCGACTCCAAGACAGCGCGACCCCAAAAAGACAGAAGACAGTATTTTCGTCTCTAAGAGGCGAGTCGACTCCAAGACAGTTCGAGTCGACTCCAAGGCAGCGCTACCCCAAAAAGACAGAAGACTGCTTTTCGGATACTGAGAGCCGAGTCGACTCCGAAACAGTTCGAGTCGACTCCAAGACGGCACGAGCCAAAAGACAGAAGATCGGGAGTTCGGACTCTGAGCGCCGAGTCGACTCCCAGAATTTCCGAGTCGACTCGAGTGAGCAAAGTTGAAGAATACATCTATGGATTCCTTGGAATGAGTCGACTCCAAAAGTGCCAGGTCAGCTCCAGACTTTGGGGAGTCGACTCCAGGGTAAGTCGAGTCGACTCCCAGTCGAGAAGTGCTTTAATTCAAATCCAAAACAGTTGTCGAGCCGACTCCAGAAAAGCATGAGTCGACTCCTGCTGCAGCCGAGTCGACTCCAGATCGCGCGAGTCGACTTCGATCCCAACGGAAACATTGTCAGGATGTGCAGAATGTACAGAACGGCTAGAAGATTGTGTCTAACGGCTAGTTACCGTGGGGAATGGCTTAAATAGCCACAGAGAACTGTAGCAAGGTAGAGAAGTGATATTCCTTTCAAAGAAAACACGAAATCTTCATCTGCCAAAGGATTTCAACGGAAAAGAAGGAAGAGGGCCATTAACTCCATTCAACCAACTCTTCCCAGCATTAAAGAAGTCTCCTTCAGCCTTCAAGTCTTCAAGACATTCAAGAGGAGACCCAGAGTTCGAGAAGCCCTCCTCTACATCATCATAAACTTGTTTGAGGGCTCTTAACTTCTCTCCTATTTATATTGCTGAATATCTGCTTGTTTAGAAGCTGTATTTTTTTCTGTTTGTTTTTCTATCCATTTGGTCCTTACTTGATTCAATCAGGGGATTGAATCAAGGGTGTAAAGGTTTGTTGGTGAGCCTAGGTTGAAACCAACGTGTAAGGGTTTGATTGTGATCCCGGAAAAACAATCGGGTGGTTCTAGTCGGTGAGCCTGGAAAAACCGACCGAGTTCGTTGTGATCTCGTAAAACAACAAGTTAGGTTGTGAGCTTGTAAAACAACCGGCTGTAATCCGAGGGGTTATAGTGAATTCCCAAGTGAGGCTTGGGGAGTGGACGTAGGAGCAAGGGTTAGCTCCGAACCACTATAAAATCATTGTGTTTGTGATTGCCTTGTCGTCTTTTACTTTCATTTCATTCACTGCACATAGCATCTAATTAATCAACTTGCAAAAAGTATTAATTAGTATTTCACAAACCATTTAATTGCAATAATTATTTTAAAACCCAATTCACCCCCCCCCCCTCTTGGGTTGTCTATCTGGGCAACAACCTCAATTTCTAATGTTTTTCTTAAATTTCTAGACAGCTCCTAACTGGTTTGAAGAGGGCACCTAAGCCTCCAATCCGGTCTAATGAACCGAGTTGACCAGGTAAGCTCCCAGGTAAGTGGAGGGGTCACGATGCGTTCGCAAAGGTCCCACTTAAAATCCACTTGCCTCGAACAGATGAACTGTCTCCCTTATAGGGACAAAGCTTGCCTAGACATCAACTAAGCCACAGAGCGAAATTGGTGCAACTTTCGGTGGTCTTCGTCCTATTGAGCTCGAATGTCCTTAGGGGCCAACGTCTAGTTGATTTTAGTTAAGCTTAGGATATTTATGCAATGGGATGATTTTTGGGCTAAGGACGAGTGATGAAATCCTGACCTTATCTTTTTAAATGGGTTCAGCCCTTAGAATATTTTATGCTGATGCCTTATACTATATGCAACAATCAAGAAATTTTTTTTTTTAATGTTTTATGACATGACATTAAATTTCATTGAATAGGTGATCAAGCATTTTTAAATTTTATGAGTTGAAGTTTAAAATTTGAAATTTTAGGTTTTTCCTCTCTTTTTTTCATTTTTTTTATTTTTGAATAATCACCCTTGATTTTTTCTTAAAGTTTTTTTCTTAAATTTTCAATTAGCAACAAGGGTTAATGAGATATGATAACAATAAAATTCTGATTCTAAAACAATTAAATGCAGAAAATTCAAAACAGAAAGCAGCAAGGTTTCTTATTAATCTAATAGTCATAAAAGTTTCAGAATCTCAATCAGACCGTTCAGATGAAATAAACATAGGTCTTGCACCTGATGACCAAATTTGAGTTCAATCAGACGGTTAATTACTTTGATATCAGAGTTTGATGCAGACTCTGCAGGGAATAAAAAAACAGCAATAAAGTTTTTTTTTTTCGAAAGAAAATGACTAACTACTAAAGTACTAATTAAATCTAAAATTATACTAATAAATCAGCCGTTCCCCAGCAACGGCGCCAAAAACTTGACGCGTTCGCAAAAATGCTTTCGCGAAACTAATCTCCCAAGTATAGGAGAATCGCACAAGTAGTAAATTCTCGAGAGTCCGAGGACGAATCCTCAGGGAACGAAATATATATGAGATTATTTAGTATAATTTTAGATTAATTAATTCAATAAATTTGTGGATTAAGATGATGTTTTGATTTTCAGAAATTAAAAGCAGAGAATAATATATCAATAAACAAAGTTCTATGAAATAAAGATGGTAGGGATCTGGAATCCCCCTTGATGATATTGCTTCCAAGAAATAAACTCTATGGTTCTTGATTAAAGATTAACTGTAGGATAGATCTAATCATGGTACATGTTTCATGAACATATGAACTCAATTTCTAAGCATTCATCGTGCTTTCTACGTCTACGACGAATCAAATACTAAAGCAATCCATATATCAATAATCATAATCCATTAAAAAGCTATCTACGAAATAACTACGCATGGATCAAGAATATATCAGGAAATATAAGTCATTCAAAGCAAAAGTTTAGAGTTTACTTCAAAGAGCAATACATCAAAGGTTCCTCCATCATCCTTCCCTAAGAAATCAGCCACTCATTTTACACACTAGTCCCCCTTCCATTTTTTTCTTTTCTTTGGCCCGAAACAGAGTATCCCTTCTCTGTTTTTTTTTTCTTTTCTAATGGCTGATACTCTGTTTCTTCCGAATGAGGGATGATAGCTCCGAACCCCCTCCAGCCGAGAGATCCCTTCATATAGATCCCCAAAGCTCCTCAACCAGCGATGGATTCCCTCATGGCACGTGGAGAGGACGGACGGATGGGATGAATCCTCCGAGAAGAGGATGGATGCGGACGTGGCATGCTGGGACGCTCGGGAGAGTTGAAATCGCTGGGAAATCCAACAGATGGATCGGAAGGGAGGAGCGTGGATGCTGGGATGAAGTCGGGACTTGCTGGAAAATTGCTGGGAAGCGAGTTGCTCGGGAGATTGTGATCTGGGACTCGTGGAAGAAGCTGGATGCGGGGTGAATCGTGATCACGGAAGCTGGGATTTCGGGATAGCTGGTGGCAGAGCCTTTGCTGGGAGTCGGATGGACGCGGATCGAAGGATGGGGCGCGGATGATGCCTCGCAAGATGCTGGAAAAGGCTGGATTTGTGCTGTGGATGCGGGATCTTCGCGGATTGCACGCGGATGCTGGGATGCGCACGCTGAGATCACGGACGCGTGGATGGGCTCGCGGATGAGGCAGAATCTGGGAGGGTGCACGCGGATGCTGGGACGCGCTGTGAACTGGGACTCGGATGACTGGATCGAAGGATGAGATTTGGGTGCTGGGAGGTTGCACGGACACTAGATGAGGGGTCACACGTTGGGCCGCTCTGAAGAAGCAGACGCGGAGGATGCTTTGTGATTCTTCCACACGGGAGGATGGGCTGCACGCGGCTCAGATGCTTGGGCTCATAGAAGACTGAAGCTGCGATGAAGTGGACAGCTGAACTTGACCTCCTTCTAGTGTGCAACTGGGGTTGACACAAGCGGTTGGCTGATCACCTGTAGTGATGCATATTTTTGGATCCAATGCGAAATTTAACTTTGATTTACGATCACCTGCGCCCTACAAAAATATAATATTAATGCAGCACTTTTATCATTTTTTTGTTAGCAATAATACTAATTTAAGGGATGTATAGATCGCACTTTTGTGCTCTCATCAGTCAGCGCGAAGGCATTGACTATCAGGAAACCTTTTTACCTGTAGCCATGCTAAAATCCATTCAAACATTGCTTGCCATTGCAGCATTTCATGATTATGAAATCTGGCAGATGGATGTGAAAACTGCTTTCCTGAATGGATATCTTGATGAAGATATCTATATAGAACAATTTTTGGATTTCACTTCCAGTGATGAAGATCACAAGGTTTGCAAGCTGCAAAGGTCCATTTATGGACTAAAGCAAGCATCTCGGAGTTGGAACACTCGTTTCAATGATGCAATCAAAACATTTGATTTCATCAAGAACGAAGAAGAACCGTGTGTCTATAAGAAGGTTAGTGGGAGTGCTGTCGTGTTTCTCGTACTGTACGTGGACGACATCCTTCTGATAGGGAATGATATTTCCATGCTAACCTCGGTCAAGATCTTGTTGTCAAAAGAGTTCTCCATGAAAGACCTTGGGGAAGCATCCTATATTTTGGGGATAAAGGTCTATAGAGATAGATCTAAAAGGATGCTTGGCCTATCACAGAAGATGTACATAAAGGAAGTGCCGAAAAGGTTCAGCATGGAAAACTCTAAAAGGGGTCTCTTACCCCTAAGACATGGAATTCATCTCTCCAAGAAGATGTGCCCCAACACATCTGAAGAGATTCAACGCATGAGCAAGATCCCTTATGCATCGGCAATAGGGAGCCTCATGTATGCCATGCTATGTACACGACCTGATATAGCCCTAGCTGTGAGTGTCACAAGCAGATATCAGTCGAATCCAGTGAAGAACACTAGACAGCTGTGAAGAATATTCTTAAATACTTGAGAAGAACTAAAGATTTATTCTTGGTCTTTGGAGGATCATCAGAGTTAAAGGTAGAAGGGTACATAGATTCAGACTTCATGACTGATGTCGATGATAGAAAGTCAACATATGGATATGTGTTCTTGTGCAATGGTGGTACAGTGAATTGGAAAAGTTCTAAACAACCGATCATTGCTGATTCAACTATGGAAGTTGAATACATCGCCGCCTCTGAAGCTGCTAAGGAAGGCTTCTGGTTCAAGAAATTCATTGCAGAATTAGATGTAATGTCATCAGATGCCATAACACTCTACTGCGATAATAATGGCGCCATAGCTCTTGCTAAGGAGCCAAGGTCTCATCAGAAGTCCAAGCATATAGAGCGACACTTCCACCTCATACGCGACTATGTTGAGAAGAAGTATGTCGAGGTGCAGAGAGTAGACTCCGCGGACAATGTGGCAGACCCATTCACTAAGCAGCTGAGTCAGCAAAAGACTGAAGCCCACCTTGAGAAGATGGGACTAAGATATATGACCAATTGGCTTTAGGGCAAGTGGGAGATTGTTAGATGTATGCCCTAGAAGCTAATCTGGCTGACACATTGTTAATTCTAGGGACATAATTTTGTATTTGACTATTTATTATTGAATAAATAAAAGGCATCTTTTTCATTCATATTGTTTATGTGTCTATGAATCGTCCAAGAATTAATAAGATGATGATGCATATTCTTAAGAGTTAAGAATTTGAGCCATGCATCATTGGTGATTAATTTCTGAATGCTCCTGATCAATGGATCATCACAAGGACGGTGATCGATCCGATCAGTGCACACATTGCTTTCCTTATGAATGGACGAGACTCGAGTCCACAGTGTGGCGACACTGAAGTAATAGTGCAGGTGCTTGTTAAGAATAAGGGTACTGAGCATGACCAATACAAGAAGTTACTTGGATGTCTATCCACTCGTCAGTGACTTGCTTGATGTTGCAGTAGTGTGACTGGTCCTTTGACCTACGGTGCTTCGGCTACTCACAGTAAGGTTATTGTAGTTTGACTGCATATACACATGGCCTCTAGACATATGTGACCATGCAGTGATTGGCTACAGTAGGTTCACTGTAGGAGTAGGGTATGCACCTATATGGAATCTATCGACCTTGGTAGATAAGGAGAGATCCTATGTGATTTATAAGACTGAGTTCGTAAGACCTCGGCTGGGGCAGTATGCACAGTGGAGAAAGAGTTTTTCACTCTCGAACTTAAGTCTAATAAATCTTGATATATGACAGACGATGGGGTTTGATGAGTTGTCCATGACCTCCGTCCTGTAGGGATCCACGATAGTAGGACTGTATCACATGACAACTGCACCTAGAGGTTCATCATTCCATTCTGCTGGGTAGCCACTACATGCTGCTAGGTGTCACTGGTGGATGGTGAGACTCATAGGGAATATCTCGATGATCGATAAACCCTGATGAGTTGAGTTGGAACTGTTCCAACCCATTGAAAGGAGTTTTCAATGATATTGTGATAGAGATCGCAATGTATCTCACTACCAGTCAGAATAGAACCTATGGGGTCACACACACTAAAAGTATTGATCGATCCGATGATTGAAACGTGATTATGAATCACAAGTAATCAATTCGATTGATAATAAATTAAAGAAGGAACAATGGGAATTAATTAATTGGACTTAAACACGAATCCTACTTGGAGTAGGATTTCTGGAGTCCTAATTGGATTAGGACTGGGAATTCTACTTGGAGTAGGACTGGAATTCCTACTTGGAGTAGGATTCCTACAATCCTAATTAGATTAGGATTTTGAATTCAATTTGGATTCCTACTTAGAATAGGATTTCTAGAAGTCCTAATTGGATTAGGACTTCGGATTTAAATTAGAGTCCTAATTGGATTAGGGCTATAATTAAATAAGTCCTAATTGGATTAGGACTTCTTAAGTCCAAATTAATTATTAATCCAATGAATTGTGATGACTCCTAATTTGATTAGCATTGAAGGGTTCAATAGAGTCATGGTTTAATCAATTCCTAATTGGATTAGGATTTGAAGTGCACCCAATCCTCTTTGGAAGAGGATTAAGCCACCTAGGGTTAGGCCCCACGCCCCACTTGATTAGATCAAGTAGGGGCGTGCGTGATGAAGGGTTAGGAGGGAGGGCTTGGCCGAAATCAGAGAAAAAGGAAGAGGGGGCGTGCGCCCCTCCTCTTGGCTCCAAAAAGGAAAATTATGAAGCTCCTAATAAGTAGGAGCTCCATATGCCTTTATAAGGAGTCAAAGGCCAAACCCTAGACTAACTTCTTCCTCTCCTCTTCCTTGTGCCGTGAGCCCTCTTCCTCCTATTCTTTTCAGCCGCAAGCAAGGTGAAAAAGAAAGGAAGCTTGGTGGCCTCCTCCCTCCTTTGCATCATCCAACACAAGGGAAAGCAAAAGGGTGCAAGGTGCTTTGAATCTTCTTCAAACTTCATCCTTCTTCTTTCTCCTCCCAAGCACAATCAAGTGTTGATCAAAAAGGAGGAGATCAGCCATCAAAACCAATCTTTGCAAGGGAGCTAGCACCCCGGGGAGATTGAAGCGTTTGGATTGGTCCTCTGCTTCGTGTGGATACCCGTAGAGGCCGGACGCCTGTACGGCTTCAAGCGAGCCTTCTTCCAAAACCATGAACTTCAGTTTGCGGTGATCATCTACCCGCACAAGGTGAAGATCTGATCTTCATAATTTTTTAAAAGTTTTTAATCCTTATCTAACTACGAACGGTTCTTGAACAATGTTCATGCGATGAACGGTTGATCCCGCGCATGCCTCTTCCGCTGCATCTGAATTTTTCTTAAATTTTCTGCGGCATGGGCGGGTTCTAACATTCCTTCCATCTCAGCACCGAACCAAGGGAAGACCTCTTCCCAAATCAGCAGAGATTGTCCCAGCTCACATCTCGCTCATCTCCCAGTTCATTTCCTTCCCATCCGGCTCCAATCCAGCGCTGAAACAGGGGATTAAATGGGCATCTCCACCGAAAACCCAAGCCTATCCAAGCCTCCCAGCGCTGAAACAGGGAATTCTCCATGATCAACGCAGTGCACCAGTGCCATCAGCCCGTTCCAGCTGCATCAACCGCGTGCCCACCGCATCCAGCTCCTCCGTCTTCATCCAGATCCACTCCCAGCAACCATAGCCAGATCCTCCGCACGTTCCCACTTCTCCCGCGATGCATCCAGCCGGGCATCTTCCGCATCCAAGCATCTGCGTCATCGTCTTCATCCTCGGGTATTCCGCCATCAACCGGTGCTGCTAGCGACTATTCCTCCGCTATCCCAGCCGTCTGCATTCAACGAGTCCGTTCCAAGCTATGCTTCCGGATTAGTCTCCTTCCCTGCAGCCGGTAACCCAGCTGTTTCCGGATCGGCATCCGTCTCTAGCTCCGTCCCCGTCTTCTCCGAGATCCAGCCATTCCCACGGATTGATGCCTTTCATCATCTTCGCCCGAGATCCAGCCATTCTCGCAGCATCACGCCCTTCTCCAGCGATCTTGCATGCAACAATCAAGCCTCTGCGAAATCGAAGACTGCAGACCACGCCCTCCTCCTTGCTGGGGATCCATCGCTGGGTCTTCGGCGATCTATAAAAGAAAGACAAGACAAGGAAGAAAAGGGGGGGACACAACGGTTTGAAGAACAGAGGAGGAGCCTCTGTTCGGGAGAAAAAGAAGAACAGAAAGGAGGGGGGAAAGAGAATACTTTGGGTATTTTGGGAATAGAGAGATTTGAATGGGAGAGGAAGATTTTCACATGAAGATGGGAGGTCGTCCGGAGGCCATGCGCAGCTAAACATCTAGTCTAGGGCTGGATGAAGCCCTAGCAATGTAATAGGGCCTTGTAGTTCTTACTCTTTTAATCTTTTTGGAGTTTGTTTAAATTCTCATTCTCAATAAAAAATTATTTTATGATGTTTAAACCTTGAGCATGTTATTTACTATTCATGTTTGCTAAAGTAGTCTAAGATGATCTATACCTAGGAAGATGAGGTGTGCTACACCCTAGATTAGCATACTTAGGTAGACACTTCATGCTATAACGAAGATGAATCTTCCTAAAACTTTTTATGTTTTTATTTTAAAAGGCTTGTAGCTAATTTGCATGCCGCTCCAAAAGATAAAAATTAAGAATACAGTCCCTAATGCAATGCTACGCGGTGGATTCCAAACCCTAGATCCCTCTACTCTAATAAACTCCAATTCGTACTCATAGATTAATTCAGTATAATTAAGTTAGCAAACTTTTCTTCTTGATTTTATTAAAGAAAAATAACTTGTCTCCAATTTTTGTGGACCGACACCCATAATCACTATCCTACAGAATACATGCTATTGCGGGGTTTATTTTCGAAATTGAAATAAACGATCATAGGCTGCGTGTCCCGAGGTCGGGCGCCTTGAGGTCGGACGCCTCTGAGGTCGGGCGTCTTGAGGTCGCTACCGTTTTGCCCGCGTCACGTGCCGACAGTGCCTCCACGTGTTTTGGGGCATCCCATTTTTCCCTCACACTACCTTCCAACTTCCAAGTTCGAGAAGCCCACGAGCTCGGGCGAAGGAAGTAATTGTCATGCCGGTGGGACTGGGCATCTTTAAATTACTCCGCCTTTCTGCGCGCTTTGGGGCATCTTTAAAGAAAGGCGATGTCCCTTCGTTTTTCGAAGTAGCTTGGGGCCACAGGTTCATAATGAGGTTCCGGGATTCGACGGGACGCCACTTCGATTCTGCTTTGAAAGTGTCAATCCAGGTTGATATGCTGCTTTGGTTTCCGAGGCCGACACATGGCGTGATCCAGGCGGAAGGCGGAATCTGGTTTTGTCAATCTGGGCCATCGGGAGGGTCTATATAAACCCTCATTCTGACCCTAAGGGCTCTCATTTGGCCGCTGCTGTTGTTGTTTCTTCTTCTGCTTTCTTTTCTCTTGTTTTTCGATCTTCGTTTAGTTTCTTCCGGCGGCACTCCGAGGCATTTTTCGGCGGTCATCTCGATCCTCCACCTTTGAGTCGTCGGCACCTTCGGTGGAAACCTCAGTAGGTGCTTCTCCCCCGTTTGCTCGGAGGGTTTTTATCTTTTTTCCTCTTTGTATTCTTTCTTTTCTGCTTTTCTTTAGGGGATGGGTCATGGCCCGGACGAAGTTGGATCCACTTTGGCCGAGGAGGAGTTGGAATTGATCGGCGAGTGGTTTTTCCCTCGGCGCGGGTTTCGTCTGGAACCTGCAGGGTTGGAGGATCGAGTGACGAGGCCTCCTCCAGGTCGGATCGGGTGTGCGTAGAGACACTTTGGGCCGGCCTGCGATTCCCCTTACATGGGTTTGTGAACGAGCTCCTGGCGACATACCAGCTTGTCCCAACACAGCTTGCTCCGAACGCATGGAGGACCATCGTCGGTTTTCTACCCCTCTGCCTTACGCACGAGATACCGACCTGGGTAAATGTCTTCCGTCGGTGCTTCATGTTGAAGTCCAACCCGACGGACGGGGAGTGGCTTTACCTTGCCCTTCGGGGCGGTAAGTCATTTTTCCGAGGTGCGCCTTCCTCCATTTGTGGATGGAAGGAGAGATTTTTCATTCTTTCCTCCGAGCACATGTGGGGATTCGACCCCAGGTGGGGGCAGCCCCGGCTCAAGGCCGCCAACTGTTAGAAGTATGCCCTAGAAGCTAATTTGGCTGACGCATTATTTTATTCTGGAACATAAATTTGTACTTGACCTAATTAAGTTGGGCATTCTTTTCATTCATGTTCTTATGTGTTCATGAATCGTCCAAGGAATTAATAAGATGATGACGCATATTCTCAAGAGTTTAGAATTTGAGGCATGCGTCATTGGTGATTAATTCCTGAATTGCTCCTAATCGATGGATCATCACGAGGACGGTGATCGATCCACTGAGATTAGTGCACATATTGCTTTCTTTGATGGACGAGTCTTGAGTCCACAGTGTAGGGACACTGGAGCAATTGTGCAAGTGCTTGTTAGAGAACAAGGGCACTGAGCGTGACTAAGATAAGAAGTCATTTAGATGTCTATCCACTCGTCAGTGACTTGCTTGATGTTGCAGTAGTGTGACTGGTCCTTTGACCTGCGGTGCTTCGGCTACTCACAGTGAGGTTATTGTAGTTTGACTGCACGTATACATGGTCTCTAGCCATATGGGTCCATGCAGTGTAGATTGGCTGCAGTAGGTTCACTGTAGGAGTAGGGTATGCACCTATAAGGAATCTATCGACCTTGATAGATAAGGAGAGATCCTATGTGATTTATAAGACTAAGTTCGTAAGACCTCGGCCAGGGCAGATTGTACAGTGGAGAAAGAGTTTTCCACTCTCGAGCTTAAGTCGAATAAATCTTGACATATGACGGACGATGGGGTTTGACGAGTTGTCCATGACCTCCGTCCTGTAGGGATCCACGATAATAGGACAGTATCATATGGTAACTGCACCTAGAGGTTCATCATTCCATTCAGCTGGGTGGCCACTACATGCTACTAGGTGTCACTGGTGGATGGTGAGACTCACAGAAAATATTTCGATGATCGATAAACCCTAATGAGTTCAGTTGGAACTGTTCCAACCCATTGAAAGGAGTTTTCAATGATATTGTGATAGAGATCACAATATGTCTCACTACCAGTCAGAATAGAACCTATGGGATCATACACACTAGAAGTATTGATCGATCCGATGATTGAAACGTGATTATGAATCACAAGTAATCAATTCGATTGATAATAAATTAAAGAAGGAACAATGGGAATTAATTAATTGGACTTAAACATAAATCCTACTTAGAGTAGGATTTCAGGAGTCCTAATTGGATTAGGACTGGGAGTCCTATTTGGAGTAGGACTGGGATTCCTACTTGGAGTAGGATTCCTACAATCCTAATTAGATTAGAATTTTGAATTCAATATGGATTCCTACTTAGAATAGGATTCCTAGAAGTCCTAATTAGATTAGGACTTCGGATTCAAATAAGAGTCCTAATTGGATTAGGAATAAAATTAAATAAGTCCTAATTGGATTAGGATCTCCTAAGTCCTAATTAATTATTAATCTAATGAATCAACAAGACTCCTAATTGGATTAGGATTGAAGAGTTCAATTGAGTTATAATTGATTTGAGTTCTAATTGGATTAGGACTTACCTAGATTAAACCCAAATGGTTCATGATTTGGTTAAAGCCTAATGTGATTATGACTAAACCAAATAGGGCCCTCCTAATACTCCTTAGAGGAGGACTAGGGCAACATATGAAGAGGGGCTCACGCCCCTCCTCCTCTTCCTTGCTTGGTGCGGCAACACAAGAGGGGCCGGCGCCCCTCTTGGAAATTGATCAAGGGCTCCTAACTTGTAGGAGCCCTACATGCTTTAAAAGGAGAAGGCTTGGCGGCACCTAGGGCATTGGAAGTCCTCTTCTCCCTTGTGATGTGGCCCCCTTCTTCTCCTTGGTATTCAGTCGCAAGCAAAGGAAGCAAAAGAAGAAGCCTTGGCGGCCTCCTCCCTCCTCTTTTGCTTCATCCAACGCAAGGGAAAAGAAAAGGGTTTCAAAGGTGCTTTGATTCTTCTTCAATCTTCATCCTTCTTCTTCCTCCTCCCAAGCACAATCAAGGGTTGATCACAAGGGAGGAGATCAGCCATCAAAGTCGTCTCTGCAAGGGAGCTAGCACCCCGGGGAGACAAGGAAGCTTTGATCGGATCTCTACTTCGTGTGGATACTCGTAGAGGCCGGATACGTGAACGGCTTCAAGCGAACCTTCATCCTAAACCACGAATTTCAGTTTGCGGTGATCATCTACCCGCATAAGGTGAAGATCTAATCTTCATAAATATTTTAAAAGTTTTTAATTCTAATCTATCTACGAACGGTTTTTGAACAACGTTTATGCGATGAACGTATGATCCCGCGCATGCCACTTCCGTTGTATCTGAATTTTTTTAAAATTTTTTGCAGCATGGGCAGGTTCCCAACAGTGGTATCAGAGCTTAAGCTTCGTAGATTAAGGTTAGAATTAATTATAAATAGGCTTGATAGATTTGAAATTTAAAAGGATATGTATGCTGAAATTTTCTGCATGCAGAATTTTTCAGGGTTGCTGATTTTTGCATGCTGATTTTTATGTGATAAATTGATGATTCTAATTGCATTGTTAATGGGATTACAAAGTTTAGAATCATGATTAGCATGATCAGCAACCTATGTCATAACATAATCAATTAAGTTTCATATCTGAAAAGTATAATTGTTGCATGTGGTGATGCTTTTTGTATCAAATGTAATGACCTACGATGTGATCTGTAATGTCATGTAATTTATTATTATTTTTATTTTATATCTGGTTGTATTTCTGTGATGTAATGTACGTCAACGATCAAGTTGAAGACAATACATGAGATGAACGGTGATCTGAGCGGTTGATGGCGATTGGATCAAGAGTTGATCAAGGATCGAATCAAGGAGGCTTGGAACCAATTCAAGAGTTGAAGACCAGTTGATCGATTGACGTGCATGTGCTTGTAATATGACCTAATTAGAATCAATGATCATCACCTATTTAAAGTTTACTTTTATTTATTGCTGCAATTATAACTGCCTGTGATGTGCTATTTGCATGTGATGCGAAAGTGAGCGGGGTAGATACGTTTACATGTGATGCAAACTAATAGACCAATCCAAATGAGACCTAAACTAAAACCTCCTCAATCAAGTCGAGAGTGAACCAATATGAGCGAGTCATATTAGATTAATTGATCTAATTAGTGTCTAGAAAAGCATGAAAGGTGGTTACTTAATTAGGACCTTACTCTCTGAGTAAGGGGAGCCTCCCACCTACTTACCTGGCCAATTGTTCGATTACCTCTTATGAAGAGCTCAAGGTTGCAAACACTAAGATATGATTAACCAATATTAAGTCAATAGGTCTTCCACCGTAGTAGAGCTGCTAAGGTCTTTCTGATGTTGATTTGTCTCGGCTGGATACAGTGGGCAAGTTGTATCGGGGGGCTGGACCTCTCTATAGACATGAGATGTTGTAGGGATAAAGATGGGGTTGGGCACCAATATGTTAGGTGAGGACCCAATGACGACTTTATTTCTACGGTTATACGGTGGGTCTGACTTAACTAAGAAATGAGACCAATAACTGTTAGGTGAAGTCTTTATGGCTTAGAGACCAAGTAGCACTGCAACATGCTTGAGAAGCATTGTACAAGAGTTGTACACTCATCCATTTATGTGTCACCAATAACTGTTAGGTGAGGTGGCCTATAAATTGGTGGGACCGCAGTACCCACTAGAAATCCTAGTCGTGTAGGTTTTCCGTTTTCCTACCAGGAGAGTGTGAGGAATTTGAGAAAATAGTGGGAGGCACATTTGTTCTAAAAGACCCTAGAACAAATTAAGATCAAGTACAAAATTCTAATTCGAATATTTACTCTTTGAGGATTATAATGTCAGCTTCTAGACTTTTAACTGATATCCTATAGAACAATCGTTTGACCAAACCCAATTATAAAGACTGGCTCAGCAAATTTCAAAAATAGTTTTGAATTGTGAGAAATTAGGGTATGTGCTAGACCATGGAATCCCCGTATTACCAATCTGTCGATCACTGATCGGCGTAAGACGCATGCCAAGTGGACGAACGATGACAATAAAGTTAGGTGCTACATAATGGCATCCATGTCCAATAAATTATAATGCCAGCATGGGAATATGAAGATTGCCAAGGACACATTAAATCACCTGCAAGAGTTGTATAGTGATCAGAGTCACGCAGCTTGGTTTGAAGTGTCCAAGAGGCTCTTCAAGGCCAAGATGCGCGATGGGCAGTCTGTCCATGATCATGGTTTGACCATGATAAAGGACTTGAGAAGCTTGAGAAGCTCGACATGACCATGCACAAGGAATTGCAAACGGATTTGATCCCACAATCCCTTTTAGCTTCATATGAACAGTTTATAGTAAATTACCATATGAACAAGATTGTATGCACCAAAACAAAATTGTTAAATAAATTGGTAACTACCTTAGGGACCTTGAAGAGTTCAAGGGGCATCGTTCTCGCTGTCGAGTTGGTTTCTACTTCCAAGAGAGAGTCTATTTTGAAGAAGAAGAAGCCTGCGAAGAAGCAGAAGACTGAGAAAACGCCAAGTAAGAAAGTTCCAAGAAAAAGGCCAATTGCAAGGAAAAGTATTTCCATTGCATCATGGATGGCCATTGGAAGAGAAACTGTCCTACATACATGGGAAGCATAAAAAAAAACATGAAGGGTGACAGACCTTCAGAAGGTATGTTAGATATGCTCAGGATACTTTGGGATTGTTACCTGTTGCTAGCAAAAATTTGATTTATGTATCTTGTTTAGCACAGAAAGATTTTTATAAGACTACTGTTCCATTTTTTTGAGAAATAAATTAGTTCAACATGGTTTTATGATTGACAGTCTCTATCACATACATATGGACGTATCTGTGAATGTATTTGAGCAAACAGTAAATACCATAGGGTCTAATAGATCCAGAAATGAGATAAATCTAAAGTATTTGTGGCACTTCAAGCTTGGCCATATAGGAGAAGACAAAATAAACAAATTGGAGAAACATGAGCTTTTTGGCTCATTGACTTTCGAGTCATATTTGATTTGTAAATTCTGCCTTCAAGAAAAAATGGCTAGATTACCCTTTGTAGGACATGGGGAGAGGACCACTGAAATACTTACCCTAGTACACACAGATGTGTGTGGCCCATTCGATGTGCTAGCTAGGGGACGTTATTCATACTTCATTACCTTTACCGATGATTATTCACGATATGGGTATGTGTATCTTATGAGACACAAGTCTGAATCTTTCGAAAAATTCAAAGAGTTCAAAAATGAAGTGGAAAAACAAACTGGAAAACCCCTTAAGGCTCTTCAATCAGATCGAGGAAGAGAATACCTTAGTGGAGAATTTCGGGACTATCTCAAGGAGAATGGCATAGTCTCACAATGGACTCTTCCAGGTATACCTCAACTCAACGGGGTGTCAGAAAGGAGAAATCAGACTCTATTAGATATGGTCCGGTCCATGATGAGCTTCACTGATTTACCCTTTTTTCTTTAGATAGATGCCCTATGTTCAACTATTTACTTATTGAATAGAGTTCCCTCTAAAGTCCGTTCCTACCACACCATATGAGATATGACATGGTAAGAAGCTGAGTCTTGGTTATCTCAAGATTTGGGGATGTCCAGCTCAACTCAAGCGACAACAAGCGGACAAGTTAGAGGATAGGACAATTAATGCTCATTTTATAGGATATCCTAAAGAGTCATTAGGATACGACTTTTCGTCTCAAAGGATCACAAAGTGTTTGTGAGCCTAGATTCTATCTTCATGGAAAATAGTTTATCCTTGACAGAAACAGTGGGAGGAAAATTGAGCTTGAAGAGAAAGTCTCTAAAACAGCAGCGAGCCATTGTGCATATAGAACCTATTTATATTAAGCCAGTACACGTAGTACCTCCTCCACCTCGTAAATCTAGTAGAATCTCCCGTCCGCTTGAAAGGTACTTAGGTATGCTTACAGAGGATGTAGAGGAAGTGTTCCTCATGGGAGATAGGGATCAAGGTAAGGATCTTAATACCTACAACGAGGCGATGTTAGACAACAATTCCGAGAGATGGCTGGAAGCGATGAAGTCAGAGATGGACTTCATGCATTCCAACTAAGTCTGGACCTTAGTAGATCCACCAGAAGGTATAATACCCTTTGGGTGTAAATGGATCTACAAGAGAAAATTAAGTTCGGATGGCTAGGTGAGACCTATAAGGCAAGGCTAGTGGTGAAAGGTTATAGTCAGTGCAAAGGTACTGATTACTAAGATACTTTTCCACCTCTAGCATTGCTAAAGTCCATTTGAATATTGCTTGCTGCTGTTGCAACATATCATGATACTGTGATGGTGGTCACAAGGTCTGTAAGCTGCAAAGGTCCATCTATGGACAAAAGCAAGTATCTCGGAGTTGGAACACTCGTTTCAACGATATAATCAAATCGTTTGATTTCATCAATAACGAAAAGGAACCATGTGTTTATAAGAAAG